>NC_026003.2:119037792-119378039 GCF_000442705.2 Elaeis guineensis
TCATTTTCTCAGACGAGCACCGAACTGACCGCCTCAGGGGAGGTGGCCAAATAGAGATACAATGTCTCCCCGACCTCCGGCTTCACAAGCAGTGGCGGAGAAGCCAAGTACCTCTTCAGATCTTCGAAGGCCCGTTGGCACTCATCCGATCAAGAGAAGCCCTTCGCCTACCTCAGAGTTTTGAAGAACGGGAGGCACCTTTCAGCCGATCGAGAGATGAACCGACTGAGAGCGATGATTTTTCCGTTCAGCTGCTGGACCTCCTTCTTGGTGTTCGGATGGCGCATGTCGATGATTGCCTTTATTTTCTCAGGGTTAGCCTCGATTCCTCGCTGAGAAATGAGGAATCCGAGAAACTTTCCCGAGGTCACCCCAAAAGCGTACTTAGTCGGATTCAGCTTTATTCGATGTTGTCGTAGAGTGCGGAAGGTTTCTTCGAGATCCTGGACATGATCCAGAATCTGCGCACTTTTCACCAGCATGTCGTCCACGTATACTTCCATGTTGCGCCCGATCTGATCTTTAAAGATCTTATTGACAAGTCGTTGGTAGGTGGCGCCGGCATTCTTCAGCCCGAAGGGCATTACTCGATAGCAGTAGAGGCCCTTGGGGGTCACGAAGGCAGTGTGCTCCTCGTCTTCGGGTCCCATCCAGATCTGATTGTACCCGACAAAGGCGTCCATGAAGCTGAGCAGTCAAAATTCGGACGTCGCATCCACCAGCTGGTCGATCTTTGGAAGTGGAAAGCTATCTTTTGGACATGCCCGATTCAGGTCGGTGTAGTCAACACAAATCCTCCACTTTTTGTTGGCTTTCTTGACCATGATAACATTGGCGAGCCAATCGGGATATGCGGCTTCTGTGATGAAGCCCGCCTCGAGCAGCTTGTCCACTTCTTCATCGATGGCCTTCTATCTTTCGGGAGCAAAAGACCTTTTCTTCTGCCTCATCGGCCTCATCGTCGGGTCGATGTTGAGTCGGTGGGTTATTGTCTCCGGGGGGATGCCCGACATATCTGCTGCCGACCAAGCAAATATGTTGGCGTTGGCCGTCAGCAGCTCCGTCAACCATTGCCGTTCTGGGTCGGATAGTTGAGACCCGACCCATACCTTCCGGTTGGGGCTTTCCGCTATCGGGATCGACACGAGCTGTTCGGCCGGCGAGCCCCGTTCTTCCTCCTCCCGTTGGTCTAGTTTGTCGATCGTTAGGGAGCCCCTCAACTCGTCGTTTTGAGTGGAGATCTAGAAGCATCGGCGAGTGAGCTGTTGGTCTCCACGCATCTCCCCGACTCCATTTTTGGTCAGAAATCGAACCAAGAGATGGTACGTTGAGACAATCGCCTTGAGGGCGTTTAGTCCGGATCTTCCAAGTATGGCGTTATAGGCCGAAGGTACTTGGACGACCGCAAAAGTCAAATGAACCGTGCTTTGTCGTGGTTCGGTGCCGACCGTCACGGGCAGGGTAATTTCACCTTCCATCGCGATGGCGTCCCCGGTGAAGCCTATCAAGGGCGTAGGGACCCTCTTGAGTTGGTCGGTTGATAATCGCATCCGGAAGAAGGTCGAGTAAAACAGAACGTTCGTTGAACTTCCATTATCTACAAAAAAAATTTTATACCGTAGTTCGCTATCGTTGCCGAGACAACAACAGCATCGTCGTGGGGAGTTTGGATGCCCCGAACGTCTTCTTCCGTAAAAGTAATCACATCATCCGGGCGCAGCTTCTTCGTGGGCTCCCCTCCAGCAGACGTCCCCGGGCCAAGTCGTTTGGAAATCATATTGATGACCCCGGCTGTCGGCTGATTAGTGGTCGCTTCCTCAGTCGGCTGGGGTCATCGGTCGGCCACTGGTCGAGCCGGCGGGTTCCTCCAGAATTTATCGAGATACCCTCGGTGGATGAGAGCTTCGATCTCATCTTTAAGCTGGATGCATTGCTCGGTATTGTGGCCGTGGCCCCGGTGGAATCGACAGTACTTCCGTCGGTCGAGGCCTTTTTCCTTCAGAGGCGGAGGCCGTCGCAGGTATTCTTCCCCCTCGATCTCCATCAAAATCTGCGCACAAGGAGCAGAGAGAGGAGTGTAGGAGTCATACCTGGGGCGTGTCGGCCTTGGAGTCTGCCGTCGGGACGACTTCTGGTTTCGTCGCGGAGGCGAGACCCGACCATCGGTCGGGGGCCTGCTAGGTCCGGTGGGGTCCCGACCCTTCCTTCGCTTCTCCTTCGGGCCCTAGAATTCGATCGAGCGTCGGTCGGAGGCTCCTTCGTCCGCGCGCATGTACTTGTACGCACGCTCCAATAATTCAGCATACGTCCGGGGGAGGGTCTTGTCCAGGGAGTAAGTGAACCGGGATGCCCTCAGCCCTCGTTTCATGGCCGAGATGGCCATGTCTTCGTTGAGGTCCTGGACATCAAGCGTGGCCGTATTGAATCGCGCCACGAAGTGTCGGAGCGTCTCATTTTCTCCCTGTTTGAGGGAGAAAAGGCTGTCCGACGTTCGCGGCGGCTTCCGGCTGGTGCTGAAGTGAGCCACGAAAGAGTACTCGAGCTGTCCGAAGGAGTGGATACTTTCCGATCGAAGACCAGAGTACCAGGCCCTGGCAGCTTTGCAGAGTGTGGCGGGGAAGCCGATGCAAAAGAGAGCGTCGGTTGCCCCCTGAATCGTCATGAGAGCTTTGTAGCTCTCCAGGTGGTCGATTGGGTCGGTGAAGCCGTCGTAGGGCTCCACGTGCGGCATCTTGAACCGACTGGGGATCGGTTCGTCGAGAATGAGTCGGGAGAGAGGTTGGGCGGTCTGAAAGTCGACGTCGTTTGAAGACTTCTGCCCGTCCACCTGCAACTGTGCAAGCCAACGGTCGATTTCCTCGAACCTGCGTTCGTAGTCGTCCGTCCGTCGGTGCTGGGAGACCCCAGGAGTGGAGTCTCCGAAAGATTCTGAGAGGGAGGTGGACGGCGTTCGCGGTCGCTTCTCCTTCCTCGCTCGTTTCAGCTGGGAGGGAGAAAGCTGTTGGGACCGATGGGCATCGCGCCGCGACCGCCCCTCCTCCTCTCTGTGGGAGCGCTGTGGCAGGCGCTCCCGTGGAGGCGACGGAGATCGACGCGGGCGTCGGCAGCTGCTCCTGGAGGGCATCGGACGTGCCACCGGTTGCCCGACCGGTGATGGCGGCAGTCGTACCGACTGTTGCTGGAGACTTTTGACCGCGTCCGTTAGCACGGTCATCTGCCGTACGATCGCCGCGATCTGCGTCTCCGTGGTCACCGCGGGGTGTGGAGAGCTGGGTTCTGCTGCGGAGGGTGGAGGAGAGGCCTCTTCCCGACGGGAAGAGCGCCTCGCCGATTCGGTGACTCTCGATCGTTGAACTCTTGTCTTTGTCATTAGTGTCTACCCCTCTTCCTGGCGCGTCAATCTGTTGCGGCCAATCTCCTCGTCGCCTGATCGTCGGGAATGAGCGCCTGCAAAAGAAAGTCCGCACTAACCGGAGGCGGCTTCGACGGAGACCCTCCGACGGTCAAGTCAGAGAGGAGACTAGGCAACAGTGAGGAGAAAGCAAAGAACTCAATGAGAGAGAGGGGGCAAGCCTATGAGTTTCGAAGGGCCTCTAGCACTGTAGTCTTCCCCGATATATATAGTGGAGCATAGTATGGCGCCGTCATTAATGACGCAGACAATTGAAGAATTGTCAACTCACTGTAGACTGTCAGAGTCACCGTGAAAGTGTCACATCACCGTGGGGCTGTGAAATCACTAGGGTTGACAATGCCCTAGGCGGGATAATGCCCTTAGGCGGCAGTGCCGCATGCTGCTGTCAGGATTGACAGTCTCTGGCAGTAGTACGGCGATCGGAGGAGTCGACCGACCTAAGGTCGGTGGCCAGCTGAGTGACATCGGGTGGAGATTCGGACCCCTCCGACGGTCGGTCGGGCACGTCGCGGGAGTCGGCCATCGGACCCCCTGGTGCAGTCGGTCGGTAGAGAGCCGTCGATCGGTTGGTCACGGTATCCGATGACCGATCGATCGGTCGGTCGGGTATGCCCGATTATAAGTCGGCATGAGCGGGGTCGGTCGGTATTCCCCAACAATACGTTTAAAGTAATCTTATTTCAGGGCTTTCAAAGATTTTATTAGAAGTACAATAATACTGGGTTATAACTGCATTGTGAGCCGAGTATCTCTCATGTCGAAATGACTTTATTCTCGAATCATGACATTGATCATGATTGAGCCGTATATGTTGCCTTATTTAAAAGAAAAGGATTGATCCGCACATAGTCTACTTGGACCAATTCCACGATATAAACTAAAATTAAACATTTGTGCCAAGCATAGGGTTATAACTACATTGTGAGTCGAGTATCTCTCATGTCGAAATGATTTTATTCTTGAATCATGGCATTGATCATGATTGAACCATATATGTTCCCTCATTTAATAGAAAAGGGTTAGTCCACACAAAGCCTACTTGGACCCATTCCATGATGTAAACTATATTTTCTGACGCATATATTTTAAACGTATCGCGATGTGTTGGCAACAACAACGGCAATATCTCTGGCATGAAAAGTCATGACTTCCATATGATGATGCAATACTTTCTTCCTGTGGTCATGCGTGACTATTTGGATGGTGATGTTCAAACTGCATTGATTGAGTTGGGAGTGTTCTTTCGAGAACTGTGTTGTCGAAAATTGAAGATTAACTTACTTGAAAAATTTGAAAAGGATATCGTGCTCATTCTTTGTAAGTTAAAAAAAAAAATTTCATCATTATTTTTTGATGTTATGGTGTATCTGGTTATTCATCTTCCAAAGGAAGCTCTTTTGGTCGGACCGGTATATTATCAATGGATGTATCCTATTGAAAAGTGAAGAAATTATACGTACTTTATCATATCAGTTATAAGATGTAAATATATTTTTAAAATTTAAATTTATTTTTATTTACAGATTCTTATGTATCCTAAAAAAGTATGTGCATAATAAAGTACGGCCTAAAAGATCTATAGTAGAAGCATACATAGCTACGGAGTGTGTCATGTTCTGCTCGATGTATCTTGACAATATCGAAATAAGATTCAATCATATAGATTGTAATGCAGACCATGAATGGGGTGATAATGAATCAACGCTGTCTATATTTAAATAGACGGTTCGATCCATTGGTGGAAGGAGATATGAATTTATGGACGTGAATGAGCTATCTAAGGTACATTTCTATGTTCTAAATAATTATGAAAAAATTAAAGATTTCATTAAGTAAGTATCATTTTAGCATACTGTTTAATATTTTAAGTAATTTTTTTATATCGATGTAAAATTAAAAATCATGATTTGTTGCAGTGAGCACAAGAGTATACTATGCAGAGAGAATAATACGAATGCTAGTGATCGACATAAGAAAAAATTTGCAAAATGATTTGATAACCTTGTAAGTTGCACTAGTAATATGTTATTTTTAATAATTATAGAAATAATTATTTGAACCAACATAATTTTTTATGTTATGGTGTAGATAAAATATAAGTATTTCAATAAAAAAGAGGATGCGATCGATGAGTTGTATGATTTAGCATATGGCCCCGATCGAAAGGTTAACCATTATGCATCCTGTATCATTGGAGGAATGAGATTTCACACAAGGGAGTTTAAGATGCAACGATGGACCCGAAATAGTGGGATTGCTATGATAGGATATGAAGGAGAGAAGAGATTGAATATTATGATGTATTGATAGATATCATAGAACTGAAGTATGGGTCTAGTAATTCTGTATTCTTATTTCAGTATGAATGGTAGGATATTAGAAATAAAAAGATCAGTATTCATATCGATCCATATTTTATCAATATAAACTTTGCACAAACATGGTACCAGAATGAGCCGTATATATTAGCAACTCAAGCAAAATAAGTAATATATTTGAAAGATTTAAAGTATCGAGGTAATTAGCATGTCGTACAAAAAATAACACCTAAAGGCATATATGATATACCAACCCGATTAGAGATGGATAAAAATTCGGATTTACATGAAGAGAAAGCTTTTGAAGAGAAAGAACAAACATTGGTCGAGCTTCTTGTTGATGAAGAACTTATAACAGCTCCTTTGAATAGGGCTGAACTGCTGCCCAACGAAGTTAAAGCTGATTTTGTATTTAATCTTGATGAGTTAGAGAGCGACAATCAGTTCATAAATGATGATGAGATAGAAGATGATACATATGTCGATTATTATAATTCAGAGGAGGACTTACATATCGAGGAAGATACGAATATTGATGAGTAGATCTATATTTTTTGTTCAATCTTCTCTTGCAATAATGGTATGCGATATAATTTTATTCATTAGAATGTAATTTATTTTTTATTATTATTGTTCAATATTATATTTATTTATATGTCACACATTGTCGGTATGGCATTAGGAGACAGACGACGACGTTCGCGTTCGCAGTCTACCCTGGAGACTGAGGCACCTTTACCGATTTTCACTGTCGCACCAGCTCCGTCGCTAGAGGGTCCTGCACTGGTAGGTCCCAGTGAGGCGGATCTAAGTGAAACGGATCTGAGTGGTATTATTATAGTTTTTATATAATAAAATTTGATTTTTTTTATTTGGATAGCTATCATACTAATGATTTATTTATTGTTGTTTCAGACTAGTCTCCATCAGTGGTGAGGTGAGGGTGAGGTCTATCAAAGAATTTCGCTCTAAAGCATTGGAGACGCGAGCACCCGGGACAACGTCTCCGTATTGAGATACTATCCGGCTAACCCAGGCCCATTAGGGGATGGTGCAAGTCGTGGTAGACTGAGCTGGGCATCATATGCTGCAGCTATGCCCCCATGACACTTTTCAATTAGCGTCACATTGTACGAACTCAGAGAGAAGTTTTTTACATCCAGTTACAGGTAAAATAAATTATACTGTGAATATTTAATTAGCACAGTATTCTTCTAATATTTATTATTGACAGGATTATTTGATATTATTGATTTTGAGGAGGATCGCGTGCGGTGAGCTATGGACACTCATTTATGTTTACGTTTTAAGGAGTATCGCCACTGCATCCATCAGTATTGGTATCATAGGATGCAGAATCAGGAGACAGCACAGCAGCGGCCCTATGACAGCATCATTATGGATGATTGAGCTCTCATATGCCGGCAGTACAAGAATCCGGCATATCAGATTATACATCCAAATTTATTTTTTAGAATTTAATGATTGAATTATTTATTCTTAAATTTAGTTTGTTACCTACTAATTTGACTGCTAATTGTACAGAAACGATATGCTCGGAACACTGCAAATCGGACGAGATAGACCGTATCGCATTGTAAGATTTTGAGGTCGTTCGCTCGTCATATGGAGCAGATGGTAAGTAATTTTTAATTAGTATATTTTAATACTTTAACTATTTAAAATTTTTTTAATTAATTATTCTCAAATTGCAGAGAGATGTAGAGTGGGGAGTTTCCTGGTAGGATCGATATCTACCAGCAGACCTACCAACGACGGTCAGAGGAGTGGACGACGGGGAGCTAGGAGTTTTTTGTAAGTTTTTTCAATTATTATTTCATCCACAGTTTGATTTTCAGTATGAAATTAAAATAGCTATAACTTTAATTTTCAGGACCGTATAATAGGCATCAATTCCAGCCTATCTCTGAGGGCTCGACTGCACCCACAGATGACGAGATCTGTGAACAGGTACTTGGTACGAGATCCTATTATGTTAAGGGTCTAGGATATGGGATCAGTACTCCCTCATCCTCACGCTCGTCCAGGGCTGACATCCATGCTGCCTGCGATGCTCGGCTAGTGGAGGTGTAGAGGCAGACTGAGCAGCAAGCTGATGAATTGACTGCATGCGTCGATGAGTACCAGCAGTTCCAGATCCAGATGATGGAGCTGATAGCACAGATGATGCAGCTGATGAGACAGTAGCAGGCCAGTCCGAACTCTTCCGAGTGCTCTCTTTCTCTAGCTCGTTCCCCTTTTGCAGATATTGATACTTGACGGCATCTTTATGTAGCTTTGTATTTTTATTTTAGACCTCTTGTAATTTTAATTTAATATAATAAAATGATAAAATTTATTTATGAATTTATTATGTAAATTTTTATTTTTATTTTTTATTTTTAATTTATAAAAAATATTATAAATATAAATTAAATATATATATTTATAAATTATTTTTAAAAAAATATGTGTAAATTTTTATCAATGAAATTATTTTTGATGAAATATTAGTCGTAAAAAAATATATTAGCAATAAAAAATTGATCGTAAATAAATTTTTTAGTAAATCTAAAAATATTAAAATTTTATATTAAATTAACAGCGATGAAAATATTTTCGTCGTAAATAATTGATAATTTATTAGTGATAAAAATTTATATCGAAAATTATCATATTTATGACGAAAAATTTACGTTGCTAATATTTTTTTTAAATTTGATTTTCATAAAAAATTTTAATTAAATTAATAATGATGAATGTGATTCATCGCTATTAATTATTTTTTATTAACCACATAATATGTTATCATAAATTATCATTTTTTACGATTAAAATTTTTTATCGTAAATAATTTTTGAAGAAAAGAATTTAACGATGAAAATTTTTTGTCGATAATACCGTTTATTGGCAACGAAAATTTTTTTCCATCGTAAAAAATTATCAACGAGGTCATTATTTGTGACGAAATATTAGCGACGATAATTTTATCGCTAATAATTATTATCGATGAAAATATATTATTAGCGATGAATTTTTTGTGTCGCTGATATTCTGTTCTATTGTAGTGATATTGAGGCTCCCTCGTTGTGCGGATACATACTCGACAGTCTGTTGATATGCATTTATTATTTTGTTAATACATATTTTATGTTTCATCAATACACATCTCAAATCGAGGTAACACAGACTTTTTTTTTTTTAAATTTAATATATAGTAGATGTCCAGGATTGTTAGGAAGAGAATAAAAGTGATAATGAGTTATGACCAATCGGTGTTGTTCTTCTCGTTGGAGGGAGTCCGGTATGTTATCGAAGAGAGAGAAGTCAAAAAGGGATAGAGAAGGAATAGGGGGAAACAAACAGGCTCTGTTGGGTTTTAAAGAAACAATATCGTGCTTTAGAAGCTATGATATGTGGCATGCCACGAGGCCTCATACGATATAAAAGGGGCCTCAAGGATTTTTGTTCCCTACGGTTGTGCGCAAACAAGGTAAGGTAGTTAGAATCAAAACCAAGAAAATTAGAGGAAGTAAAATAGATACAATAATTGCAATGGTAATGGCCGATCACTTAATAATGTGAAAATTAAGCAAGGTTTATGCAGGATAAAAGAGGATAGGTAAAAATTCATATTTTGCAAATGGAGTAACAAATTCCATAAATTTGCTTTGATATCGGAATTGCTGGTTTTGCTTGCCAAGAATTGACAACCGAAGTACTTGTAAACATATTAGGGAATCATGTGTATGAGAAAATTGAACATGAACAGTGTGTTAGATGTGTGCCGTTAGAAGCCCCCATGTTTACGCTAGATTGCAATTACTATAATTTCTCACACCTTGTTCATCCTTCAATTGGTACCGTTCTATGAAACACTGAAATTTGGAAATTAAGCATGTGCCTAACATTGTCGCTATAATTCATTTTAAACTGATCCAAAAGCAACCGGTCTTAAACATATATACGATATACACACTTTAGGCTGCATTTCACATTGGAGCCAAATCAATAAGATCTGATAGCTTGCTTTCCAGCAGGTAAAAAACATGAATGGTCTGAACTATAGCCAGATATTTTCACACCAGGCAATTCATGGATAAAGGAAATAGAAAGACGAAATGGATTAGAAGACGGGACAGCCATCGACTTGCACCCCTTTTGCAGTGGGACAAGTAGCAAGGTCACAGTGCTCCCCGCCTGTTCCCCACCAGTTGATACTTGTGTTCTCCATGTTCAGCGCGAAGTAGAGGAAGACCCCCATGAATGCGACGCCGGCATCCAGTGCAGCAGAGAGAATGTAGTTGTATCTCTCCCACCACCTCTTTCGGTAGCGGAAGACGAAGAAGTTGAACACAGTTCCCACTGTAACCCAAGCAGTGTAGTTCACCGCTGTGGCTGGAGGCATATTGGCTGTGGCTCCAAACAGAACTGGGAGATTTATCAGGGGGATCCAAGTTTGGCTTGGGAATAACCTATGAAAGATCCACACAATAATGGGCCCCAAAGCTCCAACAAGGAAGAACCAATTGAGCGCTCCATAGTTGCCCAGTGGCCCAAAGATACGCCTAGGTCCAACCAGACCCCAGATGACTGAAGCGTCAAAGAAGACTCTATCACCTGGGCATGTCCAGGGGCTGTTTTCTGGAAGGAGGTCAGATTGGCATATATTCTCGATAGACCCCAGCAACCACCATGCGACAGCAAGGTTGATTGTTCCTGCTATGATAGTTCCAATAAACTGTCGAGAGAAGAGTCAGATGGGTGGATATAAAATGTTTTGGAGATTGCAACGATAGCAAAAATAATAAAGAGGGTCAACTACGTAATGGATTTGAAGAATGTACCTGAACTAGGAACATTGATTTGGGTGGAATCTTCATGTAATGGCCGAGCTTGAAATCAGCGAGAAAGGAGACAGCTTGAGCCATGCTCATATAACCATAGACTTTGAAGCAGACGTTAGCAATTGGCTTCCCCGGTAGAATCAGACCCATGACATATTCTGTAATAATGTTGAGACCTGGGGTCTTTTGAAAGGAGAACAAAGCAAGAAACAGTAAACAATAGAGTAGTAGAGATCAAATAATGATGCAAGTTGTGTGTAAAGGCACTAGTTGATATCATTTTGAATGAATTTGGCTCGAACAATATCATTTGAATGTTTCCTTCAGCAATGCATGAATCACATGTAAATTGTTAGGAAGTTTGATAGGCATTAACTTTTACCTGGTTTGTAGTTGCAGTTATGATGCTGATCGGAAGAGTAAAAATGAAGGCCATACCGCAGGCAAAGAGAAGCCCCCACCATGGGAGCTGAACTTCGTCCTTTAGCACAGTGCAGAGGATTAGAGAGACCACAATTGTCAATACTAGCATCGAGTGAAACCACCACCCAGGTATATCCTCATATTTCCTCATTAACTTGGTGTGAATGTCAGGCTTTCCATGAAATGAAGCACGAAAGCGGTCATAAATCTCCCTGCACAGGTATCAGATTCACTTGTGAAGAAAAACAATATTCATTTAAATACACCCAAACCACTACAAAGTCGTGCTTCAGGGTTGAGAGGATGGAGAATGGCTTAACAATCTTTTGCATCTGATATCTCTTGATATTTGCATTGCTTCATCTCCAACTCAAATGTCATGATTTGTATTGCTTGTTTCTTTAGAATTTTGAAAATGCAAAAAGCATGGACAGAATATGCAGTAGATTACTTGTTTTAGTAGGATATGATGATATCAGTTACCATGAATCATTATTTGATGATTTCATTCTTTTGTTTCTCATGCCTTTCTCCACCTGTATCCTTGGTCAACGAGTGATTATATTTGCATCTTGGATAAGTATATCAGTATATGATGCTCTAAACTCTATATATACAATAGAAGTTCAATGAGAATTTATCACATTTGTGCTGAAGCAACTGTAGTTAAACTGGCTTTGTCAGCATGTTTTATGGAAGACTATCAAGAAGTTACTTGTCTTAGAAAATAAATGATTTTTTGTCAGATGACCTTCAATAATTTTATCTAATATGTTGCATTGCCATTGACAAATATGGTGCCTTCGTAAACTTTCAAAAGATTTTTCAGGCTAGTTAATTTAAACTCTTGCATGCCAGGATGATTATGCCTCCATATAGCAATTAAAAGGTGAATGATGAAAGAATTAATCAGATCGCATAAAAGCAGGTAAATTATTATAATCTCCTATATGGAAACATACCTTCCATAGAAAAAGGCCACATGCGTGACTGTGGAAGCAATGGTAGCGAAACCAAGACCATAACTCACAGCAAAGAAAACGCTCAGATTGATCCTTCCATGCTTCTCATACGCTTTCATGTCGATTTCAAACTTGTCATTCACAATAGCAGTGATATCATACGGTTGGCCATCAGGGGTAAACAAATGCGAGGAGAAGATGGGGAATGTCTTGGCATTGTACAAGTTCAGACCCCAATAACAAATCGGGGTGATAATGTAGACCATGAAGACATAGCCAATAAATATGTTGGCAATGGCAAAGAAGGGGCAGATGAGCGGGCTGAACAGGAAAGAGGAGACTGCTGACCAGTCCAGGGTGAATGCACCGAGGCCTAGGCCCTGCATGCCAGATCCAAGCTGCTGGGCTGTGACAGACTTGGAGAACACCCAGCAGACCCATGAAATGCTAGTGATGGTCGGGAACAAGAACCCCGGAACAGCATACCATGCGAAGCTGCAGGCGAGTGCAATGACAAAAAACTTGGCTCTTGTCATGCGGCGTTCTTCTTTTTCATGCAACGCCCTGCAGATCCAAAGTTGTATTCTTCATGTTACTCAGAGTTGTTTACAAATATTATACAACATGTTTGATCATTTAATGAGTTGAAAGAACAAAGTTCTCTGCTACCAAAAGTGCATAAGGTTTCATAAAGCTCACAGTATATCAGACAAATGCAGGTATTATTTTAAGCATGTAGATTACATGATTACAAGATCCTTTCTTATTAAATAATGATAAGTTCGTTCACAAGTAAATTATGGATCTGTTGCAATGTTATACTTTCATATGAAGTACAGTGATCCTATAAATTGAATTTGCAAATATGGCATATGTGCGAAAATTACTAATTCTCACTTTGTGGTATGTATAGTTTTTGGTGGTGTCTCAGGTATCAAGTGGCTTACAGTATATCAGTTAATGATTATAATGATCTTATGTCCAAATTGATTCGACTGTGTACATGAATTTGACATCAACAATATTATTACCAAAATAGATAATCAAAACCTTAAAAACTGGAAAATTAATACCCTTAGCCTTCCAGGATTTATTGAGGCAAATAGGAACCTCTTGACTGGATGGTTATCACTTCGTGCATCCATTTTTATTTTAGAAGAATTAAAAGAAATGTTTTATGCAGCATTAGGTGCGGGAGAGATGAAGTTTGCACGTGACAGAGTTAATACGGAGGATATGATACGTGAACAGACAGAGAAATTTAAAATTAGAAGTTATATTATATAATCTTTAAATAGATTCAAATATTTCTGACACGATCATTACTTTAATGTGCTCTACTAATTATTAAATGGATTTGAATGTGTCTATTACAACATTAAACCTTAACCTGCATGTTTTGATACATCAAACTTTTTCTAATGCTCAGAATCTTGAAGAAGCTATAATATTCAGCTGCGTCACGTGATATAAGCCCAATGCTTATGTGGCACAACTCATAAGACAGATAGATATCATATTTTAAAAACTATACAAAGGTTCATGTCTTTTTTTTTTTTTTTTAATGGGAAAGGGAGGTGTCACACCGTTGGTGAACCACCCAAGTAAGACAGATAGGTATCATATTTTAAAAACTATAGAAAGCACGACTCAATACTTCATGTCCTTTTTTTTTTTTTTTTTTTTAATGAGAAAGGGGTGTCAAACCGTTGATGAACCACCCAAGAATTTTGATCTAATGGTTCATGTTGCAAAAAAAAATATTGATCATTTTTTTGCATGAAAGATACAAACCCATCCTTATAGAAGGATGTCAAAATCTATATCTAAATTAACTATCTAAACACTGAAGCCCTATGATATTAGTGATTTTACAAATTTTGATTCCTACTTGCATATGAGGCCATTCATCATAAGTACATTCTTTTTCTAATAGTAAAGTACAAAAAGCCTTATAAGATTAGGAATTAACTACACTTACATGTAGTAGTTTAAATAATCTATCTTTACCTCATGAAGATTAATTTTATCCAACACTTTAACTCATAACTTAATAAATTGAATCTAAATATTATATCAGAAAAAATAAATAAAAATGACCAAAATAATCATAAATGACATAAAACCTATCCAAGGACATAAAAAAACAAGCATATCCTCCTTCCCACTTAAGAAAAATTTCATCTTTTCACATTAAGTTAAATGTCATTGACGTAATGGGTGTCAGTGGTAGTGGATGTAAGTATAATAAACATCAATCTCAGTGGTTTTTCTTTTTTTTTTTTTTTAATTTGTTGCATATCAATGGAGAAATATTTTGGGACAGCCTGGACCTTACCACCGTGGACCAACCCCTTGGCCCATCATTGTCGAATTGGAAGTCGCTGACTTCCCTTCGCACCAGGTTAGCGTACGAACACCAAGTGGACTACGAGGACAAAAATAGCGTATAAAGTTTTCTTATGAAGTCTCAAGGTATCGTAGTTCCGTAGACTGGAGGAAGAAAGATATTAATTTTTAGCATTGTCTCAATGTGTGATGTGATCAACCCGTGCAGGAGGTTGACCGGCCGATTAGTCTAGGATAAGTTATTAATTGGGGGACCAACTACACTACTATATGTGAATGCACTATTCATGGAAGCTTCCATGGTCCAATTTCATAGCAGCTTATTCTGAATAGACATTTAGGTAGAAGATGTTAAAAGATGTAGGGAATAAGACAAGAGACACTAAAAAGAAGTTGATACATGGAGGGGTGGGGTGGATAAGATGTCATGCTAGAGGTGGATCCACCAAATTGTGGACCTGCCACCGAATTTTGGACCTTTGCTAGTAATGGACGCGCCAATCCATGCAGTCCAATTCTGCACAAGGATAGGAGCTGCCGGATTTTGAAGATTCTGCGTGTTCCTAGCGGATACGACATCTTTGAATGTAAACTCTTTGGATGTCAAACTTGTTGCAAGTCTGATGTTGGTAGGTCATTGAGCAAGATTGGACTGGAGCAATCCTTACGATCAGACAAAAACTTCTCCAATTTGTAAAATCAGAAAACTCCTCCAATCTGCAAACCAGACAAAAAATCGGATGGAGATCCTCCGATTTTTGACCCTCTGATGCTTAAGTCAGTTCGAGCCTTGAGAACAGAGATAGAAAAAAGTAGAAGAGCTAGAGAAATTGAATGAGACTGGAAAAAAACTTAGTAGGAGCCAAAAGTCTGACTTAATTTAATTTTCTATTAGTAGAATTTTTTCCTAGTTTTAGAGAATTGGACTTACTCATGGAGGATTTCTGACCCTCTATTTATAGAGGAATTTGAAGAGGCTATTCTAGAATTTGTTAGGCCATTAGAGAAATTTGTTAGGTGGTTAAAAAATCACCTATAAATGAGCTTGCGTACAGCCATGAATATGAGCTGCATGTCGGATCGTAATGGATGTTTGTAGAATGGTTGAGTCTGTCACAATAATAACTCACCTCGGTAGATGATCGGGTTGAACTAGAGGTGTTATAAAATTCATCTCGAATAAAGATATTAGGGTTTAGGTCGGCACACATCCGATCTGAGTATTTCTGTCAGTAGAGATGTCATTCAGAGTATAAGGATGCTTTTTATTCAGCTTGGTACAATACCAATCTGAATCTGCTTACAAATAGATTGGTATGCTGAGATCTGATGCTTTAAGATCGATATCTCCTTTATCTTGTATGATGATGTCACATATCTCGAGATTGGTTTAATGCACCAACAAATTTAATTCCCGAAATCTTAGGACGCTGATAGGGGTGGAAATTTGTTTGGAATCCGGTCTGTGGTTTTTTTATTTGATAATTATAAGAAGAATAGATTGCTTAAGTGAATTGGACCCCTAAATTGTATAACATATCATCACGTTTGAGGATGCGCAGTCTTTCCTACAAGGAATTGCAAGACATTCTAACCAACCAAGCTATCAACGGTAAGCACTCTTGCACGGGTTCGGATTTTCGTACAAAAATGATTCACCTTTTTTTCCACGATGCACGCCATTAGATCCTGCAATAGCCACTACGGGATTTATAGAATTTGGAGTGCTTTGAAGTCTGTGCAAGCCATGATCTAATGATTGATGTTACCGGGGAAAAAATAAAAAAAATAAAAAGATCAATCACTCTTTTGCGTGCGAGATGCAACTCGAACTCCTCTTGCGGTACTTAGGTAGAACTCCGTGATGCAAAACCTGACAAAACTTTCTATTCCTGGCGCTCTACAACTACATTGGGACATACATACATACATACATACATACATACATATATATAAATACATGTATGTATATATACATACATACATGTATGTACATACTATGTATGTATGTACATACGTATGCACATACGTACATATATATATATACACACACACATATAGATATATATATATGTACATATGTACATGTATATATATATATGTACATATGTACATGTATATATATATATATATATATATATATATATATGATAATTAAAAAATTCTAAGAATTACATACATAAAACGGGATTAAGCCTCCAATGGATTTTAAAAAAAGCGAAATATTATGTCAGACTTCTATGCTATATAACTAGAGTCCCCATAAATATCAGCTCTGCCAGATTTTTTTTGGCAAGCACGGGACCGAAGAAAAAAAAAATCTTTTTTTTTCGCACGTCAGACTCCGGCTTCGCGGTGCCCGCGGTCGCGCACCGCCCGCGGTGCACAAGGAATTCTCAAAGGAACAGTCTGTTAGGTCGGCTGCATTAAACCAACTCAACAGAAAAAGTCCAATTCAAAAAAGGGGCACGAGTTCTAAAGCAGAACAACAGCTAGAACAAAAATGAAAAAATAATAAATTTAAGAGAGAGAGAAACGGCTTAACATACCGGAAGAGAGAGACCTGTACGAGCGTGCTCGGCCACCACATGTGCGCCGGCTCCACCACGTACTTCCTCATCAGCCCCGCCCACCCGTAACCCAGCACCTGCACCCACTCCGCTCACGTCAGCACCAGAACCCCAACATAAACCCCGAGCGCACGGTAGCATCACCCCCAATCCCGCAAACCCCAATCTCCAAATAGAAAAGCAAAAGAAGGAAAACGATGGAGCTGAAGCTAACCTGAGTAGTGATGATTAGAATCCAGCTGGAGATGAAGGAGATGGTCCTCTTGTAGAAGGCCCTGATGATGTCGACGATCCCCACGGCGTACGCCGGCCCGTTCCCGAACGCATACCCGGCGTTCGCAAAGATCGAGATCAGCACGTGCTCCTTCATGTTGAACGGCCCCGGATTGAAGCTGAACAGCCGATCCCCGAACCCCGGCAGCCGGAACTTCGCCGCCGGCAGCACCCTCGCCAGGAAATGCCCCATCGGCAGCGACGCCACCTGCATCGTGATCTGGGTGATGATGAGCGGCTCCGTCCGGTAGGAGAAGAACTGGTTCAGGAACGACATCAACGAGCACGCCAGGATCCCGATGAACCACATCCGGAACGTCCAAACAGGGAGCGAAGGGTTGTCCGTCGTCGGCACCGTCAGCCGCACCTCCTCGATGGGGGACACCTCCTCCTCGTCGTCGCCGCCGCCGGTCTTCTCCACGTCCATCGCCGATACCGTCGCCTTCATCGCCCCGCACCCCCCCTCCGTCGCCGCCGGTAATGGATTCCTCTTCTCTACTTCATTTTCTTCTCCGCCGTTCATTTTTTTTTTTTTTATGCCGGTGGTATCAAATGTGGGCAGAATCGGTGGCGGAATCTGGAGGACTTTGGGCAATGGGAAGGGCACGGGGGTTGTTAGAAATGGAACAGCAGGGACCGTGGATGAATGGAATGAAAGGAACGGCGAATCTCGCGTGACGCGATTTGATTTTACGATGCTGCACCTTCATATATATATATATATATATATATATATATATATATATATAATGCATTATTATTATTATTATTATTATTATTATTATGGTGTTTTTGGGGACCCAGTCACGGGTGGGACTTGGGTTGCATCTTTCACGCGAAAGAAGGATTTAAGTTCCTTCGCGCGAATCGACAGTTGGATCATCCACTTCTCGATTTGTTATGTACGGTGAGCGATTCAGCGGTGGATTCGCACGAAGGAAGGTCAATCCTTCTTACAGGCGAAACATACAACCCGAGTCCTCACGGAGTGGGGAGGACTATGGAGTAAACCGCATCGGATTCGGTGGAAATAGGTCTACCGATTTCTTTTTTTTTTACAATTTGGAATGATTGGTTGGTTAGTGGGATTATGGCTGGAATCGCCGCTCTGACGGTGCGTCAATAAATAGGGCGTTAGTATTTGGAAAGATATGATGCGTGGAAAAAAAAAATTATTTTTTCTTTTCTTTTTTTCCAAAGCTGATCCTTTTTGTGGATTGTTAAAAGAGCAATCAGCAATGTTATGGTAACTAAAAAAAATCACTCTAATCATCAAAAAAAAAAAAGAAAAGAAAAGAAAAGAAAAGAAAAAAACACTCAAAAAAAAGCTGCTCAACTATAGGTCTGTGCAGCTTGGGATCAGACTAGGCCTAAAGATTTGATACTGATATGGAGCCATGGCTTGGACAAATCCACCATTCATATTACCTAATTATGTGGCACAATTCAGCTAAGCAATTTTTTGAGTAACTAGAGCATTTTTGTTTTGAATTGGACAAATTTTTCAGCATTCAATTTATTTGTGTTCCCCCCAAAAAATACTAATATAGATATATCTGACTTGTATACTTTAGCTCCTGTAAACATAAGGTGGAGTAAGTATCTCGCCTGCTTCTACATCCATTGTATTAATAACAGCCGCTTTCTTTTAGTAATGATATCTGTCAAGTAAAACTGGATAACGTATACTATTCACTTACCGACACACCTTCCAAATTTCTTGCCACATATTTTTTATTATTATCAACCTGAACGTGAACTAGAAATTAGAATTCCTTTTTGGCCTCGTGAGGAAAAGTCTTGGAGCACCATGCAACTGCTAGTTACTTTTTTTTTCAATACGTCACATCACTACTGGTTCACATTCAAATCAACAATAAAGAATGGAGTGCCGACGTTCAATTCTTCATGATATTTTCTTTTCTCCAAACAAACTCATAACAATCTTCGAATAGAGCGTTCAATTCTTGATGGCATTCTCTTTTCTCCAGACAAACTCGTAACAGTCTTCAAATATGGAAAACGTTGATTCTCTCACTATTTGAGCCAAGCTAAATAATACTTTATTGTGATAGTATTTTTAAAATATCCATTAATGGCAATATAAAGATGGTAATATATCAGATATGGATGAGATAAACTATTATGTATATCCGCTCCGTACGAGACTCGGAGCATAATAGGATGGATAGAGCCAAACAAGATAGATTCAATGGATCAGAATAGATAAAATTATAAAAATTAATTGGTTAATATATAAATTCATATTTTATTATGTAGAGAAGATTTATAAAGAAATATATATTTAAATTGGATTTGGAATAGATTTTATATAACCTGTACTCATCTGGATCGACCGCATGTAGGATAAAATCATGGATTGGGTTAGATTAAATTTCCGATAGGAAGAACCCAAAAAAAATCCGAATTTCGAATCTTGTCCATAGAATCTTGCTAAATAATCGTCGGGCCGGTTTGATCCAGCGTGGCCCAGCGGTCGTTTTCGTAAGGGAGTTGCGATATGGATCCCAGCTGGCGTGAAAGGTTCGGAACGCGTTCTCTCTCTGCTTGCTGGCCTCGTATTGGTGGGTCAAAATTGGAAAGCTAAGGGATCTTCGAGGTCTGTGATTCCGAAGCGGAATCTTCAGGCCAGCCGTCGTCACCACGCGATATGTGCAGAGCCGGACGAGGCGGCGTTATCCTTTTTTTAGGTTTGATAAACACTCAAACCGTCTCACACCTTCCCATTTCCCAAATTTGCTTTCCCATTCATTCATTTATTCATAGAAAACGGCTCTTCATCTGACCTCATCTTCTCGTCTTGATCCAATATTAAGAGTGTGTAGAAACTATTAGCATTCCAGAGAGTCCGAGCGAAGCCCAAATTTCTACTAGTCAGACACTTTCTTTGACCAAATTCATGGTTGCTTGGAAAACTCATAAATTCTACACGCCCTCCCAATCAAATGAGAACTAGATGAGAATGGTGCAATGGTCAGTCAAATGAAAATGAGGGAGTTGTAATGTGTTTGAACGTGTGGCTCTTTTTATATGATTTATTTTTGTCTCATCTAAGAAGTCCAATTTAATACACCGTCCGTCGAGAAAAACCTGATCTAAGTGGTCATACATCTCAGCTTACAAGTTAGAAACGCTGGATTCCAATCTTGTCTTGAGTGATATATCCTCCAAAAATGATTCATCTAATTCATGTATGGATGAGATTTCTTCTCAAGTAAAAAATCCTGGATTATGTCCAAAATATGCTTGTGGCACTCCTTGATGAATGAAAATTCCTCTTGATTTCGAGAAAAAAAAAAAAAAAAAAGAGGAGCATCTAAGTATGGGCATATAAGCAGCTAAAAGATCTCCCTTATCCAAGTATGGATGCTTACGCTTATAAGCAAATTATGGCATGCGTTGGATCCATAGTTAAGTTAGTACAAACCATCAATTGCTATGGTGTATTGCAATTAATCAATCATTGAGTTGAATGAAATGATTGATCGCATGCATCAATATAGCCGTGCATGCAACAATTTACCATATCAAGAGACTATAAAGGCAATCTCCTAAAAAACTGGCCAATGACTAGAGCGGTCTTCATGGTCGGCATCCCACAAATATCGTTAGAAATCAACATGCGACGACTGAAAAAATAGTGCACATGCTTGCTGGCTCACTGTGGCTCGTTACTCCCGGAGCTCAAGGTGGTGGTGGAAATATTTTTGAACGAAGGCCGGTCCCGGCGTTTGGTGCCGATGACGTGGATAGATCCTCATGATGATGCGATTTGGATATCCCAGGAATCAAAGTTGAACTGTGACCAAGAATGGATGGGGTATTTTACACAACTTTTCCCTTGCATTGGTTTATAAATTTCTTTGCGATAAGATGGAGGAAGTAAGATATTTCCCCCATTATTTATTTATAAAGATATAATCATGTAAATGTTTACACTGCGAATACTTGTGGGCTTCCAAAGGAGCATTCATAGGTGCTGGGTTGACTTGCCGTCCAATCTGACCTTGAGGCGCAACCATCACCCCTGAGTCGTCTTTCTTTGGCCTTATCTATCGGCGGGCCCCGTGCATGGTCCCGTCGCCATCCGTGGCCCTTTCCACCCAAAGGACTGCTGTGGAACCCAAGGTATTTTCCGTTTTTTGATAGAAAATATAATTTTATTCACATGAACTTATGTGTGCATGTCAGTCATTACAAATAAAAACAAAAAGTCAACAACGGACCGTGACTTATACAAATTCAAAAATTGTGGAGATGCATATCGAATACAATATACATATCCATTATCATATCCAATCCTGACAATCTATATATTTTGTGAGGTATATAAAAATGTATGGTGAAAAAGAATGATTGAGTTATGTGCCAAAAGACTGAGCAAAAATCAATTGAAGGTCTGCTACTTGTGTTGTGTTGTATTTTTCTATAGCTGTGAATTAGTAATAGAGATGACGAAGAAAATATCATTGATAGCATCAGTATGATATAGACACCAAGAACCAAAAACTGTTCCATAATGAGAGATAATACTCAAGGCGAACATAAAAAAAGAAAGTTACTGCCACCAACTGCATCCTCCCAGTAAAAAAATATTGGATACTTAAAATTATGAAATCAAAGATAGCTTGTAAAGCATTGCAAATTCTGACCGTCTAATGAATCCTGCATCCATATAAAAGATCTAATGCAAAGAAGAAATATTTGTATTAGCAACTGAATGAACTTCCTGTTAATCTTGCAAGACAACACAGAACCCATGTTAATAAAATATATATATATTTTTTGATACTTTTTTGCTCTTATTTTCTTTTTTCCTTTTTTCCTTTCTTTTTCATTCTACTTTTTTGACTCTTCATTTTCAATCTCTAACCTTTTTTTCTTTTGTTTTTCCAAGGATATGATACATGTGGTCCATGTCTGAAACATTGAAAACAATACACACATACATAGACCAAATTCAGATAATGGAAGAAGATGCCCAGAATGAATCATCGTGTTGTGAAATTCGGAAGAAGTATAAAGTTCTGACAACCACTAACAGAAATACGAATTAATATGTGTATTCAGTGAAGCAGCAGCAAGGCATGCGTTCCAGGGAAGAGCCATTGTCATCTTAAACCAAAGATAGGTTCTAAAACAATGGAGACTCATCCTATGGGCCAATTTATGCGTCCATGTCCAAAATACCTGTATGTTGGCAGCCGTATGTACAATATAAAACTTCACTGCTATGTTCCACGAGCAAATGAAGGTGACCAAGTATTGTAGATTCTGACTTATATGCTGGAACATAGAGCATAAAGATGATTCAATTGAATAAAAATATGGCTGCATTTATAAATGTAGTGACTTTCTCTTAATTAACCCTGCAGAACAGAAGATATTTAATGTTAGTAAAATAAATTTTTTCTCTTTTTTTGATTTTTTTCTGCTATTTTTTATTTTTTTTACTTTTTTTTTCTTTCTTTTTGTTTTTGCTTTTTTACCTTTTCATTTCCAGTCTCTTTTCTTTTTTGTTTTATTTTTCCAGCAATAGGATACATTTGCTAAATGACTGAGACGTATGAAACAATAGACTGACATAGTAAACCATTTCAGGCAAAATAAGGAAATGCTCTAATCGAAGCCATAAGTCATGAGAGCCAAAGAAAATATAGTATGCCTTTCAACCACCAAAAGAACCAGAAATTAGAATGTCCAGTCAGCGAAGCACAATAGTAGGACCTCTGATACCCCTTTGGAAAGATGACATTGATGAACCTTTCGCTGTTTAATGTGATGCTAACCACCGTGGTTGACCAGATGACTTTAGATACTGTGTTAAGATTTACAGAAGTAATTATATATGATAAATGCACTTCCAACAGCAGATAACCTCCCTTATGCAGCATCCAAAAACATTGAAGCCTAGTGAAAGTGATATATGAGCACATGAGGCACATATCCTCTTCCTCCAGTAGGTTGACCAAAGAATTCTTGACCATTATCAGTAAGCAGTGATACAGATGCACAGCATCAGTATTTTTTCTTTTTTTCCCTCTTCTTCTTTCAGCCCTCAGATATTTATTGAATATCATATAAAATCACCTCTGAACATTGAACTTCCACCACAACAATGCTGCTGGTTATTTGAAGATGTGGCTCCTTAAGACTTTGATGATATTTCTGTACAAATAAAATATAAGCACCAAAAAACTGTACAAACTGATCCTAAAAGCAATGCAACATAAAGCAATTAAACTGATGTTCTTTAAGGAAGCAATTTGTGTAGGGTTGTATGCATGGCCTCCGTGTCCTTCGCCCTTTCATCCCCTCTGTTGATATAAAACTTCATATATGTCTGCATTAAGAAAATATAAACAATGTGAGTCAATCTCATAGAGACCATTCCATTTAAAATCATCCGATCTGGCCTTAGTAGCCAAATAATTTACTACTTGATTTCCCTCCCTATATATGTGAGTCAGTTGAAACTCTTGCAATTGGAACCACCAAATAAAAATATTATGTAAAAAGGGGAATTTTTTAACCTGTTGATTTTCCAATGCTTCAATCCACTGACCCCCAAGTATTTAGAAGTTCAATAGAATACCTCTCACGCCAGCACTCAATAAAACAGATTATAAAAGTTCCCAGATCCTCTAAATATAAGCTTTTCTTGTGGGAAAAGGCCTGATGATGGCTCTTCCAATAACAGGGAGGGCGTGCTAAAGTAAGATTCCAGATTCCTAATGATATACCGATATTATTTTAAAAGAAAAAGATAGCAATCATATCTTTTTTTTAATGCACGATCTCTAGAAGCTTTGGTATGAAGTTTTGCTACATAATCATTCACAATTCATTGCATTCTTCTGCCCCGCTGAACACATCGAATTAAAAGAAATTTTTCTTCGTCACTTAATGCTGATATCTTTTACTTATAGTCTGTGATGAGCTAGGACGGACTCGGCATGGGCAAGTGCATAATGATATCACAAACATGGTAATCTTAACATTCATTTGAAGCAGCAGAGTATTTCCACTCTTTGTAAGAACAAGATTCTAATTTCCAAGCAATTGGATGTGAAATTAACCGTCGGTAGACTGTTTGTGGTATCGATGAATCTGAAGCAACATTTAATGGCAAGGTGGGTGGTAGAAGTTATTTGTATCATTGTATTATCTATATTTCTCCGACAGACTCTCTATCCCATTTAACTAAAGTTTATATGAAAAGAATTACCATTATTGTTTCGATGACTCCATATGTCACTACATCTTCTTTGTCAAAAAATGGTAAATCATTTTTAAAATGGGATATCTTTAGCCATTTATTGCCATCAAAATATAATCTGATCTGAAGACAAGGAGCGATTTCCTGCAATGGAAAGTGAAACACTGATCTACATAAGCTTAAGTTAGACAGTGTTCTGGGGAACAGCATATGTAGGGAATGATAAAGGAAAAAAGAGTAAAAGCTAGTAGCTCGTGGTCACATTTGAGGCTCTATGTACTTTTTATAGATGAAAATTTCTTTGTGCATTGCAGGTGGTGTAGAAATCTGACATGGAGCGCACCATCTTATCTGATTGATTCATGTAATCACCGCTTTCCAAATAGTTATTATCATTGTATTGAAATTTTTGGCCATTGTCTTTTCATAGAAGTCAATTTTATACAAATTTCACTATTCATCAAAGTCAAGTAAGTTCATAATTCATTTCATTGATAGCAATTTTAAACAATAAGAATTGAATAATATCGTTATTTTAATGTTTTCAGTTATTTGTCCATCGATTTCTGCAACTTGAAGTTTCCTTCTAGAATTATCTGACAAAACTTAACCTCTTGCAAAAACTTGATGTGCTAATAATAGTCAATATTATTGTTGTAATAACTCAATGGATGTCTAATGTGTCCCATGGTGTAATCATCATCACACGGCATGGCAAACATCTAGACAACTGTCAAAATAGAAAGATTCCATTACCTAATTTAAATTGCCTTCATAATCTCATCTTATCTTTGGGTGGTGGAAAACGACTTCTGTATTGTTGCATCAGATGGGCAAATACAATGATCTTTTTGTCTTGAATTGCTATCATCTTAATTATCATCAATTACATATTTCAGCATGAAAAGTCTAAATCTCCAAAGCGCACCACAGACGGCATTTTCTTTTCTTGAATGGCCATCATCATCACCATCAAGTGTAGGTTCCAGCTCAAGATGTCAAAATTTTGAGAGGATAGAAGCATGTTGCTATGTTCCGATAGTTTTCATCATCTTTCCTTGCAATCTCTATCACCAAGCGAAGTGCACTGCAACCAGCTTCCCAGAGCAAAAGGATGGCAATTATCGCCTCTAATCATTGCAGTGCCATGTTTTTTGAGAGCTTTGTCATTCAAAGATTGGCTAAAACCAGAGAATCCAATGTATAAGATTAGAGGCACACAAGAAGATTGGCTGTGTCGTTCTTTCTTTCTTTTTCTTTTTTCTGATATTATTCGATAACATTAATGATATTATCTTGGCAACCAAAAATGTTATTATCTTTCTCCTTGTTCTAGATCATGTTTTGCAACACAAGCATGTACTTGACCATGCATTGTGAATGGAGGCCTTTGAAATTGTCTGAGAATTTATTAGGCTTCGTGAGTAGTAACATTAATTACTCCTCAAATATACGTGTTACGGCCAATCCCCTCGTCGCCTGATCGTCGGGAACGAGTGCCTGCAAAAGAAAGTCCGCACTGACCGGAGGCGGCTCCGGTGGAGACCCTCCGACGGTCAAGTCAGAGAGGAGACTAGGCAACAGTGAGGAGAAAGCAAAGAACTCAACAAGAGAGAGGGGGCAAGCCTGTGAGTTTCGAAGGGCCTTTGGCACTGTAGTCTTCCCCGATATATATAGTGGAGCGTAGTATGGCGCCGTCATTAATGGCGCAGACAATTGAAGAATTGTCAACTCACTGTAGACTGTCAGAGTCGCCGTGAAAGTGTCACATCGCTTGGGGCAGTCAAATCACTAGGGTTGACAATGCCCTAGGCGGGATAATGCCCTTAGGCGGCAGTGCCGCATGCTGCTGTCAGGACTGACAGTCTCTGGCAGTAGTACGACGATCGGAGGAGTCGACCGACCTTAGGTCGGTGGCCAGCTGAGTGGCATCGGGTGGAGATTCGGACCCCTCCGACGGTCGGTCAGGCACGTCGCGGGAGTCGGCCATCGGACCCCCTGGTGCAGTCGGTCGGTAGAGAGCCGTCGATCGGTTGGTCACGGCACCCGACGACCGGTCGGTCGGTCGGTCGGTCAGGTATGCCCGATTATAAGTCGGCATGAGCGGGGTCGGTCGGTATTCCTCAACAGTTGCCCCCCTCCACTCCTGAGTCGGACGGCGCGCTGGCCGATGTCTTCGTTTGGGCAGTAACGCCGGACGAAAAGGAGTGGATTCACTGTGTGCCAAGTTCTGACCGTACCGTGGGTCGATATGATGTCAGGCGTCTCATGAATGCCGAGCGATTCGCTGGCGTCAGATGTCCAGTCAGTGTCAGATATCCCGTCCCGTCGGCGTCAGACGTCCTGCAGGTGTCGGACGTCCCGCCGGTGTCAGACGTCCTGTCGGTGTCAGACGTCTCGTCCCATCGGAAAGGGAAACCGTCGTTCCCGCCGTCCCTTCGGGGATACGAAACGTCGCGGCCTTTACGCCACGTGACGTGCGGCCATTGGGACGGGTTCGCTGGAGCGGATGGAAATGACATGGCTCAATCTGAAGATAGGTGCGTCGAACAGTCGGGCCGACGGATGGCCCGGATGACGCCACGTGGCAAGATCTGGGGACTCCTTGTTGGTCGCGCCTTCATCTCGACCGTCGGAGGGTACTATATATACAGGGTCGCCCCTATTCAGTTTTTACCCCCCCCCCATTTCGTTGTCGAGACTCTGCCCGTGTAATTCCAGGTACTCCATTTTCCTTCCTTTCAGATTTTCTTCTAAGGGCCTTCCCCATCTTCTCCGCCTTCTCGCAATCCACTTCTTCTTCTTGTTTTGCTTTAATCCATGGACAGAACATCCCCACGAGGTGGTCGGTCGGGAGAGCCGACTGACGACACTCAGTCGACCCCAGAGGTGGAGGTCTCTTCACTTTTGGGGCCGAACGTCGACCGGCTCCGGGAGCAATACCGCATCCCGGGACAGTTTCGGCTGTTCGCCCCTGGTGTCGACGGTCGGGTTAACAGCCCGTCTGAGGGCCAGGTGGCCTTCTACTTGGAGGACCTCCGAGCCGGCCTTCGTTTTCCGGTCCCGGAGTTCGTCCGAAACATTCTAGACTATTACGGGCTGTGTCCGGCACAACTCGCACCGAACTCAGTTCGGCTAATAGTCAGCTTTGCGCTTCTGTGTCGGCTTTTGCCGATCGATCCTCGGATCTCCCTCTTCCGAGCTTTCTTCGTCCTCCGACCCCACCCTAAAGCCCGAGGGTGGTGGTACTTCAATCCTCGGAAGGGGCTTTCCTTCATCACTGGTCTTCCGTCGTCCATTCACGGATGGAAGAACCAGTTCTTCTTTGTGTCGTCTTCCACTCTTTGGGGGTTCCTTGTCCGTTGGGGGAATCTCCGAACCGAACCGAATGAGAACAGTCGGATGGAAGCCAAAGATCGGGAAGACTTCCATCGGCTAAAAGATATCTCGGTGCCGAAGCAGAGGGAGCTCATCACCGAGCAGGCCCTGTACGACGCCGGCCTCAGCCCGGTCCCTCGCTTAGGTCAGTTTTTCATTTTTCTTCCTCTTTTTCTTCTTTTTGTTTCTTCTTTATGGTACTGACCGTCTGTCATTGTTTGCAGATATGCCACCGAGATCACGATTGACGGCAGCCGACGTACGTCAGTACGCCGTCCGAAAGAGGCCGGCGCAAGGGGCCGGACCGTCGCAGCCTCCCAAGAGGCCCCACATAGCTCCGCCGAGCGAACCGACTGGGTCGGGGGTGGAGCCCGTCATCGCACTGTCGGTGCCGACAGTGCTTGTCGAAGTCCCGTCTGAGGGACCGTCGGGCGAGGGCGCCGCTTCACCCGAAAGAAGGGCGGCTGAGTCGGTAGATGGCACGCCGACCGCCCAGCAGGCAGAGGAGGCTCACGAACCCGAGCAACCAGTGCCCGCTGCTGCCACGCCGTCGGTCGAGACTCGATCGGGCTCAAGCCTGCCGTCGATCTCCGACGTCAGGGCCTGGGCGTCCGGCCGAGGGAAGGCCCCCATGGCGTCGGGTGACGAAGGATGGTCGGTCGGCGAAGGATCGACCGACTTCCCACTCCCCGTAGGTGCGTCGGGCCTGGCCAACCACGACTTGGCCAGGAGACTATGCCAAGCGCTCCTTCTTTCTGCCGACATCGAGGCGATGAAGAACCAGCGTGTCTCCGACATGCTGTCTTCATTCTATCCGATGATGATCCGGGTAAGGTCCTCTCTCCTTTGTCTTCAATGTAGTTCCCGTAAGTTTGGTCCCTTAACGGTCGGTTTTGTTTTGTGCAGCTGGTATTCAATATATCCGAGCTAGAGGCTGGATACCAGAAGTTCGGCGACATGCCGCGGCCTGGAGAGACAAGGTCGCGGCCCTTGAAGCCGACAAAGTCATCCTGGTCGACCAGCTGCAACAGTCGGCCGAACGGGAGGGCCGACTTGAGGGGGAGGTCTCCCGACTTACGGAGGAGGTCTCCCGACTCAAGGGAGCCTTGGCGACGTCGGAGTCGGAGCTGCAGTCGGCCAGGGGCGACGTGAAGAAGAAGTCCCGGACCGTCCGTCGGCTTCGGCACGAGCGAGACAGCTTCGCCAAGGAGCTGGAGGCCGACCGCGAGCAGCTCCGAGCAAGCCTCGAAAATCTTGCTAAGGCCGAAGAAGGTCTGTCCATCGCCCAGGCCGGCGCAGACATCGCGAAGGCCGAAGCAGAGTCGACGAAGGAGGCCATAGGTCAGGCCGTCGAAGACTTCCGTGACTTGGAAGAGTACCGAGAAGAGCTTCTGGAAAGCGGCTTCCTTTCGTACCGGATCGGGTACGAGGATGCTCGGGAAGCCGTTCGAAGCCTGTACCCGGAGCTTGATCTTAGCAGCATAGTTCTGCCAGAGTCGGAGGCCCCAGCTGCGGAGGAGACGGCCGAACCAGTATCGAAAGGCCTTTCCACCAGGGCAGAAGCCGAAGGAGACGCAGAGCAGGCTACCGAAGATCAGGCGGCCCCGACTGCCGAAGCCACAGCGAGTTCGCCGACCGGCCCCTGTCGTTATCCAGTGGAGGAGGCCGACTCTGATGATTAGTCGGTTTTTTATTTTTCTTTTTTGCTTTCGCTCCGACTTGTATTCGGGCTTCGGTCCAACATTGTAAAGCCTATTTTGATCTTCAATGAAATCAAAATCTTGGACTTAAACTTTTTTCCTCCGCTTGTCTTTCTCTTTTCATGTGTTGTGGAATGCATTCGAACACGTAAGTCGCTAACCCATATAGATCAGTTAGGACGTTCGAAATTCATGCCGTCACGAAGGTAGAACAAGTCCCGACTTTGGATCGGCCTTTCGATGGTCGAGGGCCTGAGTCGGGCGTCCTTCGCCCGGCTGTGAGTCGAAAGCCGACCGACCGTCGGATAAGACTTGGCAGTCGGGTCTCTTTCAACGCAGTCAGTCAAATGTCGTCCGGCACGTTCACTCGGGGAAACGATGATAAGTCGGATCCTGATACCCTTGTGTCGGGTACTGCACCGCGTGATATACGGTGGTAAGCCGAATATCCCCCGGCCGACCGTGGCTCGGTCGGTGAGTCATGGATGCGATAGTGGTCGCTTCGTGTGATAGACGGTGGTAAGCCGAATATCCTTCGACCGGCCGTAGCTCGGTCGGTAAGTCGCGACGGCGGTCGCGCAGGCATTTCGCTTTTCTTTGGTCAGGGCTCGATCGATAAGTTAGCCGATCGTTTGGCCCGAAAGTTCGACTGTAGAAGGAGTGTCAACTCCCGTTGCCTTGGATGGTTCGGCCGTTGTGAGCACCCGATACATCGTCGACGGTCGGTCCGTCGGTTTCACGTGGACACTAAGTTCGAGTTGTAACGTCGGGACTCGGCCTTCCTGGCGAGCGTTGATCGTCAGTTAAAGAGTGAAAACTCCGAAATGTGGAACTGGATTTTTATTCCGAATGAACAAGTACAAAGTTTATTTTTGATACAACTTCAGGTTGTCAGCGTTCCAGGTCCGGGGGATCGATTTTCCTTCCAGGGTTTCCAGTCGGTAAGCCCTCAGCCCGTAGGTGTCTGCTACCGTGTAGGGCCCTTCCCAATTTGGAGCTAGCTTTCCTTGGTCCAGAGGCTTCGAGACCTCCGTCTTTCTCAGGACTAAGTCCCCAGGCCTGAAAAGCTTTGGCTTGACCTTGGCGTTGTAATACCGGACTACTCTCTGTCGGTATGAAGCCATGCGAAGTTGAGCCTCGTTCCGTAGTTCGGGGAGGAGGTCTAGGTCGGCTCTCCGGCAATCAGAGTTGTTCGGCTCCTGATACTGCTCGACCCTAGTTGATGGCAGTCCGATCTCGAGCGGTATCATTGCCTCTGTCCCATAGGCCAAGCTGAAAGGCGACTCTCTGGTCGGGACACGGGGGGTCGTTCGGTAAGCCCATAGGACGGAGTTCAACTCGTCGACCCAGAGGCCTTTGGCTTCATTTAGTCGGGTTTTGAGCCCGTGTAGTATGGTCCGGTTGGTCACCTCGACTTCGCCATTGGACTGTGGGTGCCCGACTGAAGTCAGTCGGTGCGTAATGTGAAACCTCGCGCAGAAGTCTCTGAAGTCCTAATTGTCGAATTGTCGTCCATTGTCGGTGATAATGGTATGTGGCAACCCGAACCTGAAGATGATGGACTTTTGAACGAAATCCTCCATCTTGCGCTCAGTAATCTGCGCCAAGGGCTCGGCCTCCATCCACTTGGTGAAGTAGTCGATGGCGATGATTATGAACTTTCTTTGGCCCGATGCTGGAGAGAAAGGATCGAGAATGTCGATCCCCCACTGAGCGAAAGGCCATGGAGCGACAATAGGAGTGATTTGGCTGGCCGGTCGGTGTTGTACGTTGGCGTACTTCTGGCATGGTTCGCACTTCTGGACCAACTCAGCTGCGTCCTTCCTCATGGTGGGCCAGTAGTAACCCTATCGCAGGACTTTGTAGGCTAGAGATTTGCCCCCCAAGTGACTCCCGCAGATTCCTTCGTGCACTTCTCGGAGAGCATAATCTGCGTCGGTCGGTCCCAAGCACCTGAGCAAGGGAAGGGAGAACGACCTTTTGTAGAGTCGGCCATCCATGATCACATACTGGGAGGCTGACCATCGGAGCCGCCTGGCCTCCGTGGGATCTTCAGGGCTGATCCCGTCGGTCAGGAACCGAACAATCGGATCCATCCAGCTTGGTTCAGCTATCAGTTGTAGCATCTCTTCGACCTGGTCGACACTTGGCTACTCGAGGTTCTCCACGAACGTCCGGCCCAAAGAGTCGAAAGCCGAGGTCGCCAGTCTGGAGAGTGCGTCGGCCCGGGCGTTCTCCGACCTAGGGATGTGAAAAATTTTAAAATACCCGAGGTGCGTTACGAGATCCTTCACTTTTTGAAGATATTTGATCATGGCTGGATCTCGCACCTCGAATTCACCTTTGACCTGCCCCACGATCAGCTGAGAATCGGAGAATGTCCGGAGGCTGTCGATCCCAAGTTTCCTTGCCATCCTTAAGCCGGCGAGGAGCGCTTCATACTCGGCTTGGTTATTGGAGGCTTTGAAGTCGAATCGGAGGGCGTACTCGGTGACTACCCCATCCGAGTTGGTGAGCAGGAACCCAGCCCTACTCCCTTGAGCATTTGAAGCTCCGTCGATGTGCAGTACCCAGGTGGAGGCCGGGTCAGGCTCAGACACCGCGTCTCGTCCGGGGTCCGCATCTTCCGACCCTTGGTCGGTCGTCGGGCATTCGACGATGAAGTCAGCCAGGACCTGGGCCTTTAAGGCAGGTCGCAGTCGGTACTGTAGGTCGAACTCGCTGAGCTTCATCGCCCACTTCGCCAGTCATCCCGATGTATCAGGTCGGCGCAATATCATCCTCAGGGGCTGGTTGGTGAGAACCACAATGGCATGTGCCTGGAAGTATGGGCGGAGTCGCTGTGCGGAGATGGTCAGGGCGAAAATCATCTTTTTCATCTCCGAATATCGAGCTTCAGCGCCGCGGAGCACTTTGCTGGTATAGTAGATAGGCTGATAGGTTCGGTTCTCGTTTTCTCGGACGAGCACCGAACTGACCGCCTCAGGGGAGGTGGCCAAATAGAGATACAATATCTCCCCGACCTCCGGCTTCACAAGCAGCGGCGGGGAAGCCAAGTACCTCTTCAGATCCTCGAAGGCCCGTTGGCACTCATCCGACCAAGAGAAGCCCTTCGCCTGCCTTAGAGTTTTGAAGAACGGGAGGCACCTTTCAGCCGATCGAGAGATGAACCGGCTGAGAGCGATGATTTTTTCGTTCAGCTGCTGGACCTCCTTCTTGGTGTTCGGATGGCGCATGCCGATGATTGCCTTTATTTTCTCAGGGTTAGCCTCGATTCCTTGCTGAGAAACGAGGAATCCAAGAAACTTCTCCGAGGTCACCCCAAAAGCGCACTTAGTCGGATTCAGCTTCATTCGATGTTGTCGTAGAGTGCGGAAGATTTCTTCGAGATCCTGGACATGATCCGAAATCTGTGCACTTTTCACCAGCATGTCGTCCACGTATACTTCCATGTTGCGCCCGATCTGGTCTTTAAAGATCTTATTGACAAGTCATTGGTAGGTGGCGCCGGCATTCTTCAGCCCGAAGGGCATTACTCGATAGCAGTAGAGGCCCTTGGGGGTCACGAAGGCAGTGTGCTCCTCGTCTTCGGGTGCCATTCGGATCTGATTGTACCCGACAAAGGCGTCCATGAAGCTGAGCAGTCAAAATCCGGACTTCGCATCCACCAGCTGGTCGATCTTTGGAAGTGAAAAGCTATCTTTTGGACAGGCCCGATTCAGGTCGGTGTAGTCAATACAAATCCTCCACTTCTCGTTGGCTTTCTTGACCATGATAACATTGGCGAGCCAATCGGGATATGCGGCTTCTCTGATGAAGCCCGCCTCGAGCAGCTTGTCCACTTCTTCGTCGATGGCCTTCTGTCTTTCGGGAGCAAAAGACCTTTTCTTCTGCCTCATCGGCCTCATCGTCGGGTCGATGTTGAGTCGGTGGGTTATTGTCTCCGGGGGGATGCCCGACATATCTGCTGCCGACCAAGCAAACATGTCAGCGTTGGCCATCAACAGCTCCGTCAACCGTTGCCGTTCTGGGTCGGATAGTTGAGACCCGACCCATACCTTCCGGTCGGGGCTTTCCGCTATCGGGATCGACACGAGCTGTTCGACCGACGAGCCCCGTTCTTCCTCCTCCCGTTGGTCTAGTTTGTCGATCGTTAGGGGGCCCCTCAACTCGTCGCTTTGAGCGGAGATCTGGAAGCATCGACGAGCGAGCTGTTGGTCTCCACGCATCTCCCCGACTCCATTTTTGGTCAGAAACCGAACCAAGAGATGGTACGTTGAGACAATCACCTTGAGGGCATTTAGTCCGGATCTTCCGAGTATGGTGTTATAGGCCGAAGGTACTTGGACGACCGCAAAAGTCAAATGAACCGTGCTTTGTCGTGGTTCGGTGCCGACCGTCACGGGCAGGGTAATTTCACCTTCCATCGTGATGGCGTCCCCGGCGAAGCCTATCAAGGGCGCAGGGACCCTCTTGAGTCGGTCGGTTGATAATCGCATCCGGGAGAAGGTCGAGTAAAACAGAACGTTCGTTGAACTTTCATTATCTACAAAAATTCTTTTTACATCGTAGTTCGCTATCGTTGCCGAGACAACAACAGCATCATCGTGGGGAGTTTGGATGCCCCGAACGTCTTCTTCCGTAAAAGTAATCATGTCGTCCGGGCGCAGCTTCTTCGTGGGCTCCCCTCCAGCAGACGTCCCCGGGCTAAGTCGTTTGGAAATCATATTGATGACCCCGGCTGTCGGCTGATTAGTGGTCGCTTCCTCAGTCGGCTGGGTCGTCGGTCGGCCACTGGTCGAGTCGGCGGGTTCCTCCGAAATTTACCGAGATACCCTCGGTGGATGAGAGCTTCGATCTCATCTTTAAGCTGGATGCATTGCTCGGTATTATGGCCGTGGCCCCGGTGGAATCGACAGTACTTCCGTCGGTCGAGGCCTTTTGCCTTCAGAGGCGGAGGCCGTCGCAGGTATTCTTCCCCCTCGATCTCCATCAAAATCTGCGCACGGGGAGCAGAGAGAGGAGTGTAGGAGTCATACCTGGGGCGTGTCGGCCTTAGAGTCTGCCGTCGGGACGACTTCTGGTTTCGTCGTGGAGGCGAGACCCGACCATCGGTCGGGGGCCTGCTAGGTCCGGCGGGGTCCTGACCCTTGCTTCGCTTCTCCTTTGGGCCCTAGAATTCGGTCGAGCATCGGTCGGAGGCTCCTTCGTCCGCGTGCATGTACTTGTACACGTGCTCCAATAATTCAGCATACATCCGGGGGAGGGTCTTGTCCAGGGAGTAAGTGAACCGGGACGCCTTCAGCCCTCGTTTCATGGCCGAGATGGCCATGTCTTCGTTGAGGTCCCGGACCTCAAGCGTGGCCGTATTGAATCACGCCACGAAGTGTCGGAGCGTCTCATTTTCTCCCTGTTTGAGGGAGAAAAGGCTGTCCGATGTTCGCGGCGACTTCCGGCTGATGCTGAAGTGAGCCACGAAAGAGTGCTCGAGCTGCCCGAAGGAGTGGATACTTTTCGATCGAAGATCGGAGTACCAGACCCTGGCAGCTTTGCGGAGTGTGACGGAGAAGCCGATGCAAAAGAGAGCGTCGGTTGCCCCCTGAATCGTCATGAGAGCTTTGTAGCTCTGCAGGTGGTCGATTGGGTCGGTGAAGCCGTCGTAGGGCTCCACGTGCGGCATCTTGAACCGACTGGAGATCGATTCGTCGAGAATGAGTCGGGAGAGAGGTTGGGCGGTCTGGAAGTCGACGTCGTTTGAAGACTTCTGTCCGTCCACCTGCAACTGTGCAAGCCGACGGTCGATTTCCTCGAACCTGCGTTCGTAGTCGTCCGTCCGTCGGTGCTGGGAGACCCCAGGAGTGGAGTCTCCGGAAGATTTCGAGAGGGAGGCGGACGGCGTTCGCGGTCGCTTCTCCTTCCTCGCTCGTTTCAGCTGGGAGGGAGAAAGCTGTTGGGACCGATGGGCATCGCGCCGCGGCCGTCCCTCCTCCTCTCTGTGGGAGCGCTGTGGCAGGCGCTCCCGCAGAGGCGACGGAGATCGACGCGGGCGTCGGCGGCTGCTCCTGGAGGGCATCGGACATGCCACCGATTGTCCGGTCGGTGATGGTGGCAGCCGTACCGGCTGTTGCTGGAGGCTTTTGACCGCGTCCGTCAGCACAGTCATCTGCCGTACGATCGCCACGATCTGCGCCTCCGTGGTCACCGCGGGGTGCGGAGAGCTGGGTTCCGCCGCGAAGGGTGGAGGAGAGGCCTCTTCCCGATGGAAAGAGCACCTCGCCAATTCGGTGACTCTCGATCGTTGAGCTCTTGTCTTTGTCATTAGTGTCTATCCCCTTCCTGGTGTGCCAATCTGTTGCGGCCAATCCCCTCGTCGCCTGATCGCCGGGAACGAGTGCCTGCAAAAGAAAGTCCGCACTGACCAGAGGCGGCTCCGGCGGGGACCCTCCGACGGTCAAGTCAGAGAGGAGACTAGGCAACAGTGAGGAAAAAGCAAAGAACTCAACAAGAGAGAGGGGGCAAGTCTGTGAGTTTCGAAGGGCCTCTGGCACTGTAGTCTTCCCCGATATATATAGTGGAGCGTAGTATAGCGCCGTCATTAACGACGCAGACAATTGAAGAATTGTCAACTCACTGTAGACTGTCAGAGTCGCCGTGAAAGTGTCACATCTCCGTGGGGCTGTCAAATCACTAGGGTTGACAATGCCCTAGGCGGGATAATGCCCTTAGGCGGCAGTGCCGCATGCTGCTGTCAGGATTGACAGTCTCTGGCAGTAGTATGGCGATCAGAGGAGTCGACCGACCTTAGGTCGGTGGCCAGCTGAGTGACATCGGATGGAGATTTGGACCCCTCCGACGGTCGGTCGGGCACGTCGTGGGAGTCGGCCATCGGACCCCCTGGTGCAGTCAGTCGGTAGAGAGCCGTCGATCGGTTGGTCACAGTATCCGACGATCGATCGGTCGGTCGGTCGGTCGGGTATGCCCGATTATAAATCGGCATTAGCGGGGTCGGTCGGTATTCTCCAACAATACGTTTAAAGTAATCTTATTTCAGGGCTTTCAAAGATTTTATTAGAAGTACAATAATACTGGGTTATAACTGCATTGTGAGCCGAGTATCTCTCATGTCGAAATGACTTTATTCTCGAATCATGACATTGATCATGATTGAACCGTATATGTTGCCTTATTTAAAAGAAAAGGATTGATCCGCACATAGTCTACTTGGACCAATTCCACGATATAAACTAAAATTAAACATTTGTGCCAAGCATAGGGTTATAACTACATTGTGAGTCGAGTATCTCTCATGCCGAAATGATTTTATTCTTGAATCATGGCATTGATCATGATTGAACCATATATGTTCCCTCATTTAATAGAAAAGGGTTAGTCCACACAAAGTCTACTTGGACCCATTCCATGATGTAAACTAAAATTGAATGTATACGCCAAGTATAAGGTTCCAACTAACTACATGGCGACTCTGAGTATCTCTCATGTCAAAATGATTCTATTCTTGAATCATGATGTTGATCATGATTGAGCCATATATGCTCCCTCATTTTAAAAAAAAGCATCAATCCACACGTAGTCTACTTGGACCAATTCCATGATGTAAACTAAAATTGAACGTATAAGCCAAGTCTAGTTCAGTGTAATAGTTCCACTTGCGGCTAGGATGCAAAGTGAGTGTTAGACCAAAAAAAAAAAATCCCTCTCAAATTCTACACAATATGTTTATACTTTAATTAAATCCAGAAACACCAGCAATATATCATTGTTCAACTCTCCAATTATCTTACAAGCAGCCCAAAGCAATGAAGGCTACTTCATCATCTTGACTTGAAATTGAAGTATAGCTGGGTTCGATTACATCCATTGGGCCCAATATGGAGTACACCGCTTCTTTTAATTGGATCACATAGCCACCGCTTTCCGATGCACATTTAATACCTGCAAATTAGTATTTTCGTTAAAAATTTTATCTGACGAAAATGCTCTTCATGACTTCTTGATACTTTATATGGCTTCCTGCCATGTGACTTCATGTGAATATATATGATTTCCTGTCATATGACTTCTGTGAATATATATGACTTTCTGTGAATATGTATGATTTTCTGTCAACATATATGACTTCTTGTGAACATATATGACTTCCTGTCAACATATATGAGAACATATATGACTTCTTGTCAACATATATGATTTCCTGTGACCATATATATATTCACAGAAAGTCATATATGTTCATAAAAAATCATATATATTCATAAAAATCATATATGATCACAAAAAGTCATATATATTTACAAAAAATCATATATATATATATATATATTCATAAAAAATCATATATGTTCACAGGAAGACATATATGTTCATGGGAAGTCACAGAAAGTCATATATATTTACAGGAAATCGTATATATTTGCAAGAAGTTATATATGTTCATAGAAAATCACTTACAGAAAGTCATACAAAATATCAGAAAATCATAAAAAAAAATTTTATGAAGGGATGTCATAATTTTGGACTGATATTTTTGCCATACAAAATTTTTAAACGAAAACACCAACCTACAGATATTAAATGTACATCAAAAAGTAATGACTACATGATCCAATCAGATAAAGTGGTGCACTCAACGTCAGATTTTCTACACCGCATGTGGTGCACAAAGAATTACTCTAGCATCAGTGTGCTGCTGTAACATATAAAAATACTGGCCCTCCTCTTGTCCGGGACGCCATGGGGAAGAAACCTCACATAAGGAGAAATTTTTAGGTGCACCTGGTCCACCTAATAATTTCTCTGATATAAGAGCCGATCGGCCAAAGAAACCCATAGCAAAGAAGGTGTTGATCTGGCTCCTTTCAGCCCACCCACTTTGCTATCTGATGGGCTTGGATTCCACCTTTGCTTGACTTCAACTATGGGCCTGACCCGATCAACGTCTCCAACTCCATTGGAGCTAAGTGTGGGAATCCAAAACCCAGACTGCTTGGCCTTGGATAGACCACCTCATCACGGACTGTCTTTTGATTTGGAATTCAGTGATTAAGATGAAGGAATACAAACTGAGATAACATAGATTACCCATCTTAGCTTTGATTTACTGGTGTATCCAGATAACTGCAAGACAAAGTCAGGAAGGAATACACCTCTCACCAAATTATTTTGTGCAGCTCTTATTGTATGTCACTTCATTTGTCTTGAGGTATTCCCACTCTTTTGATAAAATGTTGTATTTTCTTCTTCTTTTTGAGAATAGCGTAAGTTCTTTTCTTAGTGTTAAAGATCGTTGCATATGTACTGGCCAGAGAAATATCAGTGTTTCCAGACTAAAATATAGACCTCCAAAATGCTGCTTTATTGGATTAGAATTGTATTCGTTTCCCCCCAATGTTTGATGAAGAATGAAAACTAAAATAGAGCGAAATTGGAATATAAATAATAAAAATTAACAAAACAAAAGACAGTCAAGTGGTGTCAGGGAAAGACAACCAAAATAACAACTCCAAGGATTTCAATTTCCTTAAGCAGCAGTCATAGGTCCTTCCAGGAACCGTACGTGCTCCCCTTCAGGCGCGGAAAGTCCCCTCAATACCAACACACATCTAGCGGAACACCCTTCTCATTGGTAACTTCCTCTTCAACTTCGATCTCGTCGTCGCTGTTATAGATGAACCGTATGCGCTTCCCAGTGCACTCGGGCAATCTCACCAAGTCCTGCACTTGATATCTTGCTCAGACCTTCACATAAATTGTGAGAAAATTCGTCTTCTTCTTCATAAACATCTTCTTCGGCCTCCTCATCATAGATTTCCTCTTCATCTTCGACAATATCTTCGTCATCGCCCTCTTCGATACTGCTTCGACTCCCTTGGCAAGTTAGAGACGAAGATATTGTCGAGGCATCAGACATTTCTGACTTCTGAGGAGAGTCATCAAATAGCAATGCTCGGTTGATCAGACATTGTTGCAAATCGAGAGATTCCTCTTGTTTCGGAGATGCAACAACCTGAGTAATTGAAAAACAGATAAACAGTTTAAGTAATTTGATGTAGGAATTTTATATCCTAGATGGAATTTGATGAAGATGAAATGAAAGACATAAATGAAAAATTAATTTTAGAGATGCAGCTAAGCTGAGTACTTGAAAAGCAGATAAAAAATTAGAGGTTTTAAAGAAAAGGAAGAATATGATTTGAAGGCATAGGGAAGAAGTTTTAAAGCCTAGCTATGATTTGAATTATATGAATTAATGACCGACAAGTGAAATCAGTTTGAGAGGATAGGAGAGAGGCAATCCAGGTATACCATCAAATGATATATTGGAAGAATGAAAGATCAAAGAGGACTTGAAAAACAGCCACCATGTTGAATTGGAATGATATTCTCTGCGGTACTCAAAAAGTATCATAAGATGCTATGCATATTTTGAGATATCTATAAAAAAAGAATCGATTATGTGATGTTTATCTGAACTGTTCAAATACTCTTAAAATTTATCTTTTTTTTTTTTTTAACATCTTTAAAACATGCATAGCATCTTATGGTACCACGGAGGATCCGTTTCCTATTGAATGTTATCATAATTTCAACAGCCCACGTAGGCAAAAGAAAAAACAACCGAAGGAAAGCTTGAGTATACCAAGGATCAAGATATGTAAGAAATAAAAAAAAAAAAAGCACCCATGGAAGAAAGCAATGAAATGTTGCCTACAATGGTAATTTCCAAACTAACAAAAATAAAAAGGTCAAGAAGGGGTAGACGATAAAAAAGAAAAAGTAATTAAGACCTGATGATGAATTGCGGCATCTCCAATAACCCAGGGCACGTTGGCATCAACCGGAACACCATCTTCGTTCAAGCCTGATATGTTTGGGGTGGGGGGGGTGTTGCCAGGTGTAGGGGCAAGAAGTTGCTGCGTCGACGAATGTGGAAGGCCCAACGGGGCCCCGAACGATGCTGCTGGATGCCCCCTCGAAGGATGGTTATTGACAAGCTCGGCTTCTTCCTCCACCTTCTGCAGGAGTGCCTTCACCTGCCCCCGGAGCAACGCCTCGCCCGACCCAGGAGTCCGTTTGGCTCCAACCCTGGCCTTCACCACCCAAGACGAAGGAGTCTTCTCGATCGGGCTGCCCGTCGCAAGGCCTACGATGGGAGAGTCGTTCGTGATGTCGAGAAGTCGCGCGCACTCGCCATTTCTTGAGCTTGGAACGTCATCTTCTTTCTTGTTCTTCTCTGCATTTTGAAAAAAAAAAAAAAGAGGAAAGCAACAAGAAGAATCACGCGCCAGTCATGTAACAAAAAGAAGAGGCAGTGAGACCAGTCTTTCCAATAAAAAGAGAGAGGTTTCTACTTACGAGTGGCAGCGGAGGTCTGAGTTCTTGTGACCCTTCTCATGGATGAGGGGGTTTCCATAGCCGGGAGGAAAAAGGCACCTGGAAAACAAAACGTACAGAACTCTTTTTTTTTTTTTTTTTGGAGAGAAAGGAGAAGATTGAAAGCGAAGGAGCTAAACAGAAGAGGGATCTATTGGGTTGTCTTCTTCACCTGTGGTCTGGGGCTTTGCGAGGGAATTAAGGACAGACTTCGGGATGAAGGAGAGAGGGAGGGAGAAGAGGAGTGGAATAAAGGAATGAAGGAAAGAACGAATGGATGGGGGAGGGGAGAAAAAGGTTTCTTAGAAGGTTTGAATTGGGCATGGGCAACGGTAAAATGACCGTTGGAGGCTGAGAGGTGCATGGCTGGAAATCCCCTTTCCCATATTGGAATAGGTAAAGGATTTCTTTCTCAAAACTAGCCGTTGAGGGGGGACGTATGAGATCTTCCCTTCTAGCGTTTCTTGATAGGTTTGAGCTGCGTGAAGCGCCCCGAACATGGCCAACGGTCGCATAGGTCTGTGATGTTGAAGGATGGTCTGGGGTTGTATGCATCGGTCTTGCAATTTTTTTTGTACTATAAATCTCTACAATTATAGCTTGTGAGATTGAAAATGATATGATGCATTTTAAGCACATGCTTTTTATATGTACTGAAAAAATATATCCTAAAAACTTGCTTCATAATGTTACAATTAATATTTTTGGAGAAGAAGCACAATATCCCAACGTATTATATGTTTTGGTAATTTCAACTCTTTCAAAGATTTAAAACTCATAACCACTAATTCAGCCTAAAAATTATTACTCTATTTTCGCTTTGAGGAATTGGAAAAACTAATTGTGATTTAGCCGTTTTCAAGAAAGACTTAAATCTCTACCACAAAATGCTAAAAGTAGCGAGTTCAAAAAATTTGTTTAGAAAAGGTGAAATTGGTTGCAAAAAATTAATCTTAAAAATTTTATATAATTTGCTTCTTATAATTTTAATGAAACATGTGGAGCGTCATTTTTTCTTTTCTCAAAAAGAAAAATTTTTGTCAAAACAAAATCAACACACTACTTGACTGGCATCATAGAATTTATTTGTACAACTAGATATGATATAATTGTTGTTTTAACCATCGACCACATGACTCTTGTCCTCATATTATGTTTTCCCATTAGCTGTGATAGGTGGTGTTAGATTGATTAATTCCATGATTTCTATGATGAAGCTTCATGCTACATAGAAATTTATGTTATATGCAGTATGAATTTTGAAGATGTCTTATTTTATTTTTAAGGAGGATTTATTGATAGTTAGGAAATAACTATATGTTTTCTAATTTGGAAGATCGGTGCTTATTCATTATAACAAAATTGTTGTTAAATGGAGAGAATTTTGCAAGCTTTTAAAGTGAAATATTTGTATAGAGAAAGTAATAATCCTACACATATTGTAGTATTTAGTTTTCGTCAATGATTCCGACAAATATTATGTCTGAGTTTTTATGTATTATTTTTGTTTGATTTATATGCATGTATTTTCTCTAAATTAGCTTAATAAATTTGGTTTATCGAAAAAAATTAATAATTTTTTGGAGAGAAAAAAAAAAGGGACCAGAGAGCCCGGATGTGGCAAATGAATGGTAAAAGTTCTTTACCAAAAAAAAAAAAAAAAGAATGATAAAAGTTCTGAATGCTTTGCTTTCTGTGCAGTGGACGCGATGGATGCCTACAAAAGAATGTTTGTCCTTTAGCGAGCGAAGGATACAACCTCGAGTGCAAGGAGCTGCGGCAACTCCACCCGGAAAAGAAAAATAAAGGAAAAAAGAAAGAAAAGAAAAGAAAAGGAGATTCCCAGAAGGGACAGAAGCCAGCGGGATGTTACAAAAGTAGGACGACCAACAGGACGTTGTGGCCCTTCTAATTAAAACGGCACGGTGACAAAGACGTGACATGGGTAGGGCCAAATGTGCTAGAGCCACACGCTACAAGCAATGGGCACCGCTAAGAGCCACTTCCCGTTGTTGCAAGACTTGTACCCTTGAAGTTTATTGACATTCTAAACAAGCTTAAAATACTCGAGGTTCTTCCCCAAAGTTTTAATGTAAACCATGATTTCAATTTGCATTAGTTCAAGTATTCACCCAATGTATTATACATTCCCAACATCTGGGCTCTCATCATCTCTGCCAATATAAAGTGATGCTTTTCGGCATGTCTAACTGAAATGATGTCGATACATCACTCAGATATTTTTCCATCGTTATTTTTTTTGAAAAAAAAATTAAATTTTAATGAATCTTAAAATTTAAAAATTTAATGTCATAAATTCTTTTCATCCTCTATCTCAGTGGAAAGGTATCAGGATTAATATTAGTCACCCATCAAGATTGCAGATATATCATTTTCCGTTAATGAGTGACTATCATCTCAGTTTTCAAGACCCATAATCTTCCTTTGAATCAATCCTGCACCCTAAAAACCTAGTGTCCAAAACAATGAAATGTTGAGCATTTAGTGCTTCAAACCAAATACATCAAAGGAGTTTTATTCCTACTCGGTTTCGAATCGAACATCCTCCAAGCCCTGTGATCACATTCAAAAAAGGCAGCCGCGTCGGGTTATCTCACTCTAACTTTTTATTTCTATACAAAAAAAAAAAAAAAAAACCTTATTCCTGCTTCGAGTGTTTGCACAGCACTGGGTACCTTTTTCTGACCAACTCTTTTGGAATTACTTATTATGGATTGCATGCGACATCCCAACTCCCGTCCCCATTTACTTAGCTGGCAACAGCTCAAGTTCAACTCTCCACTAACTCTACACCTTCCCTGGCCGGTAAAGAAATGAGGACTCTTGACAAACATGGAAATGATTAGCCAAAACCCAACCCACCACATTCACCCTATCATCTAACCAGATGAACTTTCGAGAGACACACATGGCCCACCTCATCTCCTCTCTTTTCTAACATCAATGGCTTACCTCATGCAATTTTCCCCAACTTTTAATGGAGATAGGGTCAGGTACAAGCTAACTCTGATGGTTGATCTGTCCAAGTTTAAAGCAAAGTGCCACAAAGCCAAACAATAAGCAAACCGTAACGTCGTTTGTGGTCTTCCATTGGATACACGAACAATTGTCACAGAACGCCACATGCCTATGATCAGCTGGAACACAAAGAGGTGCAAGCTATCCCTTCCCTAGATATCTACCTCATATAGTACCCCCTATTGCATTTCATAATATTCCTCTCCTGCCCAACTCTAGCTCCAAAACAAAAACTAGGAGACAGCACAGCCCCAAACAAAGTAAATGGCTATATTCATGCATCTCCTCAAGACCATCCACCAAATTCTGCGCACATATAAATAAACTTTACAGTACATGAACTAACCCCTTGTGTTTATTTATGATGACACATCCATCTGAAATAAATCAAAAACCTAAAGCGCCAACTGCTCCTTTACATCGTCCCAACTTAAAAAACCACCAAAAATCGAATCAACAAATCGTAAATAAATACAAATGGGCAAACCAAAGCAAAAGGAAGCCGCCGATCCTACTCGCATCTTATTTTATTATTTTTATATCTGCCCAATAATGACGTGGAGAAGAATATATATATATATATATTGGTCGACCACCTAACGCCGTGCATTAGATGAACCAACGATGACTTCAGACGTCCGGCTGGTTGGTGGGGTCGGAAGCACTCGGCAAACGACCCTGGCGCCGCGAGCGGCGCCTGCGGGGTGGGAACTTGGTGCTGCCGGACTCCCAAAACCTCTCCTGCTCCGAGGGAACGATGGTGCAATCGGGTAGGGTGTTGGGATACCGAAGGGTATCGTAGCAGACGGAGTAGATCATGTAGCGCTCGCGGAAGCGGCGCATGGCTGCGCGCTTTCGGGGGGTCATGATGGCGAAATCGGCAGCCATGAGCTCGGCGTCGGCGTCCGTGCAGTGGTCGGTGGACGGGCGCTGCTGGATGGGATCGACGCGGCAGCCGCGGAGGACCAGGTCGGAGAATTCGGCGACGAAGGGGGCGTACTTGTATTTGATCTTGTACGCGCCACCGGCTGTGGCCCACGTAGAGCCGTCCCATATGGTGGCGTAGACGGACATGGGCTTGGATGGGTACTCGCCACCCATGGCGTCGCTCCGGACGACCTCTCTTATGGGAGTGTGGTCGACGTAGAAACTGCACATCAATCAACCATCAAACGGAACAGAGATCAATTTCTATAGAATTATTTTGATAAATTGAATTATAAAACAATCAAGATTCGGGAATAAAGGATAATGGACGTGGAACTTGCATGGTTAAGATTAATTATGTGCTCATAAAAGACCGAGATACTACTGTTTAATGAACATCCATTGGCATTTCTTTGGCATGCAACATGTAGTTCATGGTTGGGAAAATTAACATGCTGCAATAATTAAGATTATCTCTAAGCTCGAGGCTTTGGTCAGTTTTTTTTGTGAAATACAATTATACAAGAACCCTCCCGTGAAAATAAAGTTGACGAAGATGAGCTTAAAAGTATATATCAATGATATGGTGGTCACATATGCAATAATTAGCACGTTAAAGTAAAGAGCATCCGCCTTATCCATAATGGATGGATAAATCATAGAGTACTGTACATAGATGGCTACCATCAAAAGATAGACAGCTATCAAATACAATATATATCGTATATCATACATAATATGCATTGCGTGATGATCGTCCATCCCCGGCAGGATGTACAACTCTTTGTGCCGTGACAAATAAAAGCCAACAAATACACGTATGCAATGTATGGAATAGGGTAACTCGGTAAAAACAAAAGAAGGGAATGGGTTGCGATTGGCTGCAAATCCCTTTTCAATCACCAACCATGCATGAATGCTCGCACTCAAATATCCAAAAATCCCTTTGCAGCTATGGCAACAAAACTTAGGAAATGTATCATAGAAGGTGGGATCCGAGACATACATGATGTGGGTGGCGGTCCACAGGATGGAGTAGCGGTGGGCCTCCTTGGTGGGGTCAAAAGGGAGAATATAGCGCTCCTCTCGGCCCCGGCCGATGCTACCATTGCCGTAGACATTGGTTTGGATTCTCCATTTCTCGCCTCTAATGTTGCCCAAGAACTCGAAATCCAGCTCGTCATGCGTCTTGGGAAAAATATCCCCATTAGATGTCTGCATCGACTCCAAAACAAGGAAAAAAACATCCCATTAAACATCATCACCAATCATCTAACCAATAATTTAAACATTGACCCCAAACAATAAATTGGCTAGTACTACATTAGCATAGCTATGTGGGTTTTCAAACAACTTCATAATATACTATCAACTCCATAATTGATGCCTACATTCATGTGCTTGTCTAGTTTCATTCTTAGCTACGTAGATACTAAAGAGCCGATGCACTTGTTTAGGTAATATATATACTATCTCATGTAAATTAATTGTGAAGATCCTTATAGATATGTATTTAGTTGCATATCGATTATTCTTTGAAAGATCTTGAAAGTTAATATAGGACTAAAAAATTCAAATAACACATTTTTATTAATTTTTTTGGATGAAATTTTGAATTGTTATATTAATTAATAAAAAAAATATTATTTTAAAATTGCTAATTGATATTTCAAACCATACACATATCTTGCTTGCGTTGCAAAGTTGGATGATACGACTTTGGGGGCACATGGGTTTGGACAAGGTACAGATGACACCTTGTAGGTTATAATAATGATAGGAAGAATAGTTCAACGCAGCCTTTTGGTCTTGCAGCGTGCAAGGTCCATGTGCCATTTAGTACTCTCTGAACCGTTCAAAAAGATTGGTTTCGATGCAAATCAACATTAAAACTGGAACACATGAACATGCTACTGAATCTTTTATGCATCACCAAATCAAATTAACTGCGTGTATCTATGATCCAAGACACAGAATTCCACCTGCCACCCAGTTATCCAAATATAGATGCCAAATGACCAAAATATCCTGAAGCTTATCTCAGTTCACAACAGTAGATGGCCCTGGCCGTGTTTCGGCGACCAAACTGGTGACAGACGAAATGGGAAGCTCAACTAGAACGCCGACTTTACCCTTTTTATATTAAAATAAAATAAAAAAAAAAGGGGTGGCTTGTGACGAACGACAAGGGCAATTAACGGTGGCAAATTCCAAGAGGGATATGAAAGGACGAATAAAACGATGCAACAAGGAATAAACGGATGGCGTCACTCACGTAGAATGCGACGACGACTCCTGCCGTGTAATCGGACGGCAGCTTGATGGAGGCGCTGAAGAAGCCGTGGTTATAGAGATCGGACGATATAAAACCCGCACCTGATCGCCGTAATAACAAACCCGATAAGTAACGGAGAAGCGACTAAAAACGGCAACAGAGACTGACGGAGAAGAAGAAGATAAAGTAGTAGAATTACCGGAGTAACGGTTGAGGAGGAGGCGGACTGTCCTGCCGTCAGGGGAGCGGACGAGATTGCCCTCCCCGAAGAGGTGGGAGTAGCCCTCGTCGAAGGCGAGCGTCGTCACGTTGAAGACGGATGCCGTCGCCGTCGCCGTCGCAACGTGGAAAAAGAAGACCAGCGCCGTCAAGAACCTCGAAATCGCCATCGCCGTTATCTTCTCTTCTATCTCCTTTTTTTTTTTTTTTTTTCTTGCCTCTAATTTTTTTCGAATCTATCGCTCCTTCTCTCGCTTCTCCTTGGCTTTATAGTGGGGGAAGGCAGAGATGGAAGGGTTTGGGATCGAATACTTTATTTTTCCGCACGACAATTGAAGCTGGACCGCGTGATCTGGCGACCACACCCCTTTTAGACACTGATTCCTTCCGATATTTATGAGCTACCCATCCTTCAATCTGGACCGTTGGATCGGTGGACTCCTTCTGATTATGAAAAGTTGGAGAACTTTGTGGAGAATCTGGGTGGAAGTCTCGTCCTCGCGTATTTGGAAAATGACGTGAACCTGCTCCGGTGTCCGGATTTGACTAAATTTTAATTGACAAATTTACCCTCATAGGATTCCGTTGCTCGATTCGTCCTACGTTTCGCATGTGAACCCTTGAGAGGGTATTATGGTCATTTTATTGTTTAGTAACGGATGTTGGGGGGAGTGTTAGCGCATCCGACACTAACGGCGATTAGTTTATGATCTTATTCGCGTCATCCGGATAATAATTAAACCTTGATTAAGACGTTAAAGTCTACCATCCACCAAATGATTACGGCAATTATTTTTTTTTCCTTTATATCCCACCAATCATAACAGTAATTTTCTCCAAATTTTTGCACTGTAATCTTCGTCGCAATCTGTTAAGATGTTGCGTGTCAGGAAACGTTCACGGGGCGTTTGTCAAGGTGCTTTCCCCCACTGTTCAATGATGTTGCGACTTGGTTATTTTTATTGGTTATTGTTATGTTGTTTTAGCTAATAATTATCTCCTATTATTTAGCGTATTTAAGTGGCTCCTATCTATCTGTTGCAACACAAAACGTGCAAGGAGACGCCACCCTTGACCTCCCTTTCGGCAACCCAAACAGGTAGCGTTCAAACTTTCAAAGAGCTGGCGGTGTGGTAGTAAGTGATGCGGTTTCCAGAACTTTTCATTCATTTTTTAATAATCTCTATCAAATAATTTTACGAAACATCAAATGATACCAACCATTGAACAAACATTTTGTGCCTACGGGACCATCCAATCAATGGCTCTCATTTCATTTTTTATTTATGCGAAGAGTGATCATGGAGAATATATGCCCTGCTGTCAGAGTTGGAGTGAGATGGAGGTCACGGGCTGGTGGGGTTTTATTTGTTATTTTTTATTATTATTTTTTTTTTTGTTGTTGTTGTTTAAATCTATTCGTCGCACTGACCCCGCTTCTCAGTTTCGTGACTAAGAAGCCTTTTAGCCTAAAGGTTCAAGAATAGGACGACATATTCAAAATAATAAGCAAAATTTACGTACCCTTCTGCGTGATAATATTAAAAAATAAAATAAAACTTCTATACTCTTCTGCATGGTTATATAATAAAGGTAGGTCAATAATTTATATTTTTTTTTCGCACATATTATTATGAATAGCAGGGTAATATCATCAACCGCCCCAAAGATTCCAATCAGCCAACCCTTCAAACAAAAGCCGCCATGTCTCGTATCATTCTTCATTGTTCTCCTCCTGAATGAAAACAAAATCCTACAACGTAACTTAATAGATCGATGGCTTTCTTGCAGAATTAAAATTAAAGAGAAGCTTAAAAAAGAATGAGAGATGAGTTGTTTAGAAAGCGCTGCATGTATAAAATTAATTGCCCGGCAATGCAAGTTATATGTATAGCGGAGGAAGACCAGCGGAGAAATTTTCTTTTTTAATTATTGTTTCTACTTTTAAAATGATTGGGTGTACCAGCTTCGTTGGACCCACCAGTGGGCTGCTCTCACGTGTCCCACCGGCGCCGTCCTATTGACGCGCCTTTGATACTTTCCAAGTGCTACGCCAGGTCGAACGCGTGGACCCGGCCTCCAGATCGAACCCGATGGCGCTCTGCTCCACCAGGGTAGTTGACCTACCACGAGAGGGGGATAAGACCTATCCGGGATAGAACATAAAAAATGAGGATAAGATGGTGTTTGATCCATAATCGAAATCAGAATGAAAATGAGAATCGAAATGATTTAGAATCGGAATCGAAATGATCAAATTTTCTGACGTGTTTGATTCGTTACCGGATTTAAAATCAGAATCGGCATTAAAATGAAAAATTGAATTCATAGAAGAGAGTAGGAATTGAGTTCTATATAAATTGATCCATTCTCATTCTACCCCAGAATCAAAATTGGAATGGAACTCCTCCCAACCAAATATTTGGAATGAGAGTCACCCATTCTGATTCCAATTTCAGACCTCTATTTCTCCGAATCAAACATCTCCCAAATTCTAATAGGCTTCGAACCCTGACAGCTGTCTCCATGCAAGAGAGACAATAAGGTGACGATGAGAACACGGTGGTAGCCAACCTGCTCGGAGAGAGGAGAAGGCTTGGAGAGAATATAAGGTAGAGATGTGAGCTGTACCAAGTGTGTTAAAGGGGAGGGGGATTCCTACTATTCATGTTGTTGTTTCTTCTTCTCTACCCACTACCTGTGGGTCCGAGCGAACATTGAAATGAAGAATAGACCATGTTCCAGGATTGGATAGGGTTCCAATGGATTGGGTTATGGATAGAGTTTTTGGACTGCATGTGTTAGGTCCATTGATTGGGTTGTAATTGAATACGGATTGAGGATTCGAGTCAAATTGGACTAGCACTATTGTTGTGCATTTAATTGATCAGAAGAAAACAATGGATATATAGGTGTGAGATCGTGAGATCTCTTTAAATATATTTTTAATACTAAATATGTTAGTTCCAACGCATTCTTACTTTTAGAGCTTGTTTGATTATTCCAACATGGTTAAGCTGAAAATTCTATAGAATTTATAGATTGGGCTATTCATTTAAGCATGATTCTATATTAAGTAAACTCCCTCTAATCCAAATCCTCATAAATCTTTTTTTCTTCCTGTAGTCCAAAGACTGAGATCTAAGTAAGATCTGAATAGATTTTTAAAATATAAAAATTAGATAGGCCAACAAGCAAGATTTCTATAAGATATTTAGCTTAATTCCATAGAAATATCCAAACAGACCTTTGCTTACTGTACTAACCTAATCTCTCTCAAATAAAGAGAGAACTCTTCTCTAAGCAAAAGTAAGGGAGGCAATGAGGTGCGGAGGAACAAGCTGGTGGCCAACCTACTTGAGAGTGGAAAAGGCTTGGAGATAACATAAGATGAAGGTGTGAGCTGTACCAAGTGTGTTATATGGAAGGGGGGAATTCCTGTACTTCATGTTATTGTTTCTTCTTCTCTACCCACTACCTATGGGAGCAAATATTGAAAAGAAGATGGACCATGTTTTGGGACCGGATAGGGTGAAAGTGAATTGGCCTATGGATGGAGTTTTTGGACTGCGTGTGCAAGGTCCATTGATTAAGTTGTAATTGAATATGGAGCGAGGAGTCGAATTGGACCAGTACTATTGTTGTGCATCTAATTGATCAAAAGAAAACAATGGATGTTTGTGATCATGAAATCTCATCAAATATATTTTAAGTACTAAATATGTTAGTTCATGTGCATTCTTATTTTTAGAGCTTGTTGATTAAGCTGAAAATCCTATAGAATTCATAGATTAAGTCATCCATTTAAGCATAATCCTATATTAAGTAAACTCCATCCAATCCAGATCCTCATAGATCTTTTTTTCTTCGACTAGGATCTAGACTGGATTTGAGTAGATTTTTAGAAAATAAAAGCTAGATAGGCCAACAAGCTAAATTTCTATAAGATTTTTAGTCCAATCCTATAAGAATATCTAAACAGGCCTTTACTTAGTGTGCTAACCTAATCTCTCTTAAATAAAGAGAGAACTCTCCTCTAAGCAAAAGTGAGTATATTTATGAAAAAAAAGGATATGTATATTTAAATACATTAATGCCCCTAAAATTTTAGATCATGTGCATGGACATTTAGTAGCAGAAGCAATGAACGGCTTAGCTAGTTGGAAGTGGAAGTTTGTTTTATAACGTGATATATTTTAAGTCACACGGCATGAGTCGTGACTGGTTGATCTGTCATGCCAGATTGAATGGAACATATTGGATAGGAGACTCCAAATTAGGACCTTAATCTTAATTTATGCATCAAAAGTCCTTGCTTGAGCCAAATCAGCTATAAATTATATAAAACCACCTGAAACTCTGCAGGGATGTGCCGTTCATAAGGGAAGCAATAAGAACATGGAGGATAGGTAGGAGCAAGGGTGGAAAGATGTTCCATATAATTTAGTGGGGCAAACAACTACCAAACCATCAGGTGTAATTGGAGTAAACAAGGGTTATTCCCATAAATTAAGGACCATCAATTGTCTTGTGTATCACTGATTGTTTCAACCAAGAATCTCTATCATATGGAAACACATGCCAATCGACTAAACAAAGTCAATTGGCCCATTCTCAATAACTTTACATTGAGCAAATGATTGTTGTTGTGATACAAAATACCAAATTAATAGAAGCTGCTCTGAACTATTAATACATGAGCATCATATCGTCATAAAATGGAGCTTCTCCATGTGCATTGGCACGTACCTTTCGCTAGCATGGAAAAAAAAAAAAAAAGGCCTTTTGTTGGTTTTGGGCTGGCCGGTCATGGCCCACTTGCCCAACTTGCATTTTAATTGGCTTGGGCTATATTTTATAGACTGGGCGGAGCTCGAGTGATACATTTTGGCCCAACATAGAATGGGGCTGCTTTTGACTTCACAATTTAAGAGCCCTATAGCCCGGCCCACCGCAGCCCGGCAAGATACGCATGTCGTGTGCACCAATCTACAGGCTCGGAATAGCATGATCACAGTACAATGTATAAGCATATGCAATCTACAGGAACCTTGAACGATTAAACGATCATCATAATTTCCTATGCAGACGTTAATTTTGCCACCTTCAATCTCTTCGCACATTTCTGCTCATTATCAACCATTTCATAGGCTAACAAGCCATTACAAGCACCATATGTTTCTCACATATTAGCACTCCATGTCCAACTCTATGTCAAGTGCTCAAAGGACTGTCTTCCAGTCTTTTGGTAGTTTTTTGGCATTGCATTATTCCACAAGAACAAGCTCCCAAATACGTATACCTCGCTGGCCACCTTAGCGAGCCTTAGTCTGGGCTATCACTTTTTGTCCAAGTCCAGCAAGCGAACAAGGTGGGCCATAACTCATTTACAGGTTCATAAAACTTTAGGCAAAACTAGATCTCTGAAAGGCTGTGACTCATTTAAGTACCCACTGGCAAGGAAACCTCTAAGAAGGAGAAGTTAGTTCGCGTACGGTGACTGGGTCCAGCATCCGAGTCTTGTGAGCCCAGGACAATGTGGAAAAAGCTTGGCTGGTTCCAGCCATTAGCACCCAAATAAGGTCAAGCACAAGGAATCTTTGAACTCTGACTCATGTACAAAGAATTGGGTCCCAAACCATGATAGAGCCCTGCCCTCTTGGGCAGGCAGGATTGGATCAGGCGATTCTAGACCCTATCCAGGTATCCCCACCCTAACACATATCATATCCGACAAAACATAGCTCGGTCAACCATGTTAACAAACTTCGGACCCAGACAACGCCATGACCCAGTCTAACTTGGACCTATTGACCCATTCTAACAACTTTTAACCCAAGTTCTAGACTCCAAACCACTTCAAACGGTGACCATTTCCTGCAAGACCCAACTTGACTAATTTTTCTGCACCCTTCCTCGGGCAAGGGCACTTAGTGCGGTTTTGCGCGGAAAGACCGGAAGTTAAAGGACCACCATCAAGATTCTAATGGTTGCATTAAGAACTAGAGATGTAAACGAGTTGAGCATGAGCAAGCCGAGCTTAGCTAATTTTGTGGCCAAGAAGAACTCAATCCGGATCATTTAGTTTTGAGCTGGACGATGTCAAAACACACAGGGAAAATGATCCTGTAGCAGGTCTAGGCTTGTGTCCTTGATTTTGGATCTATTAGGTCAAAATTCAAACAGGCTCCCTTATTTTAGGTCCTTGTACTTTCTGATGCAATTAATTTATAGGATGGATATCCCAAATCAAATTGATCATTGCTAATTTGTGTTGCGTGTTGAAAGAAACTCATGCTTGGATATTTTGTATTTATGCACAAGCATATCTTAACTAAATTTAGACGTCAATCACTAAAAGTGGGTTGGGTTTCAGAAAAATTGACCAAGTAATCTTGGTTTCACACCTGCGTTCACATTTAACCTTTTGTTTATCTACACCATTATAGGTTAATTATCTCTCAATCGATTTTTTCAATTTTAAAGAAAAAATTGTAGATAGACGAGATTCGGTTCTACAAATTCATACATGTTAAACGTGAATTGGGCCTAGGCTAGTTTCGATGGTTATACCCTTTCGTATGATAATTTAAAATATAGATTCAAGTCTTCATCAACTTTACCTCTCTATAAAAAACTTGAGTTTCAATAATCAAAGTATGGACAGGTCTCCCTCCTTTTTTAAAGTAAAAAATATTATGACATTGACAATGGAAGGATCTTAGGACCTCTAATAAGATGTGGTCTTTTTTTTTCAGGTATGAAAAGTATGTACAAATGCGGAAAGTGATCATTCACGACGCAAATGATGTGAATCGATGGTCAACAGACCATATCATACTCACCAATAACAGCATAACATGCTACCCTTGTATGATTGGAGATGACTAGAACGCTTCCATTTACACCTACCTCACCAAAACAAGAGAAAAGCAAAGACAAAATGAGTACTCCTTTTGGAGAGCAAAGAAGATGGGATAAGATACCTCCTTTGAAAATATAGGAGGAAATCCAACGCCTACCTCATCATTCTCACCAAACTATTGCTGCGGAAGGGAGTTTCCATTCTTCTAGATCATTGGATAGACTGAACATGCCATGTGTCCCTTTGTTTCTCATTCCGGCGAGCTTGAATTTGACCATTCCATTGGAAATTCCTCATCGATGTGACTTGGTGTATTTAACTCGTGCTAATTAATTAGATACCTTCCCCGTAGAAGACAAAGGTCCAGAATGTGTGAAAGAAAAAAAAAAAAAAGAAAGTATATATATATATATATAGTCATCAATGAAACTTGCGTGTGATCCCAAATTCCTCTGGCCGCAAAGAATCCTGGATCCACGATAAAAAAGAGAGGCTGAAACGGGTGTGGATTGGCATCCAAATCTATAACCCAAAGGGAAGGGTGGGGCTCCCGGCCCTTTTTCACTTTCATGCGAGTGACGTGGAGGCTTCTACGACCACAAGCTCTCTCTTAAATGCGAAAAGCTAGAGGTGGAAGTCGACACCCTCCTTTCTCGGCTCTGGCTCAGTAGCCAAGCCTTTTTTTTTCCCCGATTCTCGGTCCAACATATCAGCTTGTCTCTACGCTGCGTCTGCGCGACACGGATACTTCGTGTACCTCCAACGGCATGTCGGTAACGTCAACTTCTTGACTCCTACGGCTTTACCATCCACTGTAACAGTTATTTGACCAGTCCAAATATGGCCTTGAGAAACCATTGAACTGACCCTAAATATTTCGACCCAGGAGCTTTCGACGAAGAGTACTCAGATTGTATATGATTCGCCTTTTTTTTCTCGTTGTCAACCGTTAGATCGCACAATAATTACTTTAAGATCAAACCTCCGTGCAAAAGATACGACCCCAACCCTGGGGAGCCTCCGTGAACAATTACATCATTGATGTGGGGCATGGAATTTATGGTCCCTTGGAAGGGAGGCGAGCTATGTGGATTGTAGTTTAACAAAGGATGTACAGTGAAAATGGTTTGAGGTGAACTTCTTATTGCACCGCGTGCGATGATTGACGCATATAGAGCCATCATTTTTTTTTTTTTTTTTTAATTCCGCCCCACTCTCTACCCTCTCCTTCCCTTTCTTCTCATGCATGATCTAATCACCGTGCGTAGTGCACAAAAAATTGCTCATGATAAAAACATCCTCTCAATGTACCATCACCGGAAACTTGCCCACAGCTTGCCAAATCCACAGACCAAGAAAGGACCAAAGAGAACGAATGCTGATAACGATCACTATAGTTCAGCCAATTATTGCGTGCAACTTTTTTTATTCTTGACGTCCAGATCCATGGAACAGTTATGCTAAAATTCATACTCTTGTCCGCCCAAGGACAGTGGTGGGCGCATGATGGCATGAGCTAAAACCAATAATAAAAATGTAAGAAGTTTCAGGAACTTCAGATAATAGCTCAGCTAAACGTACAAGCTCTACAGGTAATCCTTGACCAGTTGCTAGCTAGGAGAGCCAACAGCATCTCCAGTATGCTTTGCCCCTCTTTTGCGCCTTGAGAGATTGCCCTAGTGTCACCATTGCTTTAATTTTTGGGGACCACCTCTTTTTGTGCACTTTATACTGTTCATATGCACACACTCCCTGTGCCGCTCTGCCTCCAATAACTAAACTATCACCATCATGATTTATCCTGAATAAAAGTTGGGACTAGGCTACACACCTTCGCCTTCTTTTTTGCAAATAAGTACATGAAATTTTTATATGTGCAATCCCACTTGTCATTAGGTGCATGCCAAGCAATGAAGCTCGGCCCACCATTTTAGGCATTTAGATTGGTTGCCTGTTCTATATATCTCCATTATTGATGCAGTGGAAGATGAGCCTGATAATACGACATGATCAAATTTGTTCGGCTCATAGCTAATATAGCAATTGAAATATATTCTATAACTTCTTGATATAATCAAATCAATTCAATCGATTTAAAAATCTAAACGAGTAGAATATAAATAACCAACTTCTGAGATGACTCATTAATCCGATGTGTCCATTTAAATTTTACAGTTCAGTTAGACAACTATTTAACTCAGTAGTCGACTCAAATTAGCTTGAGTTTTTTTTTTTTTCGTCTTTAATGATAGCCCTATCATTTCATATGTAAATACACTTATCCACTATGTCCGGTGTTAAAGCGTATAATAATGATCATGGATGGTTACTCCATGTTCTTAAATAATTATATCATATTCAAAAATGCTTATAGCACAATCCTAGATGGTTACGTTACATCACTCAACAGTTATTATATGATTCCATTCCATTATAACATAATTGCACAATTCTTAGAAGATTCTGAATCCTATGGCTATGTATAGATCTAAAACCCTTATACGAAAGGATGATGATAAGAAGACTACCTTCTTCTTTTAACCATGTACATAGATTTTTTCTCTTTTATAGATCTAAAACCCTTACACGAAAGGAGGATGATAAGAAAACTACCTTCCTCTTTTAATTATGTACATAGATTTTTTCTCTTTTTTCACATCATAAATTTTTTTTTTCTAAATTAAGCATCAGAAGATCTTTTCTAATAAAATTTTTTGACGTGCATAGTGCTATTTTGCATATTAACAAAGGCAATCCACGTCAACAATCCAAAAGATCGGCACCAACGGATATTTAGATGGATTTTTTGGGCTTATCCATTTAAGGAGCCTAGCGAGCTGCAGGCATCATCTTCACCCGTATGGCTTGTCATGTGCTCTTTATCCCAGGCCATGTGATCTCCCATCTAACCCACCAACAGTCACCTATGGACCCTTTTTGGCAACCATAGGGCGCCCCTAAGAACCACAACCTCTGAAGCCAAAAGAAAGCATTTAAACATCGTTGGGACCATGTGGTTGAGGGACAGGTGCAGGCACGCCATCTGTGTGGCATTGTTCACACAGGTGGTATGTGGTCACATACGAAAAGTGTAAAAATTTGCTCAAGGTTTGGATATAAAAGTCCCCTCACATGTCAAGACGAAAGCACCCTTGCTTCTTCCTTAAATTTTGAAAAGTAGATGCCATGACATTTTTTTTTTGCCAAGGTATGTACATTTCTCATAAATTTTATCAAAGACATGCAATTTAATTTACATGCTGAAAAATTGCATCAAATCTTGCTGGATGAATAAGTTCTCTTTTCATTATTCTTTACCTCACAAAATAGAATGAATTATTCATCATCTCTTTCGGTTTTGATCCCCACTGAACCAACCGTAATTTGAATGCAGATGTCATCGAATTCTTCTCCAAGATACAACCAAGCCCATTGGCCAAGTATCTAGAATAAAAAATATATACATGGCTTTAGATTAGTGATTCTTATTTCAAGTGCTTGTTGTGTTCGTCTCTAAGTCAAACATTGCATGACTGATAGACTCGTTTAGATTGTGCATACTGAGGCATATCTTTTTTTCAGTATAAAATCACTCTAGTGTAAATACATTACAAAAAATCAGAAAACAAAATATTCTACGGGGTGCGCAGACATGTTTGATCTTGTCATCAAATCCAGTTATCAATATGCCCAACTACCCATTTCATTATTTCTAATTAATTCAAAGGAAAGTTAGAAGGACTTGGGTTGGCAAGGTGGGCACCATCACCCAAGCGTCATCCACATGGGAGAGGCCCTTGCTTGGAACCCATGAGATGGCATTTCCTCTATTTCTCACTCAAAAAATAAAAAAAAAATGGTTTATAGTTATGAGAAAAATTAAGGCAATAAATGTTACAATTTGTGATATTTAATCTAGATAAAGAAATTAATATGCAATCTGGAAAATAATGATGCCCTAAACTAATGTATTTAATTATTAAGATTTCATTCTCGAGAACAACAGATGTTTCTGAAAAATGTGGCACTATGCAGCTATTCACTCCCTACTGAAATATCAAAATATATATGTAAGTAATTCGATCGTGGTAACAAGATAGGATTGCTACACAAGCCACTAATTACCATGGATTTTTATTTAGGGAGGAAGCTATTTAACTGTCTTTGGTCATAAAAAAAAAAAAAAAGAAAGAAATGAACATTGATTTATAAAAGCATCTCCGGTTTAATGGATCAAGTAGCCAGCACTGCAGTGGCACATTGCATGGAAATAATTAAGGCATGGTATTTTAAATATCTAACATCTTCAATGCCATATTGTGAGATATTTTATTTTTTAATTTTTTAAAATATATTCATATTCGATAGGTATGATCTTTCTGCTTTCAGAAAGAAAAAGAATTAAGACATGACAAAGCTAAAATGCGTGACAGTATACCATTCAAGATACCGTAAAATAGCTAGGATCGATAAATGCTCTTAAAATGAACAAGTAAATTTGCTCATGGTGATCATATGTTTCAAAGAAAATATTTTCTGCAGCATTCTTCGGAATCTATTTCATACTTAATTTCTTATTCAAGGTCATGATCATGTAGAACCAATTTCACCACCAATCAAGCCCCAGGGTATTACTAACCTAGGAATGCTCCCGGAAAGTTTGGTTCCACCTTTGAACTCTCTCACTGCAGGTTGATGTCCAAGTTGTTTACCAAATCCATTCTAAATCATCATCAATAAACTTTTGGAAACCCTTCTCAAAAAAAATAAACCTTTTAAAATAACCCGGAAATTAAGCCAACAGTCTACCCCTTAAGCATGTGGTTAGGATAATATACGGGGACAAGAAAGACCGAGAAAGAAAAACAAAAGATTGTATATAATATCGAGGAGAATGGATTTGGGTTTTCCTTGTATTATAATAGTCTTTGCACTACCCACAGACTTGTGTATAATGTCCACTAAAGTCTTTGCATTAGATAAGATAGATAATATCATAAATGTACGAATCATGATCTAACTTTGTTACATCATGATTGCTGGTAGCGAATCAATGCATACTCTTATCACATTGTCTCCAAACTAGACAACTAAACCTCTAGGATAAACTTCCCTGGACTACTATTAAATGGAAGGCTTGATGATTTGATCTATTTTCTATTGATTAGCGCGTAGTCATAGTTTCTTGGTCCAGAAACCGTGTTCTAGTGTTATGTGAGCATATCATTTATTTACAAAAAACAGAAAACAACATAAAAAGATGGGGTCGCCATCCCGATGGTTTGGTGGCTTCAATGTTTAGGCACTCGTTTATAGTATATTTGGGGGCCATCACAACGAAGGACGCTTCTTAATCTTAGAATATATATATATATATATATATATATATATTGATTGAAGATAAGGGAGACAAGGAAAGAGACACCCCATCTTAGAATAAAAAATTAGAAACTAATTTGCATAACATTGTTGATTCAAATTTTCTTTCAACATAGAGTCACATAATGTTGGAGACTGACAAGTAATAGGGTTTTTTTCTAATATTTTGTTATTAATTAATTTTTAGCTTGTGCAATGTGATAAGATGCATGGAGGGTCATGATTTTTTTTTTATTGGATAATTTATGAATTTTTTCATTAAATACAGCAATTTTTAAGCACATCTCATGTTTCTTGATTTAAGAGAATGTAATGCGAGTGGATCATGTACCTCAAGTGATTAGGTTTCTATTCGTGCGTCCTTTTTGAATAAATTTGGAGATCGATGGTACTTTCATTATTATTTGAAAAGAGATATAATTAATAATTTAGAAATGATCATGCATGATCCACATCTAATTCTCATCAAAGAACAACCTAGAGCTCACATAGTTTTAGAATTCAAGTTACATAATAACTTGGTTAGATCTAGGTTCATGTTCCTATTGGTATCCTTGTATATATGTGAATAATTATTGGTCAACTTAGCAAAATGAATCTAGAAAAGTCAACGCATAAACAAATCACTGATTTATGTAAAATAATTAGGTCATCATCACTCTCCTACTCTCCAATAGAATCTTTTTAATCTTCTATGGATCAAACTAGTTTCAAACCGCAAGCTTAGGAGTCAACACTTACCATCATTTTTAATCATTGAAATTATGTGAGACCTCGTACTCAATGAACTATTTTATTGGATATCACATGAAAAACCATGAGTAGGTTTATCTTTTCGATAATCACAAGGGACTCCAATATTTAATCCTTTCACAATGTGGATAGACTATTCATTGCCCCACCAAGAAAGAAAATGCAATTATGGTAGTAAATTATAAAGTAGCTAGCTGAAATACTGGATGTCATGAAATTAAAAATACCAACATAAATAACTCCTAATGTTCTTTTTTATTTCTTCATTCTTGCAAAATTCATGAAAGCATTGGCTAAAAAATTTGACCATCGGACTTGAATACTTTAGGGCCAAAAAAAAAAAAGGAGGTTAGATGGTTGATCTCTGAAACATTTACAACATTATCCGGGTATAATACCTTAATCTCCACAATTAGGATAATCAAGTCTAGATCCAGATCATTGACATTGAAGCCAATTATAAGCAGAATCCATCAATTTTAAATATCATTTGATTCATCCCAATCCACTGCAACTTAGTTCTACAATACGTAAGCAAATTAGATTTGTTTATGAGGATAAAATCGACAGCACAATCACAGTTCTTAGGCTGTTCGTTCCATACCCTCTGATTGACATGTTGGCCACGCACCAATGAGGGAGTTTGAGCCACTGCCCACTGGTGCAGTCGTTAATGCTTGCACGGGTGCTGGACCATCCTCAACTCTATAGTACACCCACTTTAGGTGTCTATGTTCAGAGAAACACTGAAATAACATGCAACTTGTGCAAAATTTTGAATACATCCGCGCTCTCTCGTAAGACAACTAGAAATTAGCTTATATTCTCAGTCAGTACCTAGTTTCTTCGAGGTTGTTATTAGGGGTGCGTAATATTTTATTAGTATTGCTGTTGTTACCATTTCATCAAAGAAATACAATAGCCCGATCACACTATCTTCCCATGAAATAAGATCATTTTAGAAAGACATATAAAGGGATTGTTTCTAGGGCCGAGCTCTATAGGAGTGATAATTTATTTTGTTTATTGGAGTTGATTCTAATAGAGCAAATTTTACTCGACGTAGGGTAGATTTGGGATAAATATGAGTAATGATAAAATTTACTCCGACTCTAATTCAGATATATATAATTTTTTATAATTTTTTTTAAAAATTAAAAAAATTTATATATATTTCAACAATTTTATTCGATCAAATCCGTCCAATCTATCTTATTTAACGCTATTCATTTTCTCGTGCCCGGGATTCTATCAACTCTGTACTGCCCTAAAATAAGTACTGGATAGGTGCAAGCGATGGCCTACGTGATCCGGGGGCAAGGAACGACTCGATGGTTTCCCGAGCGTAGGAGGATTTCTGTCGCTAGCTAACCGAACTATAACGGCGGATCTCGCGTAAACGGGCCGCGTGGGGTCCAAAACCGGCACGGGAAAGGATCCGAGCCAAGCCGGTGCGCCGCGCAGCGCCGAGCCGGATGACGGGCCTGGTGAAAGAGACCCGCCTGGATGCCGCCTCGGAACTCGTTCCCGCTGACCGAGAGCCAAAAAAGTAATGGTCACCATCATCAGACCAACCGACCCACCCCCGCGCGTAGCAAAAGCAACAAAACAGGCATGTGGGGAAAATGAGCAGGAAACCAACAATACTGGTGGTTCCAGCACTCTTTCTTACGCTTCACTCACGTTGCAACCGCCTACAAAACAAGTCTTCCTTGCCACTCCAATCCAGGAGGTACAAACTAGCAACCAGGTTATCTTGGATGGCCAACTAGCTTCTTATGATCTGCAAGGCTTGTTAGAGCTTGTCATCATCTGCAAGGCTTCTTACTAGTGCTTGTCATGATGAAATCCATTGATGTACCAACTTAACTCTTATCAATCATGTTTCAAACAAGCACCATAGATCTATTCATTAAAGTCCAATATATTACCCTTCCCTCTTTTAATACATGTTTTTGAGCATTACTCATTTTTTACCAATGTAAAAGATGGTACTATTAGATCGTATCATGCATTATTCACCATAATTGAAATGTGATCCGTGAAACTGGTTGGTAGTTGTGGTTGCAGGGTGAAGTTATTATCTGGTAAATACGATTTTGTTCCATGGCGGATCTTTCAGTTTGGACTGTTGAAAGAACATATTAGCTAGTCATTTTACTATCCATTTTCTCACCGGGGATGGTGACCGTAACCGGCTACTGGTATGTACAAACCGTGAAACAGTGGATAAGGAAACCGGGGGTGCGGGGGCAAACCGGCGGTAAGGAAACCGCATGCCCGTGATGCCGCCAGCGCCAGGGACGGAAAGCTGGCTGGTCTTACGTGAACCGTCGTAACCGCCAGCTCATCTCGTTCTGGCACACGTTCTCCTCCCTACCATCCTATATAATACTAGGCCGTCACACCATCGTCCCGCCACGTGTCGACTTCTGCGCCCTCGATATGCCCCCGGACTCCTCCTCCTTCCGCCACGTTTCCACTCATTTATTTGAGAACCCCTGGGCTGGGCGGTTTTTCCTATTCGTACGAACCGCCGGGCATTTCGCGGGGTTTACTTAATCCAACCCGCCCCCACCGCGTTTTTCAATTTATCGCGATTTAATCGCCCATCTCCCTGCGAGTCCTTCGTCCCTACCTTCGCTGACTGGAAAGCGACGAAAGTTCTCGGGACCGCCGTCCAGGTCAGCATTTAACTTTTCCGTTCCCCGTCCGTCCACCTAAACTACCAAAATACACTCGTCTATCAACGGTCCAGATTGATCCACTGAAGTAATAAACGAGTCAATTTTTAAAATAAATAGGAGTAAAAGGGTAATCTGGGGTGCGCGTTACGCCAGCGGAATGAGAAACGCGGTTCCGTTAGGGGTCCGTTCGGTCGAACTACCCAACAACTACCGCTCTCTTTCCTGCTCCAGTCTCTTCCCTTCTTTTTTTTAAAAAAAATTTCTATTCGCCAACTATAAATATTTGCGCTCTTTTCCCTTTTCTCGGTTTTCCAAGGCTGTCTCCGTGCCTCAAAGTTCCGCTTCCGTTTTCCTTCCCCCTATCTCCTCCCCTCGCCGGAAAGCCTCCTACCCTCGCCGGAAACCCTCCTTTCCCTCGCTGGGAATCTCGCCTCGCGCCGGCCTTCTCTCTCGCTTGCTTTCGACAGAGCCTTCGAATTCCTGCGGCGATTGCGGTGCCGTGACGTCGGAGGAAAGCTTTGGATCTCGTCTCGATTCGGTGTCGGAAGGGGAATGTGGCCTTCGCTTTGAGGGCGGAAAGCAGCGCTTTCATCTCTTTCACCGGCGATATCTTGTTCTTTCGTGGAGGGTTTGGAATTCCTGCGGCGGGTTTCTTGATTCGGCGGACGGTAGAGGAGTCACGGATCCACGATCAGTATGAGATGGTATGCGGTGGATTTTTTTTTTTTTTTGGAATTGTTCTGCCTCCCTTTTTGGTTCTATATCATAATATTTTCGTTTGCCCAGCATGCAATTTCCTTTATCCAGGGATCTTTTACCGGTTCTTGATTTGTTGAAGACCTGGGAAAATTTTCTAGTTTTATCGTTATTGTTAGATTCCCAGGGTTCTTTGTTTTCTGTTTTAAGACGGCGGTTTTCGTTTTCATTCCTTTTTTTTTTTTTAATTTTTTGTCCTTAAATTGACTTTGTTTTCTATTTTACATTTAATGTCGCCTTAAAAAAAAAAAAAAGGAAAAAGAAGGTTAACTCCCTTATATCTGGTATAATCGCGGGTAGTATCTCCATTATGGCCTCTTTTTAAGATTTGGATCCCAAGATGACGCTGTTAAGAGTAAATTAGACGGCGGAAGGCTTCCAACCCACCATTCTGTTTACTGATATAGGCTTTCTGGAAATAAAATAAATAGTGCATCGGGGAAGAAAAGTTGATGCTCTGTTATTTTTTTTTTATTTTTTTTAGCTGGTGGGGAGGGGTTTTGTTGTTTTTGTTTGGCCCGGTAGAGGGTTGTAAAAATTTTGAGGCCTAATTTTCTTTTATTTTGGGGTTTCTCTTTGTTTTTGATATTTGGTCCTTTTCCTTGTGATGACAACTCAGGGATCATTCATCAATTGAGTCAACCGCACAGGGAAGTTTTAGCTCGGAAGTCCTTCAAAACCAAGGGTTTGATAGAGGATGTAGAGTTTCTCTAGGACTTCATGTTTTTTTTTAATTGCATGGGAATCATGGAAGTCAACTTTGATGCACGTACGGCTGATGTTTCATATTTTTTGCACTCATGGGAGCGAGGTTTCCGCCTAAGTTGACATGCAAATTCATACACTTATTTATCAGCTACAATTTCCTGCCGAACAGGAAGTTGTGCCTAATGAAATGTAGTGCAATCTATATTCATGATGGCATTTTTTTTTTTTAAAGTTTGCACCAGGATCTCCATCTTTAGTTAAATTTTTTATTGGATAATCAAGCTTTCGAGTTGAAAATTTTCTGGTTGCCTCTGCTCTTAGTGATCATCAAGCTGTACACGAAATACATTGTTTAGGTCCATAAATTTAACACGCAGAAGCATCTTTCCTTCTCTACTAGTGTTTGATGGGTTGATAGAGTAGTTCATTTGTCTCAGTATATTTTCCTCTCCGTACAGGTGGAGGGAAGGGCTTGTTTATCTAGAGAGGTTACAAATGGGTTAGAGATTTTGAAGCGCAAAAGGCTTCAAAGGATGAAGTCAGGTACAGCGCCTGAAGCAACTCATACTGGCAATATGATGGCTAGAAGTGGAGGTGACGCTTTAAAAGCTTCTGCATCATGTGGTGTGAGGATGCATGGAAACTCAAATACATTTTCTGGTGGCAGTTTTCCTGTTAAGGACGCTTTTTCAAAGCATAGAGTGGAAAAGTTTGACTTGTCTAACTTAGAATGGATTGAGAAGATCCCAGACTGCCCTGTATTCTGCCCCACAAAGGAGGAGTTTGAGGATCCACTGCATTATCTCCAGCAGATTGCTCCTCTGGCCTCAAAATATGGTACAGTTTCACTTTCTGTTGTTTCTCTTATTGATCTAATTGATCAGTCATTTTCAATTGATATTTAGTAGTGGTACAACCTATATTCCTGCAGATCTTTGTTACATGAATAGAATAATGATTTGGATAAAAATGCGGACTCCTCATTGGCCCATTGCATTGGTTTGACTTTTTGCATCATATTTCCAATTACTTGATGTATTTAGGTCCCTTAAAGATCCCATCATTCTTTGAAAGGTTCTCTAGTATCCATTTACATGCCCATTAGCCATGCAAGTTAGCTACTTCATTGCTTTATCTTCATACTTATCAACAAAGATGTTTCAGCAGTTCACCAGTTTACTTGTTTATGTGAGCAATTTTCACCTCGACTTTGTAGGACAGTTGTATAAAATGTTAAGTTAGATGTGGGAAACTTTTACAACCAATGAATAAAATTGTTTTTGCTTTTTTAATTCAAAATTTGGTTGGCATTTCAAATAAGCAACATATACATGTGCTTGTAAGCGAGATCTGTATCAATCATTTATCCCTGTTTCTTGAAGTGGGTCCCAGATCAAATGTACGTGCAGGCCCCCCATATCAAGCGTGTTTGTGTACTTTTCATGCCATGCTAGATGAATGTCCCAGTCCATGCATGTCCGGCAATGCTCAACTTCTGTAAACAATTTATGACAGTTGCAATAATGACAAAAAAAAGCCTTTTTTTTTTAAAAAAAAAATTAACAGAGAACGTCACAGTGTGTGAAATAGATGTGAAAATCATTTTTATAAGTATGAAATACCAAAATGTTGACATTTACATCCTTTTGATGATTCAGTTATTATCTAAGAATAAGAACTGAAAATCTAACTTCAAGATTTAGTTTCTGATAAGTCATAAAACCTCATTTGTGATACAGCTTATCTCTATTTATCATGACAGCATCTATGCATTTGTAATCTCTTTTTTCTCTCGCAGTTTCTATCTTGTGTGCTAATTGGCTGTTACATTCCATCATTTGAATACATGACGATAGCTGTCCATGTTGGAGAATCTGTCTTTTTTGAGAGTTCAGTCTATAAACGGTTGTCTACATGTTTTGTGTGCTAACCATGAAGTTATCACATTCATATTGGAGTTGCCCCATGTTGATCCTTTTTTATGCATTTGTATTGCCTTCACATTTCAGTGCATCCTGTGAAAGTCTATATTGAAGTAGGAATCTTCAACATATATTTAAGTTGTGTACGTCTATCGAATAGTCTTATGCCATATGCATTAGGTCTTTGGAGAGTATGAGAGCTGAACTATGTAACATGCTTCAGGTATGTGTAAGATTATTTCCCCTATTAGTGCTTCTGTACCTGCTGGCGTCGTATTGATGAAGGAGCAAGCTGGATTTAAGTTTACTACTAGAGTGCAACCTCTACGTCTTGCTGAGTGGACTACTGATGACAAGGTCACCTTTTTCATGAGTGGAAGGTTGGTTATTTTCTCAACTTTGCATTTTTCTTAAATTTGTATATTCTGCACAGTGTAACTGTTGTCATGCTGTTTCAGAAAGTATACTTTTCGAGATTTTGAGAAGATGGCAAACAAGGCATTTGCTCGAAGATACTCTAGTGCTGGATGTCTCCCAGCTAAGTACTTGGAAGAACAATTTTGGCAGGAAATTGCTTTTGGCAAGACAGATTCTGTTGAGTATGCATGTGACATTGATGGTAGTGCCTTCTCATCTTCTCCAAATGATCAACTTGGAAAAAGCAAATGGAACTTGAAGGTGATCACAATTCTTTCTTCACCTTCTTTCTTGTTATGGGTAAATATGTGATTCAGTAATGCTTAAAATGTATACAGCTAAACTAGTACTCCTTGTTTGTTTTCCTCTTTCATGTTTGTATGGATGGAAAACTTCCTGTTTGTCTGGTAAATAGTGTAGATAGTATTTGCTGAGAAATGTATCTGTGAAATCATGCTGTCCAAATTTCCCTACACTTTACAATTCATAACTTTTTCAGTGATGGATGCATATTTGTTCCTACCAATATACTGTTCAATAGTTATCCTATTTTTTTAATGCCCAAGTTTCATTATCCTATTGCCCATGGAATGTATGCATTTATGTTCTAATAATGTTTAGCCTCCATAAATTTATGTATGCATCTCTAGAATATAAACCTAGCCTTGCAATTTACAGCCCTATGTTGTCACTTCCTCTCTTTAATGTGGCATTTACTTCTTTAAGTGCAGCAATCATGCATGCTGCCTGCTTTAAGCTGAGCATCCACTTCTTTATGTGCAGCAGTCATGCATCATTCCTGCACTTAGCTGTCATTGAAATGCTGTTTATATTTCTAATATTAGGTGTTCGGTAAGTCTCATATACCCCTATATTTCATCCAAACCTAATTTATGTTTCTGGTTGTGTTCAGAGACTTTCTCGGCTGCCCAACTCTGTACTGAGGCTTCTGGGGACAGCAATTCCAGTGAGTAGATGAATGACCTGCCTTTTATCATAAAATGATGGAGTATTCTATGCATGCCTTGGTGTTGTAATTTTTGTGTCTATTGCAGGGAGTAACAGATCCCATGCTCTATATCGGGATGCTTTTTAGTACGTTTGCTTGGCATGTGGAAGATCACTACTTGTACAGGTATAAAGCAGAACTTGGATTTTAGTCATGGTTTCTGGTGCTTGTGGTTTGTTTATTCTAATATAAGATGTTGACTGTCTTTCCAGCATCAACTATCATCATTGTGGAGCATTTAAAACTTGGTATGGAATTCCAGGGCATGCTGCTTCAGAGTTTGAAAAGGTTGTTCGTGAGCATGTTTATGATCGTGAGCTTTTGGCTGGTGAAGGAGATGATGCAGCATTTGATGTACTCTTGGGGAAGACTACGATGTTTCCTCCAAATATTCTGTTAGAACATAATGTTCCTGTTTATAAAGCTGTACAAAAACCTGGAGAGTTTGTTATCACCTTTCCTCGGGCTTATCATGCAGGCTTCAGTCATGGTGAGATTCTTTTGCTGCCTTATCAAAATCGGGCATGTCAAATGCTTTCTTCATGCATAAAATGAACCTTGTGCACTTTGATGATATTATTCAACAATTTTTCTTGGAACCTTCTTTGTTATTGTTATTTTTTGGGAATATCACAAGGTTTCAATTGTGGAGAGGCGGTCAACTTTGCTACTGGTGATTGGTTTCCCTTGGGTGCTGCGGCTAGCCAGCGTTATGCACTTCTTAGCAGAACACCGTTACTTCCTCATGAGGAGCTTCTCTGTAAGGAAGCAATGCTTCTTTCTAAGATACTGTTGAATCCTGATCCCAAAGAGCCTTACCCTTTGGCTGAAGATTTGCCCTCCGAACATTGCACTAAGGTTTCTTTTGTGCATTTAATGCGGTTCCAGCACCGCGCTCGTTGGTCACTAATGAAAATGGGAGCTTGCATGGGCTATAAGCCATGTATTCCTCTAGTGGTGCTGTGCAGCATCTGCCGACGTGATTGTTATGTTTCTTATGTTGAATGTGACTGCCATCTGGGTCCCATCTGCCTCCGTCATGGTATGGACAAGAAATTAACTATGCTTTGTTGTTTGTTCTTTGACAATTGGGATCTCTCTACAATCTGTTTGACTGATTTGATTATACTTGCCTGTGCAACTCAGAGGAAGAGCTGAGAAAGTGCCCTTGTGGCTATAATCGCATTGTGTTTTTAAGGGAAGACATTCTCAAATTGGAGGCTGTATCAAGAAAATTTGAGGAGGATGGAATATTAGAGGAGGTTCAAAAGCAAGCACAGCATGTTGATGACTCATGTCTGCAACCAAACTTGTTCCAATGTGCAGATGATGGATACAAGCCATATTGTGAGATAAAGTTTGAAGAACATCCTGATGCAGATGAAGTGGGTCTGTTGCATAACGATGTAAGTTTTTTTTTTTTGTTTCATTATTATTTTTCTGTGTTTCCTTTTTTCAAAAAAAAGGGTAAATTTAAAAGAAGGCACTGCAAGGTGATGACTTAACCCCCCCCCTCTCTCTCTCTCATAAACTTCAGTGCTTCTATCATGAAGGGAAAATTATATTAGGATTATTCTTTATAATTATTTGAAATATGTTAATAGTCAGTTTGATATGCCAGGGGTATGCAAATTCTAATAGGGCGAAGCCTTCTCAGATGGTATCAGCCAGTGAATTTGAATCTGCAGTACCAGTTGCATCTGACAAAAGTGCCAATGCTAACCAAGCCTGTTCTCATGACACTTCGACTTTACATGAAAGTGATGATTCAGATTCAGAAATATTCAGAGTTAAGCGCAGGTCCAGCTTGAGCATAGATAAAAGACCTGCGGTTGAGATGATAAGGTTTACTGAACACCAGGTATATAGTATTAGTGAACCTGTACTTGTTGACATCCACTTATGGTTGCTTGGTTTCTATATTGGAAATGTCTTTATCCTTGCACTGCGCATCATATCAATATGCATCTTAAATGGCTTGTTGCATGACCATACAAAGTTGATTGGAATTGAATGCTTACCCATCCCCTGTTAATTGTTTATAAATTTATTCGATCAACATATATCAGCACTGCTAAGGGCCAGCACTCAGCATCAAAAATCGAATGGCAAAAACGTACAGAAACACTGTGCCAGCTACAAGATGTAATAGTAGAACTTGTTAACATTACCTTGCTTCCATGAATGCTGCCTCTTTTGCTTTGCCTTCTATTCTTTTTAATAAGATTAGCTCTATGCCATCTTCAATTGGCTGGGGTGTAACATTTTGTCACACCTCATTTTAGGTTTATCTCTGACACCATTTAGGTAGAGGCCATTCTAGTGTTTTTTTGTACTCCCCGTTTTAATCAGAACTGCAATGGCTTCAGGTGTGAACTGTTAACAGAGCTGTAGAAACTCCAAGTTTTATTAGTCATCTGGTAATCGTAAAGTTGCTAGAAGGTTTTCTGTCTAAGTGGGGTCATTGCAAGCATTGAAGGTGTGGATGTCTGGAGTACTCCGTAAGTTTTGCATATTGCAACAACTAACAAGTATTGTGGACGATTAGAAATTTTAGTTTCTGACTAGGGGTGGCAATTCGTGTTGGTGGGTCGTAAACGGGTCAATTTGTTTACACATGACCCATATAACCGAAACACGAACACGACATGATTATTAAATGGGTTGGGATTCACAATTCGTACATAGACTACTTATTAAAAGGGTCACCCACGTAACCCGATTATTAAACGGATCGTGTCGGGTTGACACGAATTACAAAATTGACATAAAAATCCTTTAAAAAAATAAATAAACCTGATTTTTTTAGGTGTTCAGCTAAATTGCAAAAGAATATCAGTGTATAAATTAAAGCAAGCTTTTTTTGTTAGATTAGAATGGTTAGGTGTTGTTAGGGTTTAGATTGTTATGGACTTGACAGAAATAACTTATCTTTTTAATAAATTTACAAAAATATTAAACGGGCTATGTGGGTCTATTTTGGGTTCGTCAGTCAACCTACGAATGACATAGATTTTGCGGGTCGTAATCCTGTCAACCCGTTTTCGACTCGAACCTGCATAACCTCAATCCGGAACCGGATTGTTCTGTGTCGTGTTCATCTTGGATTCGCGTGTTGTATCAAAAATTGCCATCCCTATTTCTGACTGACCTGAAATCCTTGAAAAAGGTCTCAGCATGATTTTATCACACTAGATTCATGTTCTAGACTTTTGACTGCAAGAATTCTGTGTCTACATAGATGCAACAAAGGGCCAGACTGTGATATGAAGAATTGGAAACCTGAAATTTGTTTTTTTTTGTTGTTTGAAACTCATTTATTACATAATGGTCGACCCAATGCAACTGACATACAATGCCTGTGAGCGGCCAACTTTGCTGATGTTTTTAAAGAATTTGTTCCCACAACTCTGCAAATTGCAGCACAGTTCTATTATTTGACAGTATTCTGGTCTTAATGCTTAATTTTTGTTCGTCATGGATTTGGTGAATGCTTGTGGATAAAATTCGGGTGATTTTTAATTAATGAGTCTTGCTGTTCTTGGCAAATCCATCACATGCCATCTTGTTATTCTTCTTTTGATAAATTAAAACTCTAAATCTCAATAAAAGCCAGTAGCTCTAGCCATGGGGGTGCTCCTGAATAAACCTGTAATGCAACTAAACCCTGCTACGAGGTCTCCTTATTAAGTTTTAGACAATCAATATATTTGATCTTCTACCTCGTCCAGTGTTTTTGGGGGATGTATTCTCTTTTGCCTTCTACCCATCACATTGTCCAAGTTGATTCATCATTTATATTATTTTTAAGAATTTAGCTTAAGGAATATCCTGTCGTTGATGTCAGTGCTTCAATAACATAATCTTGGGCATCTCACCTTAGCTTGCTAAGCTTTGCCATTTCTGTTAGTATAAATCTACATGAACTAGTCATAAATTTTATTATATTTTTTCTAATACAATATGGATACAATATCTATTCAGAGTAATTGTTTTGCCTTATTAAATATTGAATATTATTTTAAATTTATAACTAAAAGTATGTTCATTAAAGCAGTTAATAATGGCGGTGGTACTATGGTTCCTTTTTTTAATATTATTAAAAGTGATATCTGTTGAAATATGTGATTGATGTTTTTTTCCCAATCATATGTTGGGCATAATGAGGAAAGTTGATTCATGTATAATGTATTTAGCATCTTGGGTGAAAAATTAATTTTTCCTTAAAAAACCAGTATCCCACATTTTTTTTGTTGAATTTTGTCAAAATTTGTTCAGAATAAAAGAGTTTCAATTGTTTTGTAGTCATTCATATCTTTTTTTGGTTTTTAGTCTTCTAAGTTGTTACTTTTCTTTTTTCAAAAGACTGCAATCATATGGATTTGGCTATAAAACACCATGACATGATATTGTGGTCATCTCAAGATGGGACTTGATGAGTTATGATTATGCCATTTTAATTTAATTAGAATTTGTAGTTTTTCTATTTCTGATCAGTTAAGTGCCTTATTGTTTGTGTCTTACACTTCTGCAAGTAGAGATGGGGTTTTGTGTGAATTCAAGGGGCAAGAAACTAAAATGCCGCTTACATTTTGTTCTTTCTTGCTCATGTTCAACTTGGCTCTGTAACTTAAGCTTGGTTCAAATTGTAATTTCGTGCTCAAAAAAGCCTTTCTTAAGTTCTGTGCGATTAATTTCAAGTTGATTGCATGAATAGAAATCCTCTGTGCACTGAAGAAAATTTCCAGGGACTTATTCTTTTTTGCCACATAAGTATCACGAAGAGGCAAGATGGGAGGGGACTGCTACTAACCGAGTCCATTGGTTCCGTTATTTCTGAATAAAACAGTATCCCATTATTTCTGAAAAAATGGGTGTCCCTATTTCTTTCCTCTCTCCGGTATCTATTCTCTTCCAAGTCCCTCTCTTGGTCTCTTTCCTTTCCTCTCCTTTCTTTCCTCTTTTTCCTTTCCTAAAAAAGCCTTCCTTTCTTTCCTTTCCTCTTCTTACAAACCGATTCCCTCTTCTTTCTCCTAAAGAAAACTGGTGTCACTGTTTCTTTCCTTACACAGTTTCTGATTCAAATGAATTTGCAAGGACAGTTTGAGGATTGCAAAAGTTTTTTTGTTTCTTTTAAATACAGAATTCGGAGTTCTATGAAACAGAGTTTATGTGAAGCCAATACATGCTCAATGACTTTCTGATACATACTATATGCCATTTTGATTGGAGTGGAAAGAAAAGAGATCAATAGAGGGATTCGGGAGGAGAAAGAAGATGGATAGAAGAGAGGGAAGAAATGGAACGTTCGGCCTCTGTGTGTGGGTGTGTGTGTGTGTGGAAATAACGGGATGGACAGACTCCGTTAGTAGGAGTCTTCTTCTATTTTGTTTCTTATCCTGCATCTTCAAGATATATGCCAAGGATGCATGTCCAAAAAGGGAAAAGAAGGAAGTCATTTTGCACTTTTCTCTAGCGCCCACACCAAAGAATCTGTTCTGATTGCAGCATTTAAAATGTCTTGTTTGTGGGATCATGGATAGCCTTAATTTGGTAGTTGGGGAGAAGATGAAGGGCCTAGGGATTAAGGAGATTTTCGAGGCTAAGTAGGTTAATAAGATAAGCTTGGTTTATGGGATTGGGAGCGATGAGCTGATGGTTAAGGATAGGGGTAAGGGTTTTTTTTGGGCTTTGTTAGTTGTTGCAGGGTTAGGTTTTGCATTTGGGTTGGCAAGAGTGAGGAGATAGGAAGTGAGGGTTAAATTGGGGTAGGGCATCTAAAAGCTTGTTGCCTAGAGACAAAGTGAGTCAGTAGAGCCACATTTTCTTTTAGGTGGTTAGGTCTAGAATTAGGTCAAGATTGCTTGTGATCTAACAATAGCTAGTTTAGGATTTCCACTAGGGGTAGTAAGAGATAAGAGAGGGCAAGGATTGGTTGTGGTTGCAATCTAGAGTTTTGCAAGGCCTTAGGACTAGATTGGATTGGGTGTGTGTGTGGTGTGTGTTGGGGTTTTGGGCGGGTGGGTGGGTGTGGGTGGTGTTTGTTGGTTAACATACATTCGTTCGAACATTGGTACATTTAAAAGGTTTCTCCGTAACTACTACTAAATTAGTAAGATAGTTATATGTATGTGTGTATGTATCTATTGCATGCAGGCATGCAAAGATGTATATGTATATAACTATGTGCATATCTGGGTCATTAATTGAGTGTGACCTTTAGCTGTATTTGGACATAGGGTAAGTTGCTCCTATTCTATGTAAAGATCATTTTCCTTATGCTTATTGCTGATGGTGAAAGAAGCATTTGTAAATTAGCTTAAAATGAGGTGCTACTGTAATGATGCTTAATAGCAGTGATAGCATGCTTTAATAGCTGTGTTAGTTGAAATTTGAGAAGGGATTTTCTAGAACACTTGTCCAGCCCAAGGATTTTCTTTTGCATGCATGGATGAAAGTACCATGCCGCTAGAGGATGCTTGACAATGTGTTAATAAACAAGGTATCATCAAAGGGAAAGATTTAGTCGATCTTATGATTATGAAAGAATTGATTTTATTTCCGAGATATCAAGTATTCACAAGCTTATGTCTTCATAAAATTTCAAACTGTCACGACATCTTTTGAAAAGGAATTCCATTTGTGTGAAACCATGTCCATCCTGTTTTTCCCATTAAATTTGTTGAAAAAGAAGTTGTAATTCAAGTTTTGACATTTCAAACGAGTTATTTCAGTTTTGTTAGCATGAAAGAATTCGATTAGTTATTTCAAATTTTTAATGTCAAATTTTTACTTTCCAGGCTTATATAATGCTATAACGGTGTCTTTTTTTTTTTCTTTTTTTTTTTTTTTGTGTATGTATGGTGTGAAAGGAAAATAAGTTGATTGTGTTATTGTTGGCCTTTTATGTATTTTCCTACCCTTCTTATAGATGGAGTTACAAGGTGATCTGCCTAGGCTGTTAGGATGTCTGCCAACTATGGATTGCCTAGCTGCCTTGACAACCGTGTGTATTGGTTAGCATGGTCAAACAACAATGGCCAGAAGTTTGTAAAGAGATGCAAGTGTTCGGTGCTCTGCAATACAGTAAACACAATAAGCTCCAGTCTCGTGCTTATTTTGGGTCAAGACCTGAGCCTATTGTTCCTCTTATCATTAGGATATAAATTGTCACTTGTGACTGTGAAGCCAAGTTGTTATCAAGATATGTAGGGCTGTTGGCTGTTCAAAAAGGTTTCAAGCATAAGCTACAACCAGCTAAAGGGATTGTTGGCCTTTTTCTGATGGAAAGCAGGGGGATTGGCTTATGTTTATTGAGTCAAATCTAGTTGGTCAAATTTAATTGTGGGGGTTCTAAATTGAAATTGTTGAGCATAACTAATTATCACCATTGAAGCCTTGTCAATCAAATACGGGGTTGACCGTAAAGCAAATCTCCAAGCAGTAGTTGATAATGTCTAAAATGCCTCGAAAATGAAAATCAGAGTTTCTGGAGGTCTCTTGGCTGTGCATCATCTCAAGATTGAGTTGCATTATGCACCTTTGCATATAATTACATATAATTGTGAAATATAAAAGTTATGTAATACAATAAGAGGAAGTGAGAAAACACTCCCACACTTATTGTATTATATATATATATATTTATCCAGAAGTAGTAAATAATGTCATGCTGAAATTTACCAATGCATTGAAAATGAAACCAAGCAATCATTAACCCAGGCTAAGCCATATCGTTGTCTTTTTTGAGCTGCTTAGAGATAAAAGGAAAGATAATTGGGTAATTTCAATGATGTATGTAAACCTCTGCCATGAAGTTCAATGCAATAAAAGCTTCTATATTTGTAGTCTTCAAATTTAGTTGTATTCACCTTTTTTTGAGAAAATATATTTGTTGTATGCTAGTCATCAGCTTCTTTCTGGCCTGAATATATTTCCTTGTATAGCTTGTAGAAATAAAAAAAGTTATAAAAATATGTACTTCCGGCTTTTTGTCAGGCTTTTGTCCCAGGATTTTTTTTAGATGCAAATCTTGCCTCTTAGTTCTTGTTTGAAAATTCTGTTTAAAAGCTATGGTGCCTTGCCAGGTATTGAAACGGTTGAAGAAGCTCCATCCTGAAGGAAGACACGTGCATACATCATCACCAGAATATTCTCATGTTATGGCAAATCGCAGTTCCGTTCGAAATGTCCATTCTAAACCGAATCCAGTTCCTGTTTCTAGAAACAGGCTTGGGGAACGAGTTGCCCAAATACCCATAAAGATCAGGCTGCAACCCTTGGAGGGTAAGTTTAGAAATGATGGTGAATCTGTGACATTAAAATTTAATGAGAACCAAAAGGACATTCTTCAATGTAACATTGAGGAAAACGTCAAGGAATCACCATCCATAGAGCTTGGGCCAAAGCGCCTCAAAATTAGAGGACCTTTTCCTAACAGTTCTGCGGATGAAGGTAGTTCTAGCTGTTGACCCCCGAAAGGCAAAGATTTAACCTGCGGGCATGCGTTTCCAAGTATGCCGCGCGAGACTGATGCTAACTACGATTTTAACTGGGCTCTAACACTACAGAAAGCAAGGGCTCAACGTCAGGTGGTGGTTGATTAACAAGGTATGTTTTAGCGCAGGAGGATTCACGTAATCGATTCTTTGTGCAGGCCTCAAATTGAGGCGCTCGCACGATTCTGGATTCATGGTTTGGTCCACGCATGTCCTATTCTTTTCTTTTCTGTCTTGGGCAGGGGATTTTGTGAAAGCGGGCAGGAAAGAAATTGTGGAACCTTTATTTGTATAATCAATCCTTGTAAGGTGTGTATGCTTCAAGGGGTCGGTCTACTGTTCTTCCAATTTATTTTATTCTTTTTTTGATACAAATTTACTCTATTCTTTTTATACGTAGTTTCAATAATAAAGTGCCATTTTAACTGACCTATTTGCATGTCCTTTTAGTATCACCAACTGGGTTTTTTTAAACACCTGTTCATTGTTTGTCACGAATCATAGGGCTGAAACTGGGGATGCATGTAAACGACATCTGGCTGGGCTTCGGTCGCTAATATTGATGAAACTGTGATCTCGTTGGCACGAGTTCAGGGCTGAAATTGGATCCTATACGGATTGGATCAGATGCGTACTTGTTTTTGTTTGGTCTATATGGCATGGCTGCGGATATGGATATTAGCTGGATAAATGGATTAACATACAGATCTAATATTGAAATTGTGGGTATAAATATAAATATAAATCTCATGGATATTTTATGACTATAAAATCGAAGATGCAAGTGGAACAGGAAAGCCCATTTTTTTTATTCTCTTCTGGTTACATGATTGCATCCTCTGATGTTTCACTCATATGATCCTAGTGAAATTGGTGGGTTTCGCAGCTGGGGTTTGACTTGTAATATTGCAGCAAAATAAATTCCAGGTTTTGCGTTACCACGACTTGAGCTGGTTAGGTCTATATGTATAAAGGTTGAGCAAGTATTCGGGCAAGATGTATCTTGGGTAGTGTTTATTGGCAACATAAGAAATCTTTACTGCTGCCCTGTCGTGTTCGTCATGCCATATTTAGTTTGCCCGTCTCTTCTTCTAATAGATATCTCTGGTCACTGGTGTGAGATTATCCAACATGAACCATCGGGTTAGTGATGTCAGGCTTTTGCAGGGGAATTACTGCCTCCCACTGGAAGCTAGCTATCTCATAGCTGACTTGCTGTTTGTTCGTGGCACTGGTTAGCATGTTTCAATGAGTTTTAGGAGCAGTTTCATAGCCCTTTTTAGATGCATCCAGGCCTGGGCAGAGCCTATCAGTTTTAGGGCATACAAGTTGATCTTTGAAAAATTTGACAACCAACTATGACGAAAGAAATGATCTGCTTTCCCATTTTTACATGGCATCATGTGTGAATTCAATGGAAAGATATGCTATTGGGCACGAACCATTAAGACTTATGCATATTTGGGATGTAGAATGTGTGATCTGCACAATATATCAAAGTCCAAACACAACAACATTGCATATTTTCACAATTTTTTTTTTTTTTTTTTTTTTTTTTTTTTTTACAATTTTAAACCTTTGGGGAAACTTGATGAGATACATTCTTTATGCTTGATATTTGTGCCACACCCCAAAACCTGCATATTCCCTAGGACATAACCCTAGAGGCTATACAAGACCTATAGATCTGAACCAATTGCTCAATAATGGTAGATTACAAATCGAGATAAACAAAGCATTTCACAAATAATAAGTGCCAGAAATATAGGTTTAGATACGTCCGGTATCTTGGTATATGGTTTAACTAACTATTCTACCAAAATCCTGGATCAACTTCATGAAGCTGTCGACCCATGTTAGCATTAGCTTGACTGGCTTGGCAATAACGTTGTGTGTTTCAGATCTAGCTCATCGACACAATCTTTCCCACTTATGCCAAAGTTTGAATGCATTCTATATAACTAATATGCTTAAATAGACAAACTTCATGTCTCTTGCTATGCAAATGCTTCAAAGTCACTACTGAACTTTATTTTATGTAGCGATTCATATGCGACAAATAAGGGCCCATACTAGCTATATCTGATCTTTCTAATAGGGAAATCCGTGTAGTTTAATAATTAAAGAGCGGCTTCATTAGTAACAATCCGTCATACTTATCCTATTGCTTTATAATATATGTTTTGTTTAAATTTAGAAGGACCCAAGGAGCATTTATAGGACGATACTAAAGTGGTTATTCCTCCCACAAACCCACTTTCAGATGTCCGATGTAAAGATTTGATATGTGCAATCTTCTACATGCTCGTGTTTCTTTTTATTTTTTAGTAGATTTGGAGAATACCGGCCAAAGATAGCCTGTCATATCTTCCAAGACAAAGATAAAGGAGATCCAATATGTTCAAAGCCTTTTGTTGTCCATGAGTCATCAACGAGGATTAAAGCTATAATAAGCGCATTGCGCTTGCCTCACTTTCACTAGTTCTCTTGCACCATCGTACTAGTAGGGTGGTCAACTTCCCAAAAATGTGCCGGTCCTGGGCATTGGAAGTGACGTGCAACCTTTAAATACTTTTCTTTCTCATTATTTTCTTAAAATATGCCTTCTTTATTTCAAGTGGGATAGATAGAACTTGCTGCAGATTTGAAGCTCTGAGGAAGTACCAAGGCTCATGATATGCCCAAGAATCTAATGGTTTGAGAGGCCAATCTTGGAATTTAGTGCTGTCGTATGTCCCATCCAAAAAACTAATAGGATCGATGTAGGTGCTCGAATGTTGCGACAATGTGTCTCTCCTGCATTACAAGTTGGGAGAAGGTGTCTCCAACAATATGGAAGTTAGGAATCAAACATGCAAGGATTTTAATTTCCTGGTAAAGCTGGTGGCACTACTGGATTTGATGGCTGGAGAACTTGAAGAGATCGGACTTGCGTCAGGCATCAGTTTAGCCTCCAGTGGGAGATCAAAAGATCACGTATTTAGGAGGGGCCCTGCTGCAAGATAAAAGCATAGGATACTCCAAGAACGAATCAAGTCAAACCCACTAAGACAAGACGAAGTAAAACACAGCTACCTGCCAGGCCACCATGCTTTCCTACTGCAGTTGCAATCCTGGAGCCATTGGTAACCAAATAAATTCAGCTTTCAGGCGAAGCTACGGGTACCAATTTGCCCTTTTCTATCGCTCAAACGGTCTTGGGGGTCTGATTCATGTTAATTGAGAAGATACATCTGGATCATAGGCGTTTGAATGGCTCATCGAAGCCAAGTTTTAGGCTGAAATCCTCTTGTCTTATCTAACACTGGCAGTAATATAGTGACAAACAAGAACAAGGGCTTGGCCAGTGATTGGTACCATGATTCCTCTTTGGAGATGGCCATAAGTATGAGGAATGTCATGTAGAATTTATTGATGGCATGCAGTTATGGGCTATATCCCCATTGGGCACATGTCATTGTTAAGTTGCTGCAGTGGCACAGTGGATGCATGCTATTTGCTGGCATTATTGATCAATATTATGTGATATGCTTGCTCTGCAGTGGGCTCGGTTGGCTGAGAAGCTAGATCACACACATCGGACCAAAAGTAGCAAAGGTTCGGAGAAATTATATCCCACACCATATGCACCACATGGTGATAAAGAAAAATTTCTCCTAGGTAAGAGACTTGGACCTGAGATTTTGGTAAACAGCATAAATAGAAAATAGAGGTAAAGAAATAAATTAAGATACATGTGGATCTTCTTGATTATTTCTTTTTCTGCAAACATTGGCAAAAAGAGGAAGTAATTAAAGATATTTTGGTAGCAAAATAGAATCTAACATAATAAATTCCTTTCTATTCAACAATTGAGTGTAGAACTCCGAAGCATATTTAGGATTGAGTTCAACCATGCAAACATGTACCTCTATGCAGAGTCCAGAAGTGATTGATGTTAAAGGCTTGTGATGCAGCATATGCTCAGCCTAATCAAATATACAGGACTGTATCCATTCTAATTTCACCACACTAAGTACTTCTGTAACTAGGTTGAACAGCAAGCTTGGTTTGGGAATCCAAGAATTTGGTATCAAAAATTGTTTTGATTCCTGCTCCATTTCCTCTCTCATGTGGCAGTTAAAATATTGGGAATGCATGGTAGTAGGTGAGTGTCACATGAGTTGGACCATTCATAGAGTGCCACATCAGCACTTGTTGAATGTAGCACTGATCTTTGAATGTCTTCCTTTGGTGTTGGTGTATGATCCCATTCTGGCCGGGAGGAAAAATAACTGGATTTGTCCCAGCAAATCGTCATGGGCATAGAATCCAGTTGATGAGTCCAGCTATGATGGGCCCATAGGAAGTGACGATTTGACTGTTTCAAAGGTACTCATGCAACTCGAAATATTTGTTACTATAGCAAGATCGAGTAATTTTTTATCCACCACGTCCAGTAGAGAAAAAATACATTAGTTTATCGGATTGGGCCATATAGTGAAATTTATAAGGAAATAGATATTTAATACAGCTCGATTTTGTTTTCAAATTTTTTTGATCAAAATATCCTTTCCTATTGAATTCTATGGCATTCCATGATAATGTTTATGATATTCGGTTGTTGTTTCATAGGATGCAACATAATATCATTATACTATTATGACATCTTATTATTTTTTATGATATTTTAATAATTATTTATAGGATGCAACAGGATGTCATAAGATACAACAAGATGTCATATCATGACGTCCTATTATTTTTTATGACATTCCAATAATTATATGTAGGATACAACAAGATGTCATATGATACAATAGGATATCATACCATTATTATGATATCTTTTTTTATGATATTTTAATAAATGTATGTAGGATGTAATAGAATGTCATATGATGCAATAGAATGTCATACCATTATTATGCCGTCATATTATTTTTTATAACATTCTGATAATTATTTATAGAATGCAATAGGATGTCATACCATTATTATGACGTCCTATTATTTTTTATGGCATCCTGAGAATTATCTATAGGATGCAACAGGATGTCATATCATTATTTTGACGTCTTATTATTTTTTATGATATTTCGATAATTATTTATTGGATGCAACAAGATGTCATATCATGACTATGATGTTCTATTATTTTTTATGATATTTTGATAATTATTTATAGGATGTCATAGGATACAACGGATGTCATACTATTATTATGATGTCCTATTATTCTTTATGATATCCCAATAATTATTTATATGATGTAACAGGATGTCATGTTATTATTATGATGTCCCATAATTTTTTATGATATATCGATAATTATTTATAGAATATAATAAAATATCATAAAATACAATAAGATGTTATATCATTATTATGATATTCTGTTATTATCTATAGCATTCTGCTCACGCGTGAGCATAAAAAGTAAAAAAGAATATATATATTTTGATCAAAAAAATTAAAAAAAATTAAATTATATTAAATATCTGTCTTCATATTAATCATACGACGTGATTCAATCTAATGAAGCGGTATATTTTTTTCTCCAATAGAGATAGTGGATAGAATTTCCTTAACAAGATCAAGTTGTCCTGCTTAAAGGTTTCTATCATAAGTTCTGATTCCAATGTCTAATCCTCAAAGAAACAAAGGCTGGCTATAATTATATACAACCTATAATTTTCTTTTTGAAATATAGCATTGCAAGGCGACATCTTCTACTTTATTCTGTCCCGACACGAAAGTTTATATCAAAATTATCTAGTAGATGTGACTACACATTATGGAGGAGGTATTTATATCTACACTGTTCAAGGTCTTTAGATGGAAAAAATATTAATTGCAACGATGATACAATATCAAATTTGCCACAGTTCACTGCAAACGTCTGCATTTCATCGAATGTTGTATATTCATCGATTTTTATGAATCATGACCCACACTAACATCAATTCTTAATTTTTGATTGAGCTATAACCATTACAACAAATATCTGCTCCTCCAGATCTATCTCCCATCTCCTTTCATTTTTAAAATTTAAAAAAAAATCTTTTTTTTTAAGATCATTCTCTCCTCGGATTCAAGATCTAATAATAATCAGTTAATTAGAACTCTCTATGAAATGTCAAATAAATGCTTGCTAGACCTACTGCATCACTTGATTAACTTCTAATTTAAAATTTCAAATCGGAAATCATCAATACTTTGGCAATTTCAAAGAGATTCGAAGGTTTTCTTTAATAAGGCGACATCGAACTCTTAACAAGGGGCAATTTACATATTCATGTTGAGCTGGATTTTAGTTGAAGAAGGTGAAGAGGTTAAAAACAATAGTGTTGAAGAAATTTTTTTTTTTTGAAAAATTGAGGTTAAAACCTTTATTTAATGGTTCCGATTGACAATTTATCACCTTTCACATGGTCTTGCCATTCATAAAGTTTTTGTGAAGTATCAAGACCATACCTCAATATGTTATCTTAACTTGCCAAGGCCTTGGTGTAAGATTCTTTTTTGGGTTTCACCCAAGAAATAAATCACATTAAATGGGCGTAGAATTCTTCTAGGTTGGGCATGCGCTACGTTTCCTACTTAGATATCCTAAACGTGCTTCATCTAGGACTACAATTCCCACCTCCCTACGAGGGAGTTGACATTGACGCATCTCTGATAATAAGGTCCCATGGATGGCATGAAGGACAAAACATCACTTGTTGATCCCTTGTAACTTTGTTGGTGTCTAGACCCATCATTATTTAATGATTCAACAAGAGCACAAACATACACAAGCGGAGGACTCCAATGTCATGTGGGGACTAATGAGGATTTCTTCACGACATAACCTTCATCATAGCGAGATCTAATCTAGGGATTTTGGGGAAGATTTCCTCCATATGTTATAAGATATCTAAATTGCCCAAATATGTGTGTGGCGTTAGGGTAACAACCCTTAAAGAATGAGAATAGAGCTATGGTTTCAGATTTGGTAGGTCTTGGGATATGGTGAGTGGTTATTTTACTTTCCTAGCTATAAGCAATTTTGACCGTTGGTTATTGAATGGACCCCATGCTCTCATTGCACAAGGCCCATATAGCTTAAATATGCGACAGAAAGTTCCACCAAAATCGAAGTACTTCTACCAACAAGCATTTAAAGCCATGGGTCTCCCCTCGGTGAGCATTACACTCTAAGCACTCTTTATATCTGCTGGTATGGTACTGTTGGTGCCCCCTGAATCTATACATGTGATGTTGGGGAATTCTACCCGAGCGGAAAGAAAACAAGTGATATTGCTCATGTATCTCCCGCTAGCAACATATGAGTTTGGAATTGGGTATGCAAACTTTTTTCCTACACTTTTCCCTTGCTTTTGGGGTGGATTTGGTCCATAACTAGATGGAAATAAGAATTGGAATGGTTATATCTCCTGATACATTTGGTTCGTGATTGAAATCGAAATCGAAATCAAAATAGAATTTAAATACCAGGTGTTGGTGCAGAATTCCACCGAAGTCGGAGTTGCTGGAGTCGAGAAGACCGTGGCCGCCGCCGGGACCTGCAAGGAAAGTCTAAACTGAAGTTGGGGGTACTCCGACAAGACCCTCCGACGCTCAAGTCAGTACTCTGCTTCAACAAAAATGGAGTGCTCGAGCGGAAATTTTGGCAGAATTTCGAGATAGAATTTTTGAGCTTAGAAAAGAACATATCTGGGGATCCATATTTATAAATGGAGAGCGTAACTGACTGACAGCGACATCTGTAACCGTCTGGTAGTGGACCGTTCAGAGCCGTGCGGAGTTTGTTACGGAGAGTAGTGGCATCAGAGATCGTTCAGGGCCACGTGGAGCTTGTTGCGGAGAGTGGAGTGGTATCCGTTGTCGTGACTTGCCAGAAAGCGGTGGAGCTGCGAAAAATCCGTTGCAGAGAGTGGAGCAGGGTGGTGGTTCTTGTCATGGCTTGTCAGAGAGTGGTGGAGCCATGTGGAATCCGTTGCAGCGAGTGGAGTAAGGTAGTGGCCCTTGTCGTGGCTTGCCAGAGAGCTTGGATCCGTCCATTGAAGCTCGGTTGGGATGCCTGATGGAGCAGAATGGCCCTTTACATCATCGTTCTAAGAGAGGCTCGGACATTCCGAGGTCGCTGACGAATCTACTGTTGTCGGACGCTTCGGACGCTGACATCTCAGGCGGGAGTTACTTGCTGTAGGAGCTCGGACGGAGATTTTCTGTTGGCGAAGTCCGGGGAAGTTCGATCGCTAGAGAAGTCCGTCTGAGATTTATCTGATGTGGAAGCTCATCCGAAGATCGTCCGTCAGAAAAGTTCGATTTTATGGGAAGCCTGGTAGGAGGTCGGCCGGCGATGGACTTCGGATAGCGCTGGAGAGGCTTGACAGACATCGGAGGCAATCGGCTATCGCAGGGACCCAACTGCTGGAGCTCGTCCGAAACCCATCCGTCGGAGAAGTAGCTCGACTGAAGTCTACCTGTAATAGAAGTTCGGAGGGAATTCGTTTACAGAAGATGCTTGAATGAAATTTGCTTACAGTAGATGTCTAGAATAGACAGCCCGCTGTAGGAGTTCGGAGTAGACCATTCGTAGTAGAAGTTCGGCTCTCGCGGGAGCTCGATTGGGATTCGGAAGGCAGTCGACCGTCGTAGAAGCTTGGATGGAGTCTGGTTACCGTAGAAATCTCGCTGTCGGGGAAGCTCGGATGCAGACGAAGTCCGGAAGAAGTTTGAAAAATAGTTGGTTGCTGTAGAAGGTCGACTAACGTGGGGCCTAGAGGGCCTTTGGAGTGGCCCAGTGGATGAGTGCAGAAGTTTATTGTCGGAGAAGTCCGGACGGTCGAGGGGGTTCGGAGAGACGCTACACATAAGGTCGGGAGCCGAAAGAGCCCTGGAAGGATCGGTCTTTTACAAACTTCGATCGGAGGGTATTTTATACCCAACACCAGTCCTCCTACTTCCGAGTTCAGGTCCCGAATGAAGAAAGTACAAAGAAATTCTCCCGACCGAAGCTGCTCCCCTAGATTTTCACACTCGGCGGTTGTCAGATATTTTGACGTTCGGCATGCTGGTACTGGAGCCTTTTCGGAAAAGATTTCTTCTTTTCGGGATTTCCACCGGAGTGCAGTCCTAGGTACGGTGCCATAATGGTTTTACTAATTGTCGGCCACCTCCAGCCGCTTGCCACGGTGAGTAGGCCACGCGGCGATTACGGACTGGTCTAAGGAGTCCTGCAGTCATTATTGCACTGGACCCCGTCACCTATTTAAACCTGCCTCCCCCCTTCGGGGATCTCACTTTGCACAGGAGCTTCTTCGATCATTCCTTCCTGGCCTTAGGCGTCCGTTGAGTTGTCCTCATCTCTGTATCCCCGCATCCCTCAGACCAGCTTGGGTTAGCCCTAAAACTTTCTCTGCTTCCGCGGCCCCGTTTATAGACTGTGCTGGTCTTCCTTCGTTGCGGATATGGGCACGGATGCGGCTCAGATGTTAGCCCAGAGTCTGAAAGCCCACGAGCGGGAAGGCGCTGCAACTTTCGGGTTGGCGAAGAAGGTGAGGATAGAAGAGACAGATCCGGCCGTGTTTCGCCTTGAGCACCCAGAGCCCGCGCATATGGCACATCTTCGACCGCGAGTGCTTCCCGATGTGCGTCATCGTGAAGGGAAACCTGACCTCAGGAAGAAGGTCATGCCCGCCGTCACTGTGAGGGGGAACCTGACCTCAGAAAGAAGGTCATGCCCGCCATCATCGTGAGGCAGCAAAAATCATGATGCGAAAAAGGTGGCGTCTACATGTACTTTGAAGATAATGCTGGAGTAAATGTTGATCCGAAAAGGGGGACTGGAAGAAGAAGCCAGGTACTTAAAGTAATTTTCGACGATGGCCGGAGCTGGGAGTTTGAAGTTTGACGAAGTCGAGCCTCTTTAGAGCTGTTTGTGTTGTTGTTGTTTTTTTTTTTTTTTTTAAAGGCTTTGTAACGTGCACTTCGCCAATGAAATGAAAAGGGAATTTTTCGTTACCTCGTCACTTCTTTTCTCTTCTTCTCTTTTTTTTTTGGCCTCCAAGGCTTTGTAATGTATACTTCACCAATAAGATGAAAATGAAATTGTTTATTACCTCGCCCATTCTGGTATTAACCGATTGTTTACCGGACTCCTTTTGTCTTTTGTCATGTTTGATGTCAACGCTGTTTGAGGGTTCTTGGTCATCGCTGTGTCGATTTGCCCTTAGGGACTGGAGATTTTCGCCAAGGGTATTTTCTCTCATCGAGATGAAGTCCTTGGTGCCTTTGATGTAGTTTGTTTTTCACCTATTGTCGGTGTAGTTCATCACTTTTTCTTCTCGTATCTCCTTTTCTTCTGTGTTCGGGTGAGGGTCTTCCCTCTGTTCTTGATGGGGTCATGAGAGTGTAGAGGAGTCATTGAGGAAGCTTTCCTCTTTGTTGATCAATCGGATCTTTGTTTACGTCGAGATGAGGTCCTCTCCCATTGTTCCCGACAATCGATTTCAGCTTGTGTTAGGACGAGGTTCTCCTCCTGTTCCTAACAAGGCAGTGGGGGCACATAAGGGCCGTTGTGAGGGCCTCTCTCCCCATCTGGTCTTTAAGAAATCGGGCCTTCGACTTTGCTCATGTTAGGACGAGATTCTCCTCCTATTCCTAATAAGGCTGTGGGGGCACATAAGGGCCGTTGTAAGGGCCTCTTCCCCCATCCGGTCTTTAGAAAATCGGACCTTCGACTTTGCTCATGTTAGGACGAGGTTCTCCTCCTGTTCCTAACAAGGCTGTGGGGGCACATAAGGACCGTTGTAAGGGCCTCTCCCCCCATCCGGTCTTTAAGAAATCGGACCTTCGACTTTGCTCATGTTAGGACGAGGTTCTCCTCCTGTTCCTAATAAGACTGTGGGGACACATAAGGGCCGTTGTAAAGGTCTCTTCTCCCATCCGGTCTTTAAAAAATTGGACCTTCGACTTTGCTCATGTTAGGACGAGGTTCTCCTCCTGTTCCTAACAAGGCTGTGGGGGCACATAAGGGCCGTTGTAAGGGCCTCTCCCCCCATCCGATCTTTAGGAAACCGAGCCTTCGACTTTTCTCATGTTAGGATGAGGTTCTCCTCCTGTTCCTAACATGCTTAATTTCAATTGCATGAGAGAGTTATTTCCTGTCGTTATAAGCTCATGCTAAAAGAAAGATATGCAAATATGAAACTTTTATTTAAGGTGAAACTATTGGTAATACATTCGTAGATTTTTCGAGTTCCATGGTCGCGAAAGTTCTACTCCTCCGAGCTCTTTTAGATAGTACGTTCCGAGCCGGACCACCTCCTTGACCTCATACGGGCTTTTCCAGTTTGGGGCAAGTTTCCCTTGATTCTGCGATTGTGAGGCAGCGGCTCGCCACAACACCAAGTCCCTCGCTCTGAAGGCTTTGCTTTTGACCTAGGAGTTGTAGTAGCGGGCTACTTTTTGTTTGTAAGCCACCATCCGAACTTGAGCTGTCTTCTGCTTTTCTTCCAACAAGTCAAGGTTGGCCTTGAGATCCTGTGGGTTGCGCTGTTCGTCGAATGCCACGACTCATGCTGATGGAAGCTTGAGTTCTATTGGGATCACGGCCTCTGTCTCGAAAGCTAAGGCAAAGGGGGTCTCCCCCGTGGGCAATCTCTGAGTAGTTCAGTATGCCTATAACACGTGGTAAAGCTCGTCTGCCTAAGTTCCTTTTGCCTTTTCAAGTCTTGCTTTGATGCCTTGCAATAGAGTCCTGTTAGTCACCTCGGCCTCGCCATTTGCCTGAGGATGGGCCATTGAAGTGAAGTTGTCGGAGATATTTAGGTCCTCACAAAATTCGACAAACTTTGCTCCAGCAAATTGTCGTCCGTTATCAGTAATGAGGGTTCTGGATAAGCCAAACCTACAGACAATCGACTTCCAGACGAAGTCTTGCACTTTAGCTTCTGTGATTTTTACCAAAGGTTCAACTTTGACCCACTTGGTGAAATAGTCTATTGCCACCAGGAGGAACTTCCATTGCCCTGATGCCATGGGAAAAGGTCCGAGGATATCCATCCCCTATTGTGCGAACGGCCATGGGACACTCAATGGTGTAAGTTCGGAGGCAGGTTGCCTTTGTATATTTGCATATCTCTGACACCGGTCATATCTTCGGACATATTCGACGGAGTCATGGTATATGGTAGGCCAGTAATAACCTTGTCGGAGCAGCTTGTGAGATAAAGATCTGGCCCCCAGGTGACTTCCACAGACTCCCTCATGTACCTCCTCCAAGGCGAAGATGGCCTCGGAAGGCCGGAGATTTTTCAAGAGGGGCAAGAAATACGACCTCTTGTATAGCTTGCCTTCATAGAAAATATATCGGGCAGCCTGGTTCTTAAGCTTCCGAGCTTCTTTTGCATCAGGAAGAAGAACCCCGTCCCTGAGGTATGTAACTAGTGGGTCGATCCAGCTGGATTCATAGCTGATCTCCATCACGGACTGTGATTCTTCTGTGCTTCGATGTTTCAGAACCTCGAAGAAGACTTCCTTAGGCAGTTCGGCCGGAGCCAGCGTAGCCAACTTGGAGAGAAGGTCGGCCCTGGTGTTTTTCGATCTCGGGATCTGCCTGATGTCGAAGCTGCCAAAGGTAGGGATGATCTCCTTTACCCTTTCGAGATACCTGGCCATACTGTCCTCCCGAGCTTCATAATTTTCGCTGACCTGTCCCACTACTAATTGAGAATCACTGTAGGCTTGAAGCCAATCTACTTCTAATTCTTTGGTGACTTTTAGTCCTGCAATCAGAGCTTCATATTCTGCTCCGTTATTTGTGGCAGAAAACTCGAAGCGCAGTGCATACTCCGCGATAACTCCATCTGGATTGACCAAGATCAGGCCCGCGCCTGACATGTTGGAGGAACCATCTACGTAGAGGGCCCAAGAACCATCAGGGAGATCGGCTCTTTCTTCGGGGGAGTTCGGTCGGGGTCCTGGATTATCGGTTTCATCTTGTCCAAGTTCGGCCTCCTCTGGAATAGTACATTCCACCACGAAGTCCGCTAATATCTGGGCTTTGATCGTTGGCCGAGGTCGATAGTTGATGTCGAACTCCGTGAGCTCGACTGTCCATTTCGCGATTCTCCCAGAGGCGTCTGCTCGATGCAGAACCGCCTTGATCGGCTGGTCGGTGAGCAGTGTTATGGTGTGTTCTTGGAAGTAAGGTCAGAGCCTTCGAGCTGCAATCAACAAAGTGTAAGTTAGTTTTTTTAACTTAGTATACCTGATTTCGACGTCTCTCAATACTCGGCTTATGTAGGAGATCGGCCGTTGAATTTTTGCTTCTTCCTTAATCAGAACTGCAGCGAGAGCTACAGGGGAGACCGCCAGGTATAGGAACAATTCCTCTCCAGGCTCGGGTTTTGCCAATAGTGGTGATGAGCCGAGGTAGTTCTTCAGCTTCTCGAATGCCTGCTGATATCCAGTAGTCCAACAGAAGTTCTTTGGCTGCTTGAGGGTCCAAAAGAAAGGTAAGTTTCACTCGACCGATCTCGAGATGAAGTGATTTAGAGCCGCTACTCTCCCGGTAAGACGCTGAACCTCCTTTATTGACCTCGGGACGATCATCTCTTGGATGGCGTGAATCTTTTTCTGGATTTGCCTCGATCCCGCGCCCCGATACCATGAAACCTAGGAATTTCCCTGAGGTTACTCCAAAAGTGCATTTGGCTGGGTTCAGCTTCATCTTGTATTTTCGAAGGACGTTGAAGGTCTCCTCAAGGTCGGCGACGTGGTTCATCGAAGATTTGCTCTTCACAAGCATGTCGTCCACGTAGACCTCCATGTTGCGGCCGATCTACTCTTTGAAGATCTTATTCACTAGCCGCTGATACGTCGCCCCTGCATTTTTGAGGCCAAAAGACATGATCCTGTAACAACAAAGGCCATGGTTAGTAATAAAAGCAGTTTTTTCTTCATCCTCTGGCGCCATCCTGATCTAATGGTAGTCGGAGAATGCATCCATGAAGGTGAGAAGCTCGTGGCTCGATGTTGCGTCTACTAGTTGGTCGATTCTGGACAGGGGGTAACTGTCCTTCGGGCAGATTTTATTCAGTTTTTTGAAGTCTATACACATCCTCCATTTGCCGTTCGCCTTCTTAACCAGGACCACATTGGAAACCCAACTCGAACAGTTGACCTCTCTGATGAACCCGACTTTCAGGAGTTTATCAACCTCCTCAGCTATTGCCACTTGTTTTTTCGGTGCATGACTTCGAACTTTTTTCTTCATCGGTCAGAGTTTGGGATCAACGGCCAGACGATATTCCATAACTTCCGCATCGATCCCTGGCATGTCCGTCGGAACCCAAGCAAAAATATCTGCATTCTTTTGTAGGAAATTGATAAGCTGCGTCCGCACCTCTTTCTCCAAGTTGGAGCCGATCTTCACCATGTGTTCTTCATTCCCATCATTCAAAGGAATTGAGACAAGATCTTCCATTGGCCCGCCTCGTTCTTCCATCAGGTCATTGCGGGCGTCCAATCTATCGACTGGATAGGGGTCAGGCTGATCACTTCTTCGCAGGGCTATATTATAGCAATATCTTGCCAGGGCTTGATCTCCCTTGACTTCTCCGACCCCCTGATTAGTAAAAAATTTTAATTTCAGATGGTAGGTTGATACTACAGTCCGGAGGGCATTGAGGTCAGGTCGGCCGAGAATTGCGTTGTAGGCTGACGGCGCCTTCACCACCAGAAAATCCACTAGAGCCCTGGATTATTTTGGGTATCGACCTGCAACTACAGTCAAAGTTATTACTCCCTCCATCGGGATAGCATCGCCTAAATCCTACTAACGGGGAGCTAATCGGCCCCAAATGACCACCAGAGATGGATATTTTTGAGAAGGCATCGTAAAACAGAATATCGATCGAGCTTCCACTGTCAACAAAAATACGACGGACATCATAATCAGCAATATTTAAAGAAACCACAACTGCATCATTATGGAGGAACTGGATCTCTCGGGCATCTTCTTCAGTAAAGATTATGGGTCCTTCAGTTCTTTGCCGCTTGGGCGGTCCGGCCGATCCGCTGGCCGCTCCCTTCCGGGGCCCTCCAGAGATGGTGTAGACGATCCCGATTGGAGGTCGATCTCCAGGTTGTTCTTCCCTCCTTAGCGGCTCCAGTTGTGATGGGGCCTTCGGCCGATTCTCCCTACCTTCAGGCCGACGTCGGATGAACCTGTCGGCCACTTTTATCGGAGGAGGAGGAGCCCGAGAAACTAGAGGCGAGGCCGGAGCCTGAAATCTGACCGCGGAGGTCGTGGACCGCCTGGTGGATGCTTTGCGGGGAGGCATCGGGTAAAGATCTAGTAAGAGAAGGAGAAGAGGATGTCGGAGAAGATGACTGGAATCAGTCCCGTTGAGCACTCCTTTTAGAACAAGGATACTGCGAAGACACACGGTCCTTCCTCTAGCGCCAATTCTGTTGGTGCAGAATTTCGCCGAAGCCGGAGTTGCTGGAGTCGAGAAGACCGTGGCCGCCGTCGAGATCTGCAAGGAAAGTCTAAATCGGAGTTGGGGGTGCTCCGGCAAGATCCTCCGACGCTCAAGTCAGTACTCTACTTCAATAGAAATGGAGTGCTCGAGCGAAAATTTTGACAGAGTTTCGAGATAGAGTTTTTGAGCTTAGAAAAGAATGTATCTGGAGATCCTTATTTATAGACGGAGAGCGTAACTGACTGACAGCGACATCTATAACTGTCTGGTAGTGGGCCGTTCAGAGCCGTGCGGAGTTTGTTACGGAGAGTAGTGGCGTCAGAGGTCATTCAGGGCCACGTGGAGCTTGTTGCGGAGAGTGGAGTGGTGTCCGTTGTCGTAACTTGCCAGAGAGCGGTGGAGCTGCGTGAAATCTGTTGCAGAGAGTGGAGCAGGGTGGCAGTTCTTGTCGTGGCTTGTCAGAGAGTGGTGGAGCCGCATAGAATCCGTTGCAGCGAGTGGAGTAAGGTAGTAGCCCTTGTCGTGGTTTGCCAGAGAGCTTGGATCCATCGGCTGAAGCTCGGCTGGGATGCCTGATGGAGCAGAATGGCCCTTTACATCGTCGTTCTAGGAGAGGCTCGGACGTTTCGAGATCGCTGACGAATCTACTGTTATCGGACGCTTCGGACGCTGACATCTCAGGCGAGAGTTACCTGCTGTAGGAGCTCGGATGGAGATTTTCTGTTGGTGAAGTTCGGAGAAGTCCGATTGCTAAAGAAGTCCGTCTGGGATTTATCTGATGTGGAAGCTCATCCGAAGATCATCTGCCGGAGAAGTCCGATTTTATTGGAAGCCTGGTAGGAGGTCGGCCGGCAATGGACTTCGGATAGCGCTGGGGAGGCTCGGCAGACATCGGAGGCAATCGGCTATCGTAGGGACCCAGCTACTGGAGCTCGTCCGGAACCCATCCGCCGGAGAAGTAGCTCGGCTGAAGTCTACCTGTAATAGAAGTTCGGAGGGAATTCGTTTACAGTAGAGGCTTGAATGAAATTTGTTTACAGTAGATGTCTGGGATAGACAGCCCGCTGTAGGAGTTCGGAGTAGACCATTCGTAGTAGAAGTTCGACTCTCGCGGGAGCTCGATTGGGATCCGGAAGGCGGTCGACCGTCGTGGAAGCTTGGATGGAGTCTGGCCGTAGAAATCTCGCTGTCGGAGAAGCTCGGATGCAGACGAAGTCCGAAAGAAGTTCGAAAAATAGTTGGTTGCTGTAGAAGATCGGCTAACAGTGGGGCCCAAAGGGCTTTTGGAGTGGCCCAGTGGATGAGTGCAGAAGTTTATTGTTGGAGAAGTCCGGACGGTCGAGGGGGTTCGGAGAGACGCCACACATAAGGTCGGGAGCCGGAAGAGACCTGGAAAGATCGGTCTTTTACAAACTTCAGCCGGGGGGTATTTTATACCCAACACCAGGTAAGAGTAACGAATGGATTTTGGAAGATTGGAGTTCCACTTTAGAATGAAAATGGGAATGTGACTCCTCTAACCACATGGCTGAAATGAGAGTTACGTATTTTCATTGACAGAGTCCAATTCCTTCCAATCAAACATATCCTTGATTATATACAAAGTAGAAAATTGGGAGGAGAACATGAGAATAATCCAAAACAAGTAATCTTTTTTCTTTTTGTCCTGAGAGAGAGTGATAGAAAGACAAGGAGAAACTGAGAGAATTAAGCAAAGCTAAAGGAAGAGCAAAACCAAATAAGATTTATTAAAATAATGAAAAATACAAGAACAAAAGCCAAACTATTAGACTTCTATAAATAAAATGTCTAATGCTTCGTTTAAAAGCAGCTGTAGGATACCTCATTAACCTATGGTCTTAGAAATGCAATTACCAAATTGATCCTAGCATTAGGATTAAAATGTCCCAGCTAATATAGACACCAGTTTATGGAATACGAGAGAAATATAATGGCTGGGAATTTAAAAGGATTTAGAATGAATTATTTGATATTTTTCATATAGGTTTACTTATGAAAATCCAATATATCTTCCACAGATGCTTACGTCTAAGTGAGGGTATTAATAGATATTCTCTCTTGGGAGGAATGCGGACTAACCAAGGTTTTTATACAATATAATTTATTTTAATTAAATTATTGCTTTGTCACTTAATGATTTGGCATGCTGAATGGGAGGCTTCTTAGTGAGAATCTTTAAAAGCAGACACCTTTTGGATAGAAGTTAGAGGCTGTGTTATTTTAAGAAGCTAAAAAGATTAATACTTGGTAGCACAAGCTGTATTTGATGGTGTAGATTGTTTTAACCTTTTAGTTTCTATTTGAACTAATCTCCTCCTTTTTCTTAAAAAAAAAAGCCTTTTAGTTTTTATTATCACGAAGAAATTGATTTATTGCAAGAATGTAATCGTATCTAAGAAAATAAAGCCTAAATAAGATAATTAGGTTACTCAAACATATCAAAAAATCTAGGCCTCATTGCATGAACTAAAGGTTTCCAATACAAACATTTTTAAGCACGATCTTTTTCCTTTTAAAATGTATTATACCAATTTTGTCCAAAATCATGCACTACCATTGCTACAAAAAGGTAATTCAAACTTTATACTAGGGCGTATGTGAATTTTCATGCTTAAAGTTATAATTTTTCTTCTTTCAATGGGAAAAAAAAATAAAATTGTAACTTTTCCACTACACGTGGAAATTAAGAATAGTGATCAAGTTAATCAATAAAACTAGATTATCTAGCAAAAAGTTTAAAGCTAGAATAAGGTTACAAATGGGTCGGGTTGACATAAGACTTAACCCGATCCAATCTGCTAAAATCTGATCTAAACCATTAAAGGACCCTTAGGGCAAAGTCAGATTCTAAAATTGGACCAATTCTATTTTTCGGATTGGATCTGGATTTATTGAATTTTGATCCAACTCACTTAGCTTTTTGTATTGATTTGGATTTTATGCTCAATGACCCAATCCGATCTAAACCCAATATAGCATCTAAATGGTCGAATTCATAAGTCCTGACCTGTCACCCAAACTCAATACCAAATCGCTAATTCACTCTCTTTGTCTCTCTACTCTCTCCCCAATCGTTCTCCCTGTCTCCCAATGTCATTCGATTCCTTCCCAATCGATCTCTCTTACAAAATCCTAAATCTTGCAGCAACCATAATTGGTCTCCTTGACGTTTGACTTTGACATACTCTGTGCTTCATCTAAAAAAATGTCTTTCTCCAAAATCCTAGATCTCTTATCTTGGTTGATATGTACTCCTCTATCCTCTCTTGTTCTCCTCCATCCTCCGTTTGAAATCCTAAGTCTTCATCTACGTTGTTCTCATCTATCCTCCCTTCGAAATCCTAGATCTTTGCCTACTCCTTGCCGTCTAACTCCACTGCCAGTGCTGACCCCATTTCGAGCAAGTAGAGAAGTTTGAGAGCGGGTTAGGTTTGGTCTTTTAGTCTTTGGGTCTAGCAATTAAAACTGATTCATTGGCAAGTAGGTTTAGAGGATATATCAATTCATCTGGTTTGATCTAGTAGCTGTAGCTACTTGTAACATAAAGATATAGCAACGACTCACTTATAGTGATGGATAAATTTATATAGATCTATGTTGTCCTCAGGAGGTCAGGCTATATCTATTGGGGGATGGTCATGTTAGAGATAGTCTACCATCAAAAAGAAGACCGCAAGATATTTGTTACTTAACATACTAAAAACTAAGGTTAACTCTAAGAATGCAAGAATATCGACCATGTTGCGAAACATACAACTTCTACTATTGCTTGCTTTGATTGAAAAAAAAAAAAATACATTTTCTGCTATCAAATAATCTAGATATAAAAATGTATTAATAATCTTCGATTCTTTCTTCTTTTTTTTTTGTTCCATCTTACACCTTAGCAAAACTTCTATTATAATGGATGCTCCAAAATATATTCAAGAGTTGAAGGAAAAGGTTGGTGCATGCTCATGGAATGTTGCAGAAGATAACCCCTTGCCCATGGTACAATTTGATGCCGTCGCCGATATTACTTCATCTTACTAGCTCGCTTTATGGGCTCAATAGTCATTAGATCTTCTTATCCTTTAACCTCCGTTAGCATCTTTCACATAGGTTACAATTGAAACCATAGAAAAAGATTTTCTTATCAATGTATTCTTAAAGAAGAGCTCCCCCGATTTGTTAGTCCCTATTACGGAGGCTTTTGAGGAGTGGGGTCTTTTTTTTTGGGATAAAGTGAAATGCTCATACAATTCTAGTACGAATACATCTAAAAAAGTCAGAAAAAAGAATCTCCCAAAATGACCAAAGGATATCCCTCATATCAATCCACACAGTCTCTCTAATATGCTCAGCCATACAGAAAGCCATTTAGTGAGCAACACTATTAGCCTCACGGTAGATATGGCGCATATCGATGGATGTGCAGGTCCTCATCACATACCAAATATCATGAAGCATTGGGTGAACATTCATCCCAAGCAAGTGCTCTTGGAGTCAAGCAAGCACTGTAGCCAAATCTCCCTCCACCACCAGCCTCTCAGCACCAAGTCTCACTCTGGCGAAAGTGATGCCAACCCAAGCTTCCTCCTGCTTTGTCAATGGAACCATGCTCCTAATAAGATGATGCCCGCCTGTAGCTACAACTTCGAATCAGGTTCGTGAATCACAAAGCCTGTACCCCCTCTACTGCCTCTAACGCTGCCATCAAAATTGACCTTAAAAAATTTAGGGGGTGGGGGCTCCCAAGTAATAAACACTATCTGAATTACTGCTAAAATAGTCGGAGGGCCTCAGATGTCCTAAATCATCGAGGTCAAATCAGGCGATAAGCAGCCTGTGACCTCTACGGCTTGAACCATCACCCTCTCCAAGATGAATCTCGTCGTTTGCCACATAGCCTCAAAGACCTCCTGTTCCTGGCTAATCAAATATGACAAGCAATATAAGCAGCATGGATCCCCATGGCTCTGGATGAGTGAGACTCCACACTCCTCCAAAGGACCTTTAAGAAATGTCGGGTAGATTCTGCAGGGGCCAAGGCTACCATGAAAAAACCCACGATCTCCCAAACTTGCCGCACTCTAGGGCACGCAAGGAGGACATGGTTCATAGTCTCCTCCTCCCAATCATAATTGGGACACTTTGCTGATATATCCATATCTCTAGCACTCAAAACTACTCTAATCGGAAGGCAGTGCAATGCCACCTTCCAAAGAAATAGGTTAACCCTCGGATGTATTTGCAACCTCCAAATCCATGCCCTCTTAAGTCTCCTGATTGGAAGCCTCCTATCTACCTCATACAGGTCCCTAGTCATGACCCTCGATATATAAGTTGACCCCCGTACTCTCACATCTAGACTGATATGCATAGGCATTATGACAGATAACACCCTCTCTATCAGATCACCACCGAAAAGATGAGACATAAGATCTATATTCCATCATCTGACCTCAATTGGAGTAGGTCACAAACCTACATCAACCCCCCTACCTCCATACTTATAATTAAAAGTAGGCCATCTACTCAAGGAAAGCTCAGTGATCCAAGCATCTCATAAGACATCAATGGACTGTCCATTACCCACCAATCATCTAACTCAACCCAATAGAATGTGAGTATGAAAGCATATCTTCCGCAAAAAGGATCTCCATTGAGTAGGCTGGATGTCAGTGCCAATGCTCCACGAACCGTACTTGACCCTCATCATCATACTCCAGAGAAAGTCAGGGTATAGCAGAAGTCTGACTGCATGTCTGATGATCAGTGCCTCGAATCTCACCACCATAGATTAGATACCAAAATCTCCATCCCTAATCAGTTGACAAACCACCTCCCAGGCTAAAAGATGCACACCTTCCCCTTGGTGATAAGACCCTAGATGAAGCTCCTAAAAAGCTGCTCCAACTTCATCAATGTGGTCTTCGGTAGAATGGTATGTGACATCATGTAGATAGAGATCAAACTAAATATCAGTCTCACCAATATGATCCTATCTATCATGGATAGGCACCTGGCCTACCGTCCCTCCAAATGTCTCCGAACTACCTCCTCAATCTCAATACATTCCATCCTCCAAGGTCTACGCACAGTGATAGGAACCCCAAGGTAGTGGTAGGTCCTAGTCTGCTCCATTATCCTCAGGCACTTTCTGACCACCTATCTTACCTGGCCTTTGATCTTCGAACTGAAATATAAGGCAATAAGTTCACTTTCTATCTTGAGACCCTGTAGATCTCCGATGATCCTTTTGAAGATGATGGCATTCCAAACAGTTGCCCGACCTATCAAGAGGTAATCATCTACAAATAGAAGATGTGAAATCGGCCTAACCATCAGGACTGGCTCGTATGGATCTAGAGCCCGCTCAATGGTAGCTTGCCTTAGGGCCCTCGATAGGGTATCAGCATAGAGAATAAACAAATAAGAAGACAGAGGATAATCTTGGTGAAGGCTGACCATAGACTGAAAGTAATCTATGGGTATGCCATTGATGAGGATCATAAAGGAGGATGACCTAATACACCCCATGATCCATTTGATCCACTGGTCATGAAAGCCAAACCTCTCCAAGATATCCTTGAGGAACTGCCAGTTGATCCAGTCGTACATCCTCTCCATATCAATTTAATTGCCATGAGAGAATGACTCACTGGGACTCTCTATAGGTCATGCATAAACTTCTGTGTGATCATCACATTGTCATAGATACTGCGGCCTCCGATAAAGATGCCCTGCTCTGGGCTAATCAATCTGAGAAGAACTTGCTTCATCTATCCAACCATAATCTTCACACAAGCTTTGTACAAAGTAGTGTACAGACTAATGGGTTTGAAGTTGGAAGGCTCCGAAGCATCCTATCTTTTCAGAAGAAGAACAATAATGATCATCTTTCAATCATTTGGCGTATCACTGGAGGTGAAGAACTGCTGGACGGCCTCCACCACCTCATGTCGAATAATCATCCAATATCTCCTAAAGAAAATGGAAGAGAATCCATCAGAACCAGGGGCCTTATCCTCCGTCATAGCACAAAAGGCTTTATAGATCTTATCCACCAACACCAACCTGGTTAGCAACTCATAGTCCTGCAAAAGAACTTGATCAGTGGGAGACGGAATAACGGAAGACTCACCTCCACCAAGCCTCTCGGTTCAGCACACTAAGAAAGATCTGCAGATCTCCTATCTAATATCTTTCTCCTCCTCTATCATGTGACCCTCTTCATCTCGTAGCATCCGAATCTGGTTCTTCTATCTTCTGATAATGGTTGACTGGTGGAAAAATTTCATATTCTTATCTCTTTCTCTAATTCACTGAATTTTAGACTTCTGTCTCCAGAATACCTCCTGTTGACTCAGAAAAGAGTGATGCATGGTGAGTCTCCTGCGCAACTCAGCTAGGTCTGCCTCAGACAACCTACCATCTCGGTCCTCCTTTCTCTAAATCTCAAAAATTGCCTCCTTGGTTTCATCCAATTTCTTGAAGATATCGTCGATCTCCTCACGGTTCCACCATTTGAGTCTCCATCTAATTAACTCCAACCTCTGGATAACATGATACATCACATCTCCCTGTACAAGTAGTCTCCATATCTCTCGCACAATGTCCTAGGGTCAGAGGTGAGAGAGCCAAAATTTCTCAAATCGAAAATGGCTCTAATATAAGAGGTCCACATCAGTTGAAATAAGTAAAGGATAATGTCAGACCCAATTCTAGAGAAATGATGAACCTAATAATTCAGGTGCCTCTGAACCCAGCTGGAGGTGCCGAAAGCCCAATCAATGCATTCCCAAACTCTCGCCCTACTGATATTGCACCAGGTAAAACTAGGACTAGAGAAGCCCAATCCACCATGCCATTCTTCCGGATGAACTGCCGAAATTCTCGGATCTCAATGCCATCAATAAAAGGCCTTCCTCCCTCCTCTTCGGCACTATCAATATAGTTAAAGTGCCCAACTACCACAGTAGGAACGTCCTACTCAATCAATCTTGTCATCTCACTCCAGACCATCCGTCGCTCCTGATAGTTCGTGCTTGCATAGACATCCGATAAGAGCCACGGAGAGCTATTATTTTCAGAAACCATAATAACCACATACCGATCATAATTGTGAAAAACATCCACATTGGCCCGTCCATCCTCCAAGTTACAAATATCTCCGAACAGCCAATGGGATTCAATAGCATAGGATCCCCAAGTTCTCAGAAGTTTGTGCCTGACACGGATAAGACTATTTTTCAATAAATGGGTTTCAAGTAGCACATATAATTCGAGATTATGAAGACACATAAGATGACGAAATGATGACATAAATGAAATTTTTTCGATCCCCCAAGTATTCCATAGGAGCATCTTCATTGAGATCATCACTGATAAGGTGCCAGGTCTTCGCTGCTCGAGCCACTACAGTCCAAGAACATATCCACCCCGACCCCATAAGGCCCCCAGAACCAACCCTGTCAGCCTGCAAAGTAGCCTTCAGCCTAGCCATAACCGCCTCCTAGCCCTCCTGCATCACACAGCCTAGCCCACAATGCTTCAAAGCACCCCCCTCTAGATCCTTCCCCTGCCCCATGGCCTCCCACTCCGCTCTCTTCCCCTTTGGATCCCTGCCAGGCGAACATTCCTTCAATGTGGTCTCACCCATCACTCTTTCCACCCCAACAGGCAAGTAGAGAAATCCCCCACCAGCACTGACGGCGTAGCTAGCATTATCCACAGTCGACTTCACCACCGAGATCGTGGTTACCACACTCGCCGACTAGCCCACATGGGGGCCATCTGCCATCACCACGTTCGAGTGAGGTTGGTCGCCATCGGTCATCCTTTGCATCGATCCAGCCAGGGCCTAGCCTTCCCCCGATTCTGCCATCAAGCCCCCATCCCCTCCACTCGAAGCACATGTTGGATTCTGCCGAAACACCAAGTCCACTCTTGGAGCTGGGCTCGAGTTTCGTCTGGCCCACTTGCCAGGTAGGCCTTCATCAGGATACGAGCTCGCTTCATTCTATGTGAGCCAGCCTCACTCATTAGGGTATCACGTGGGCTCGGGCTTCCGTTGTGGCCCAAATTGGCTCTTTCTCCTGATGGGCCAATTTTCATAAAGGCCAGAAACATTGATCCAATTCCTTTCTTAGACTTGGGCAAGCTCACTCACCCAAGTTCATCTCCATCTTGCCCCAAGTCAAGCGATATGCACCAAGCCACCTTAGTGGATTTCTGCCACCTATCCGAGTCGGATGGGGACTTAGCCCCAGCATCTCTTTCGGCGAACTCGATCTAGATAAAAATGAGTTAGGGCCCGATTACTCGATCTCCTTTCTTAGCTTCATTCTGGCCCTAGGGGCTCGTGGCTGTCGGATCTGGGTAGTGACAATCCAAGGATCCAATCGTAGCTGACCACCAATTGCCAGCATTGTTATCCCACTATCTCCAACCACCTCCATGAGCTCCTCCTTCTCTTCCATCGGCTCGACCCCCGGCTTCCATCCTAGACCCCCAGAAACCACAAAATTGTCCGATTGTAGTGGACAATTGCTTCCATCAAAGCTCGGCTCCATCTGAGAGAAACGATAGCCCTCATCGGTATGCCCTAGCTGACCACATAAATAACACACCGCTGGAATGTTCTTATAAACAAATGCCTACTAGAACACCCCTCTTTGCCCTCTAATGAAGACTTTGGACTTCAATGGCATAGTGGCATCGGGAGCGATCCGCACATGGGCGTAACCAATCTTTCAAAGTTGGCCGATGAAGTCATCGGTGGCCAGCGGCTTCCCAACTTCTAATGCAATCCCCAGTATCTATAATTCCTTCCAGTACTCAATGGGCAGCTTCGATAACCAAAGCCACACCATTGTTCGGCTCACGCCCTAGCATCGGGCACAAAGCTGGCCATCTAGGGCTCCATCGCTAGCAACTGACCAGTGACAAACCACTGCCTGCTGGAGAGAGCCGCCGTAGACCTAAACTGCAGAAGGTGGTGATGTTCCGCCAACGATAACACCTCCAAGTTGTAATCTAACTTCTTCTTATCCTTAATCTCCTTCGCCAACCACTCCATTAGAACCCTCCGACTGAGGCTTCGAATAATGACGGCAAGACCCTCTCAATCTTTTTTTGAGGCCTCCATTTCCTTCTTCGTAAACTTAAGAATTTTCGTGAAGTATCGTTGAAGATTCTTAGATCCTCCTAAAAAATTGTGCAATATCCACAATGGTTGTCATGGACCCCCTTGCACTATTTTCGACCAATCCGATCCCTTTCGTTGGAGCCTGCGGATGACCAGCCCCCTCCACCACCAATTTGATCCCATTCGATTTTCTATTGGATCGGATCTGAATCGAATATTAAGATCCAATTAAAGGATTTATATCTGATCGGATTACTCATCATGATTTGATTTGAACCGATCTATTTATACCTCTGGTCTAGATAACGGTAAGTAAATAATTTAATCTTCGAAAAACTAAAACCACAATAACCACATACAAGGGCAATTTCACACGAGATGATATGAAAGCGAGAAATCAGAATACGTTTCCCTATTGAACCAAGCTTGACGTGGACAGGACATTACAAGCAAATAAATGTGTATATGGAATAGAGAAAGAGGGCTTCCAACTTTCTATTCCATCACTTCCGTCAGTATATGGTGAAGAATAAAAGCCAGAGAGGAAAAGGGGGGTGCATGCCTATGGAGTGGAACCCAAGGCTTGGTAGGGACATGTGCAGAGCCGTGTGGAATCAAGAGCATGTGCAAACGTATGTCGCACCAACCACGGTTTCAACTTCAATGAAGGGCGCTGGAGGTAACCTTAATGGCTCGAGAGACATACCATAAGTTTAAGGACTCACTAAAAATTCTCTTTCCCAAAATGAATGCAAATGGTAAAGGTGTGGAAGGGAATCGATGCCTCATTATATTTCATTTATTTCTCTTCTCTCTCTCTCTCTCTCTCTCTCTCTCTCTCTCTGAGAGAGCCAAGCCACCCAAGTGTCACTTTCCAACACTTTCACTACATCATAGGCTCCTTTTACCATTCTATCCTTTTCTTACCTTTCAAACAATTCTATTCCTTTCATAACCCATATCAACAAAGCCTATTTCTCCACCCATACACACAACTTCACTCATTTCTCACATCATAGAAAACTAGCATAAGCAGTACTGCTTAAATCAGGAGGAGGGGGAGCAGGAGGAAGAGGAGGAGAAGAGTGAGCAAATGGAGCTTTTTCCGGCACAACCAGACTTGTCACTGCAAATTAGTCCTCCAGACAGCAAGCCCACATCAAGCTGGAGCAAAAGTGCTGAGAGCTTGGATTTAGGGTTTTGGAGGAGAGCCATGGACTCCACCAGCAGCAGCATCATCACCCCTTCGACACCGAAGGCCGATACCGGTGGCTTCCACCTCTCCTTAGCAAACCCGACCGTCTCAAACACCAACACCAGCAGCCACCTCCCTCACCACCCTATCCATCACCATCACCAGCAACAACTCCTACATGATGGGTATCACCAAGATCTTGGTATTATGCGGCCTATAAGGGGAATTCCGGTGTACCAGACCCTTCCTCCCTTTTCTTTCCTCCAAAACCAGCAGCAGAACCAGAAGCACCACCACCAACAACATTTATGTGACTCATCTTCCACCACTGCTTCGACCCCCTACACGATGCAAGGCATGCCGAGGTCCCCGCGGTTTTTGCCACGGTTCCCTGCGAAGCGAGGCATGAGGGCGCCGAGGATGCGGTGGACGACCACCCTCCATGCGCGCTTCGTCCATGCTGTTGAGTTGTTGGGAGGTCATGAAAGTATGAATCACTGCTGTGTGTGTTTGTTTTTCCTCATCCTTCCTCTTTTTTTTTTTTTCCCTCTATTTTTTGACTCGTCACTTTCATATGAGGGCATAATTCACTTTGTGTGAAATGATCTGATCGTGGTATCGTTGAATCAAAGAAAAGATCTGATCGTTGTATCTGGTTATTTCTTGTCATGATGTCTGGATCTTAGGGGCCACACCGAAGTCTGTTCTTGAGCTCATGGATGTCAAAGATCTCACGTTAGCTCATGTGAAGTCTCATTTACAGGTGATGAATTCTCTCTGAATCTTGAGTACTCTCAGTTGGGTTTTCAGTATTTTGATGTTGCTGAAAATTTTTAGCCGTCCTCTTCCCCTTCGTTCTCCTCCTCTTTTGGTTCCCCAACAATAATTTTGCTTCCTTTTCCCTCAGTTGGGCAGCTTGCTTTCATACTAAATCACATCTTAAGGTAAGGAAACGTCAGACTCTATATTGATTCAAGATGGGCATTTTTTTCTTATGTATTTTTTTTCAGAAAGATCCAAGACAAAATTTAGATATTACACTCGAGGGGAGAAAATGGATGATCAAAATTTTTAGGGGGAAAAATTCATTTAAGCTGAAAATTTTTTCTTATTTTCTTTTCCTCCTTTCCTTTTCTTCCATTACAGTGCACAGCAATTCCTTACATTATCATAAATATCGTCACCCATTGGCTAGGCTCACTGTCCCTCTCCCTCCCTCCGTCCCTCTCTCTCTCTCTCTCTATGGAGAGTTGTAAGTTCTGCAAGTTTCTAGCAGCTTTTACTTGAGCTGCAGAAAGCATGCCATTAAGCGCATAGGAGAAAAGCAAAATACTGAGAAAATCAACGTACCAACTTTCAGTTCTAAATAAAAACATATATGAAGTACAGTGTACCATCATTTCTCAATAATTTTATCTTCTTGGAGCTACATATGATGGCTTATATTACAATAAATGATTGTAGAAATGCATGATTAATCGGTACTTTTGTAGAGAAATAAATATCCCACTTTATGTTGCAGTCCAAAATATGTGATGAATAGGAACTTTATTCATAAGCATCCAATAAGTCTCATCATTTAGTAAAATGATATCAATTTGTTCTATAATGCATATTGGACTACTTCAGCAAATCTGCCATGCTATCGTTTGGTTACTGATTCATCATACGTTTATGTGAATGGTTGCAGATGTATCGGACTGTGAAGACAACTGATCGACCGGCCACCTCTTCTGGTAATGCTGATCTGCTTCTTCCAATGGTTTTTATCATTGGTCTATTATTTTATTGCTGAAGGGAGAGCTTTGTTGTATTCTAACTTATAATAGCAATAATCATTGCTAATCCCAGACCAAACTAAACCCGTAGAGATTTCTGATGACAACTTGCTCAATATCCGTGGTTCAGAAGCCTCAATTCAGCACGGAAGATCGGGTGGTAGTAATAGCACTAATCATTCTGGCCTATGGAGCAATACTTCAAGGTGACAACAAACTATTTCTTGTTATCCTCTCCCATCCAATACGTTATTTTAATTAAGATAGAAAGATTCCTCATCGTATTGAAGAGATTTTCCCCCCTTTTTCGAGTTTATTTTTCCTTTATCTTTTTTTGTTTTTTTGGTTCGGCTGGTGTTGGGGGGGGCGGGGGTGTTCTGTTGGGGTTTGACCTTGGAGAAATAGACCTATTTCGTTATCCCGAAAGATTTCTCAGCTGGATGATAACAAATAATTAATAGGAAGAAATAATTTATATCTCATGGAGCTTCTGAGAAGTTAGTTACTTTCTATGATTACTCAATGATTGAAAAGAGATTAATCCTTCTAAAGAAAGGAATTCGTCCTAATCTAATTCTTGAATAACTCAAGTGGGTGATTTAATAGATTTTGAAATTCAAATGCTGCTAGTTTACTGACTTGATATGAGTTGAATAGCCTTTTAAATCTAATTATTTTTTCTTTTCTTTTCTTTTCTTTCCCTTTTTTTTTTTTTACATAGAAGATCCAATTCTTTATTGTTATTTTAGTTATTCAACTAGTATTTCTAGTGCGCAGACTTCCATTTATTTCACATTGAAAGAAGGATAAGTTTTTAGTGGAATGGAGAGTTCAGTGTCCGAGTCTTCAGGTGAGGGTCCTGAGATTTTAAATATTAATCGTGAATCATGAAAAAGGATTTGCTACATGTAAAAGAACTAGAACCTTTTTTTTTTTCTCCATTTTTGATTCTCATACACAATCTTGTTTATGATATTTCTTCCTTTAGGAAGTGAACATGTAAACTTTTTGAGCTTACAGTTCCTTCTTCACAAGTCTTCTGTAGAGGATTAACTCTACTCTTTTCGATCTGTTTATTGTTAAAATTGAGAAAAAGGTACTTTAGAACAGACCACAGCTTCTTATTTCTTCTTCCTTGTGTTTCCCTTTTGGCCATTATAAGAATAAAGTGTAAGCCCTTGCTGTTGACATCATGAAAAAATAAAATCAAATTATAGAAAAATGGAGCACTCAAATTAATTGAGAATTAAGAAAATTAATGATTAGTAAATTAAGGGTATTGCTACAACAATACAAGAATTAAAAATGTGGTCCCTGCACATCTATAGTTGTGTAGATTCACAGCCTAATATACTTGAGGCAGATAAAAGACCCTCTCCTCATTCCCTTTCATTCTATAATACCAATCTCCATCCAAATGCTCCCAAAAAGCAACAGAGATCATAGCTTTGTTCCATCTGTCCAGAATCAGGTTAGCATTGAACGTCCATGATGGTGCAATGATCTCCACAAGTAGTTTTAAAAAGACCAGGGAGCCAATCTATCTCCCATTTCAAGAAACAAACCCGTTTGAAAAAACCTACATCAGAAGGTACAGGTTTCACTTTGGGATTTTGTGGGTGCCTAAGGCTGACAGATGGGGGGCCCCCATCATGAGGGTTGAAACTTGGTGCAACAGTTCAGCCTTTTGAAACTTCCTTGCACTTTCTTTTAAGGATAATGGACAATCACATGGGAATGCAACTTTAATTCAATGGGTACCGCTGATAAAGCTAGCAATTTATGACAAGCTAATAGTGGAAGATGGCTTTCTTTCTCCTAGTACGCCTTTTTTCTTGCATGGACCTCCACTGATGGAAAATATTCCCTCCATGATGGTTGCTGCAGCAGGGGAGGCTGGTTCCTTGACAAACCAAAGTATTCAGCCACTGGGGGCATAAAATCTTTCGAGGTGCTCATTTCAACCCATTATACTCATGATTATAGACAGTTATCTATGCAATCATCACGATATAAAATGTTATGCTAATAATTCTTTTCATTGACAAAAAAATTGTACCATCTTTACGATCAAAGCAAGCAACTTTTATGACACCCATATACTGTCCCTTTTTGCCAGTCACCCCCTTTGAAAATGGTTATCTTATGCTTGCACCCTGTTGTAAAAAGAAAAGCAATAATTCACTTTTGATTGCAGTATTGGTCTTGTACCATGGTTGGAACAAAAGATTGACATGGAAGCACTTTTGTGGTGCAGGACATACAATCCAAAAGCTTCGAGATTGTATCGGATTTAAACTCATCATGCCTCTCAGATATGAGCACAAAGAAGCCCAATCTCGAGTTCACCTTGGGAAGGCCGCATTGAATCTTTGGCTTCTCATCTGCATCATATGATCAACTAGGTGGAGAAATCAGGTGCCTAAAAGAGCTAGAATCGCAAAACAAAAGAGAGAGAGAGAGAGACAAATTAAAGGAGACCATTGAGGCAGAAAGCAGAAAAAAGGAGACATGAGTTTGAGAGGAGTAAGTAAAAGCATGTGCAACCTGAGAGATCCCAAAGTCTATGATCTCTGCCTAAATATGAAACTGGTTCATATTGTTTCAAGATGCTAAGAGTGAGAAGAGAGGGTCTCCTTTTACTATCATAAAGGCATAAAGCACTGAAGGGGATGGGGCTCCTTCGCTCTCTTGCATGTGCACGTGCTTTGCTTTGTAGTTTCCCAACAAAGAGAAAGACACTAATCAGTAGAATATTATATAATATAATCAAACTCAAATGCGAATTTCTATAGCTTATCCAATCTCGAGTTCTTTTCAGATCTTAAATCGGTGCGGTGATAAATTAGTAACCATCAGGACTTTTGGCTTAGCTTGGTATGAGGAAGCAAAACATAAAATCTTTGTGTGTACCTTCATTACTGAGCTAATGTTTGTATACGTGTGGGCATGAGCACATGTGTACATGCGTGTGGCCTTAATTTGTTAATGTGATTTGAATTTTGGATATATTTTATGGATTTAAACTATGATTCGATCTGAAAAGTCCGCGTTGCGACTTGAATGAAATTTTTTGGGAGATCTGTGGTAATAGTGCAGGGCATGAACCGATATTGTACTTTCTGACATGGGCCGATATTATACTTTCTGCCAACTTCGATAGTTTGATAAGAGAAGTTTGGAAAATCAAATTGCGGCTAGGATTTGGAGAGTTTTGAGTGATTGTATCTTTCTTTTCATCATAATGAAATTTTTCTCTCATGTTTTGTCCGTGGACGGAGGCTTTTCAGTCAAACCACGTAAATCCTGTGTTTGTTTTTCTTCTCTTCTCTATTTTGTGTGATTGTACGAATCTATGTATGCTCTATTTTTGTGCTTGCTGTAACATAATTGATGATTCTTTCTTCTAGTAATAGATGACCTAAGATTTCATAAATGTAAAATATAAAAAATCATTTTTTTTGAAGAAAATTTATTATAAAGTTGGCCTCAAATCAATTGAGATACATCCTGCTCATGGAAAGGAATTTAGTGAGAAAAAAAGTTGCTTTTGATGGTTGATACAGTTCTTAGTGAGAAAACATGCAGGAAGTTGACCACAATATTTGGGAAGGCTCGTAGATTAGGACTATTTATGCCCTAAGTGGATATTTTTTCGTCTCACATCCATGTGACAAATCTGTGTTAATTAGCTTGACAATTTTTTTTTTTTTGAACAAAAAATATTAATATTTGATTATGTAACATATATTTCACTAAACTTGGCCAACTCGTTGGTCCACAAGGACCGGAGATTGAGGGCTCCATTGATGATATGATGATACATGATCATGACAGGGTGTAAAGTTTAGGTTGTTTAACTAGTACAATTATGAAAACAAAAGTGAGAAATAGAAAAGGCTAATTACTTCAAAAGAATGTGACATATGAAATTGAAAAGATTAATGATCATGATGCTCTTTTTTTTTCCCCCAAGTCTGCAAACTGGAGAGGTAAGCGAACCGTGCTCAGGCGCTTTTAAACGCCAAATCCTCCATCTCTTCTCTTCTTGGGACGCGGTCTACCTTGCTGCTACCTGCACTCAAAGGAATACAAGATGCATGCCACTCCCCATTGCATGAATCACACTGCCCCATGTTAATTTAAACACAGATATAGTTGTGACAATTCACTTCGGCTGCCAGAATTTCTATGCCATGGATCACATGGTGCCTGCATTTACCGGTCAGTGAGGGGTAGCGGCCAATGGTTTAGGTCCGAGTCCTACCTTCACCATAATTCATGACCTCAATAAAGTTCAGCCAGCCTCTCCCATCTCTTCTCCTCAAAACAATAAGAAAAATTAAAAGCCTCTACATCTTTCAGAGCCTTCTTTTACACACACACACATACATATATGACTTCCTCTATTTTTCTGAAAAGGAAAAAATGAGACCTCTTTTGATCCCTCCCTTGATCCGGGGTTCGGTTGGACTTCCATCCATTCAAGTTTCCAAATAGAGTTATGATCTCTTAATGGTTTGGGTGAGGACATTTCATATGTTAACATGGTGAGGATTGTGGGAATTAAAACTCTTCAACTTCAAACTTTGGAACCTGCATTGTTACTATTGTATAGGGTTGAAAGGGAAAGATAGATGGAACGCACTACAGCGGAATTACTTTTCTGATGGCCATGGAATGGACAGAAGACTCCTGTTTTTTTATGGGTGCTGGACGGTTGGTCAGACTAATGGTAAAGGGATGTCCCCCAAGCGATGTCCGCATCTTTGAAATAAAGGTAACTGGCTCAGGATGTGGATCGTGGGGCTACGAATCAAAGGCAGTACCATATCAGAATACTGTAGGCTATAAATGATCCACAAGGACTGGAAACAAGGTACCGTAGCCAGAAACATGGTGCCCAAAGCAAACACAGGGACACAAAGAACTGTGTTTCTGATAATTTATTATACTAAATTTTATGAAAGAATTATAAAAAAAGTACATGCCATAGACATAACAAGACGCATTGATGCCAATGTCACAAAGTCAATCTTGATAAGCGTAGCATTCAGATTGACGAACGCAAGCATCTCCATTTTCAGCTTTTTTTTATATATTAAAATAAGTGGAAGAAGAAAAGAAAAAGATTAAGTGTCTAATGCAAACCAAGGTCGACCAATAAATAATTAAACCTTAATATTGTAATACATGTTCATGGCTTCATTAGTTCCAAGAAATTTGTGGTGATCACCATGAGATTTAATCACTTGCTGGTTCCCATGCCTACGATGACTAAGGTGCTGCTTGGATGATTTGATAGTCTGTACATCAACAGCAAAGAGCATCTTAAGAGTTTTATCAGAAAAAAAAAAAAAATCTTAAGAGAAAATATAATTGATGTGACTGTCTTAAATTATAATTTTTAATTATATAAATTTTATTTAATAATCTAAGATCTCAATAAAAAATGCTAGTCGAAAGTTATTATTTAAATTTTTTAACTCTATATAAATATTGATTAAAATCTTTTCAACGCACAGTTGATATGAGACTAAATCCGATCAAATATATCAGTCCTAAAAAAATCTATAATATTACTCATACAAATTTTTAAATGAATCTATTTTGGTACTATAATTATTATAATCTTATTTAAAATTTAATATTAATCAAAAGATATTATTTAAATTTTTTATCTCGTATATACATCTGAGATCTATCTAGTGTATTACCCATATAAGGTAAGATATATGCTTATTTAGATAGATATGATATATTATACAAATGTCATGTTTTCCCCTCACTCTGTCTTTACCCAAACCTGTAGAATCAATTTTTCAGCAGAATTAAAGAAACATTCTTTTTCTGAAGAATGATGATGTGAGCACGACCGAATTATGGTGATCTGGGTCAAACACTTGGGAAACAACTCCCAAGGTTTTGATCCTGGAGCCTCCATCCATGAGATAGGATGCAAATACCTAGTAGCATAGCTTGACAAGTCCTAATTTACTAGGTCCAAATTTCCGAATTCTTTTAGAGTGCCCGTACAAACATGACTGCATCCGATAGCAGACATGATTTTTGTTGAGACCTTTAACACACACAAAATATCAACTCCTATTACCTCAGTCCCATGCAATTTGATAGATCCCAAGCTGAGCCAGGTTTAGAAAGTAAGTCAATTTCTTTTACTTATTTCAATTGCTATGTTTTCATTAATTTTTTAATTACTAATTAGTAAGACAATGAATGTAATTTTATTTTTATTATGTTGGTAGATGTTTTAATGCCTCTGTCATTATTTATTAGTCCAAATGTTATATCGTATTCTTTCCGATGGACGGGTTCAAAATCTATCAAGATCTATTATGATGGTCTAATTTAAAATTAATTTTATAAAATTTTTAGATTAGATCAATATAATTATCAAAAATATTAGATTATAGATTAAAATAGGTTTATAATTACAAACATCAAAGACCGACTGTCTTTTAAACGGACTAATTCGACTCCCGTAGAAGAAAAAAAAAAAGACCTTAAATCATTGGCATTGGGATGTTATGTCCAACCATCCACAGAAATGTTTGATATATATATATATTTTTTTTGTCAGAAGAAGGGAAAAAAAGATTATGTGAAACGATCACCTCTTCCCGTGGGAGACGGGGAATGAGTCGCATGGAGCCGGTCATTTGGGAGCTGACAGCCGGTGTCTTGTCGAGCGACGTCAGATCCTGTCCAAGAGGCGCGCTGTCTCCTCGGCGTGGTATGGACCACCCCCCCCGTGAGGGAGGGGACGCCTCCTTCCGTCCTTGTTTTCACCAAAGCCTCCCTCAAATGCCCAAACAACAAGGTCCACTCTGTCTAGGGGCTAAGAGCTGAGCCTATGCACATATAAACCCTTCTTTTTTTCTTTAAACATATATAAACCTTTTCACTCACCTTTCATGACCCAAGACTGCTGTGCTCATAAGGTAAGGTATATATATTGGTGGGCCCCAGTCAACCAAAGAATTGCCCTGGTGATGGCAAGGGGAGGTATAAAATATAAGGTGAATCCTCCATGGATGCACCCCTTTTCTGGCGGATGCTTCTCTTCCCTCTCCAAAGCACTGCCTAGAGAAAGACCAGTTTATCTATCAGCGGGAGGACTGTCCACACAATGCTCCAAGCATAGTTCTTCTTGAAAATTGTGCGTCTCTTATGTTCTTAAAATGGAGGAAAACGAGGGTAGGGTTCCTAAAGAGGTCAAGTGACCTCAGAAAGTCGTTATTGAAACATAATCAACAATAAATGGTCATAGATATCGCTCTAGCAATCAATGACCAATGCATGGATCCCTTTATTCTTTTTTGATATAATCATAATTACAAACTTGATCATCAAGTCTTTTTTTAATTACTTCAAGTTAAAGTTCTTGATATCGTTCATCTACCTTTTTATTTTTTCTTAAAGCATGATAGAAGAGGATATATCATTTGATATTTTCACTCCCTGGAAATGCTTGGCTCTCCAAAAAAGTGGGTCAAATCCAAGTTTATTCACCGACCTAACTCAAGAATCCCAATTATATCAATTAATTATATTGAAATTGATTGGCATGCTTTGACTCAACCAAAACCTTGATCATTAAAAGCTAAATCAAATTAACTCAATTTATCGTCTCGCTCAGGTTGGATATGATTATGGAATTCATTGAGAACTTCACAAATTATATCACCACAAACACATAAAATCAACAATTTCATGGTTGTCTAGTAAGGTGACAAGAGTCATGTTGGTTATGTTTTGTCCTTCTCAACTCATAACGTTAAAACTAGTACATTCATGGAGTCAAGCTGTGATGATTGACAAGACAAGAGTGAAACGTCTCATTGACATTTGTTATTGTATTTGACAGAGAAAAGCATAGTTTATAGACTATATGCTTCGAGAGATCATCAAAGCTAACATATCTATAGAAAAAATAGTAAACTTAAGTAGGCTCCACTTGATAGTGAGAATAGTAAGTTATTAACATGAACTAGTACCAACTGATAGAGATGTGAACGGGACAAATTCTGCACTAAAAGTTATTCAAAATTTTAGAAAAAGGACTAGTCTAATAGCCCGGCTAAAATAATGCAAATTTTTATCCAAACTACATCTACATCCATCCCTCCTAAGTCAGTATTAGGTGATTGTTCCACGACTCACAATAATTGCAACCAGCAGCAATTTAAATCAATTTTATCTCTATGTTTCCATTGCCCCGCGACTTACAACAGTTGCAACAAGCAGCAAATCTAAATTAATTTCATCTCTTTATTGCAGGTAAAGATCAATATACACCTCGTGAGAGCTTAACATGTCATTTGCATCTATCCAGCATAATTAGTGGCTTCCCTTGCAATTGTGCTAATCCATTTCCACTATTTCCCGTTTCCCAAACAAAGATCGATTCCCATGCATTCCAAAAGGGGTTCCATGCCTGTCTCTCCTAGCTAAGTCCCATTATGCGAGAATCACGCGGGAGCCCAAACGGTATTATTCTGCTCCTTCCCTGCCACCACACAAAAGGGATAGATACATGGAAGAACATCAACCAACGGGTACACGGGAGGAACACCGACCCCAGAATCACCAGCCGTCCATTCCCTGCCAGGCTTCGACGTGTCACCACCACGTGCCGTCCCTTCCTGTACCTGTTCCCCATGACAGCCATGGGGAGAGAGAAGGGAGCGGAAGACCCGGTCAGCCCGGGCAGGTCCCATCAGCCAGTAGACTCGAGGAAAATCTCGGAAACCGAGGAAGAGAAATATAGGAAAAAGGGTGGAAAATAAATGATTTGGCACTCCATTGCTTTATGATTGGGAGCTGCCCGCGGGCAGGGGCAGGGTGGCCGTTCTATCACATCTCCGGGCAGCTCGGGCTCCGCATCGCCTGATGGCGACCCGACCGGGGCCGTCCTTTGTCCCCCCGGCATTCAAGACTCTGTCCCAGGGCTTTATTTATTATTTTTGTTATTTGTTTTTGTTTTATTATATATTTCTCTCTATCATAATATATATATATATATATATATATATTGGTGATTTAATAACTATTTTTACTGTGCTGTCCTACTTTCGTGTAGGAGAATGGGTACTGTGTGAGTCGTTCACATGCGGATGCTGATGTGACTACTCCGGGGATTTCTTTGTCAGTGATGACTGGGTGTAAGATTTGTCAGGATGATATCGCGAGAAGTGGTATGGAACGATATGCCGGGATGCCGGAAGAGCATGGGGGTGGAAAGGAAAACAAAATTACCCAAAGTGGCTTATAAGTTATAACCCCATTCCATGATGCGATTTTTTCTTCTACAAATATTTTATTTTATTAATTTATTAATATCTATTTTATATATTTTTAAAAATAATAAAAATAATAAAATAATATTTTATATATGATATGGATTATAAGTTATTTATAATTTTTTTTTAATTTAGAGTTCTCTACGGGCCTCTTGCGACCTAGCTTCTAAAACTTTCGCCCTCTTTTCATATTAACATTTGCTTTTTTCTGCTTTGCTTATCGTCTCTAGAGCTCGCTCTCTCTTTTCCCTTCCTGCTATCATAGTAGAGTTCAAGAGGCTCTCAAAAAGTTGGAACCTCATCCAAATTGAGCATATCGGCATCCACTCGCACATCCGCAATCTGAGCCTTGACTCTACTCTAGAGGTCCATGCCGTCTTCGATCCATAAGGCCGCTAGCCTCATTCTCCAGCTCATCTATGAGGACCAGCAAGATACACGTGTTAAACTGAGGCTCTGCTAATGCAAAAGCTTCTTTTTATCATCTCTACCGTGCTTCCATCGAAAATGCTATCCGTATCTCCAATCCTACAAAATATCATGCTTCTACCAAGATTCAGCCCTCAAAATCTCAAGAAACCAACTCACACCACCACAACTCGCACAGAATCCCATATATTTGTCGGATAAATTGAATAATTTATAGTCAAAGAAGAATCCTTTCAATCAAAAATCTCCAACGCTATAAAATATTATGCTTCTAGTAAGATTAACCTCTCAAAACCTCTAGGAACTAATTCACATCGCCACAACTTGCACAGAATCCCATGTACTTGAGAAAAAACCCAATAGGAACCTACAAAACCCCTCTAATCTCTCTCAAGTGCTTTCCTTTCCCATAGATCTCTAAAAAATATAATGAAAAGAAAAGAAAAAGAAGCGAAAAGATTAAAAAAAAAGATCATCCCTAAATTTTTTTTCGTCTTTCCTTTGTTTTTATTGATTTTTCCTATGTTTTCCATGTTTTTCCTCTAGCCCAAAATCATATGGGCCTCCTCCTTTTTTATCTATGGCCTCAACACCGCCGTCCCCTCCTCTAAGCTCCAAATCATGGTTGGAAATAGAGAGAAAAGAGGTGGAGGAAGAGGGAAGGATTATTACTTTATCATGCCTTTGAGGACAACAAAGCATTTGTAATGATCCAGGGCATTTGATAGGGTCAAGATGCTGTCGTTAGGACACCGTGATTATCAATCAAATTTTAACTTCAATAAAAATTAAAAATATGTAGAAAGTAGTGAGTTGGGTCGAATCCTTAGAGAAGGCAGGATTTTGATTTGAAATCTTTGATTTTGCAAAAAGAAAATAAAATTTTGAAGAAAGTAATTTTAAGTCAAAAAATAAAAATTAAAAGTGTGAAAAATAAATTGGATACTAAGATCTACTAACTAGATCCTAGCATCTACTTGCAATAAAAATAAATAATAAAAATTTAAAAAGTATAAAAATAAATTGATAGTAAAATCTATTAATTAGATCCTAACATCTACGTGCAAAAAATAAAAGATAAGAATTTAAAGTACAAAAAAATAAATTTTACATTAATTAAAATTAAAATTCAAGTATCAAAAATTTAAAAAAATAATAAAATAAAATAAAAATAAAATTATAACAAGGATCTGAAGTTGATTAGCTAAGCCTCGTCGGAAAGATGGTTGATGATCTCTCTGTCTTTCGTCATACTTTTTAGAGCAAACCAGCTTCTCTCCTTCTTTTTCTTGGATTCCTAAAGCTATTTAATTTTTTTTATTTTTTTTTATATTTTTACTCAATTTTTTTGCTCTCAAAGCTTATTCTCGGACTCCCTATTTATAGATGAATTTTTCATAATTTTTTAGTAGGAAAAGGAGTCCTAAAACCTTTAGAAATCATATTAATCTCCTTAGAAATATTTCTGACCATCGGATGGAGCTTGAATTGCCCAGATCTACCCAAAATCTATAGTTTTAATCCTTATCAAAGTCGGATTGAACCACAGTCATCGGATTGAATCACGGTCGTCCGATCATGTCTGGGATTGGTTTTGGACCGTTGGATCGCGCTGATAATCTCTTATTCTCAGTCGGGAGTATCCTCAGCCATCGGATCTCATGATGGATTCATTTTCGGTCGTCTGATCGTGCAAAAAATCCTCTTATAAATCAATAATGAACAACAGCCATTGGATCAATCTTCAGATTAAATCTCAGCCGTTGGATGACGCAAAATAGCTTCCACTGCCCATAGACTGCACCTGTGGATCGCGTAGTATTTTTGGTGGACCGCACCCTGGCTCTATGGACCGAGCAGTCGGTCCACCATATACCGAAGGTAATTTTTTTATTTTTTAGGATACTTTAGCTTCAATTTCGCTCCAATTTTTATCTGAAAAATTGAAAAAAAAAATATGCATTAAATTTTTCAAAAATTTCTCTTCATTTTGATGTTTAAATTACTCAATTAAATTAACATCTATTTTTTATAAATATATCTAATTTTATATTTTTTTAAATCATTTATTTTAAAAAAAATCAATAAATTCATGAAATTAGAGTTTTTAAGAAGATGTTAGCATCATAAATTATAAAAAATATCTAAAATAAATATAAAAATATATCACTTATCACACTCTCCAACTTGAATTTTGTTCGTCCTCGAGTAAAGAAAGAATTTAGAATTAAGTACCGTTTAACTTAAAGTTTTGAATTTTATCAAATAATTTTTAAAAAATTATTGATATTCAGTAGAGTGTAAATGAGGTATGTCATTGGGGTATTAATACTAATCAATTTGAAAGTTAAACTAAGAACACTAAATTTTTTTTAAACTTTTTCAAATTATCCCTACCTTTATCTCCAAATCATTTACCTTCATATGGATAAATATATTGTTACTTCCATCCTTCATTTATTGATTGATTTTTTTTTAAAAATATTATACTGCTATTGAGTGTCTTAATCCCTTAAGCTTTCTGTTTGACCTATGTAGCAAATTTTCAGTCAATGACTCCCAAATCAGATAGCTTTAGGGTACTAAGTATAAAATACCCCTCGAACCTACTTGCTCGAATCAAACAGGCTACGAGTTAAAACTAGCTTTACAATAAAGCTTCTTTGCCCTTCATATCTTTTGACGCGAAACTCAATGCTTGCTTGGGCAAAAAAGCCCGGTTACTCAGTATGAAGTACTTAAATTTTTTTTTTAATATATGAAGAAACATATAGTTACTTTACACAAGTCCATAAGAAGTAAATTCTTCTTTGATGCTAGTAAAAAAATTTAGAAATACTCAAAGAAAACTATTTAAGTTCTAAACTTAACTCTTTATTGAGTTTTCTTAATACTTGATCCCTCAATATCTCACAAACTCTCTGATCTGTATATCAATTTTTTTTTAAAAATACTTGATTTAACTTGATTCTTAAGTATAATCAGATGTTTAAATACTAAATACTAACTTACTTGAGGACTTAAAAAAAAAAAAATTTATTCTCTCCTCCAACTTAATCAACATTGTCCTCAATAGAGTAGAAAAAATGAACGGTGCATGTAAAGAGAAAGAAAAAGAGAGATATCATCTGATCCATAAGTCTTTTCAAAACTGATTCTCCCTCAAACTTAGTCAAGATTATTTTCTGATCCCTACAAAAGACATAAAGCAAGACTCGATTATCCTAAATAAAATACAAAAGATAGCAAAAAGCACAAAACTAAAAATTAAAAATTGGATTGCCTCCCAAGAAGTGCTAAATTTACCATCTTCAACCAGACCATGTCAATTCTTACTTATCCTGTGTCAAATACTGGATTGATAAATTTCAATGATTTTGGATTGCCAATCTCAGAAAAATAGTTTAAAATAAATTTTAATATTTTATTATCAATTTTTAGAAAGTAGTTCACATCTTCATTTTTAATTTTAGAAAGATAGTTCACAAATCCATTCACAGATCCTTATTTATTGAGAATTTTTCTTATTTATTTTTTTAAAATGCTCATGAATTGAGTTTTTAGATTAGAAACTAAGTTTGAAGAAATAGGTACTGGAAAGATATCTTTTGATTTTAAACATGTATTTTCAAGTGTGATCGAAGATAATTTTAATTATGAAGGAGATAGTAATTCTAAGGTGGAAGAACTGGCTTCTAAGGCTGAAAAAAATAAGACTCTTGATGGATATATCTTGGATAACTCATCCACTCTCTTCTTTTCTTCACTTAGATCAGCATCAGTAGTAATTTCTGCCTCTGGTTCTTCTATCGGGTTAGTCTCGGTTCTAATCTCTTCTTTCAAATTTTTATTTGTGCTAGCATCAGTACTAGCTTCTCTCACCTGATCTTGGTATGGATCCTTAAGAATCCTACTACTTTTAAGTTCAGTAATTACTTTTGTATTTTCAAATTGAGGATTCTTAGATGGAACATTGGATTGATGACTAGGTCCAGGTGGTTGATGAGTGGATAGGTTATTTCTAGGATTTGGTACTGGTTGGCTTGAGAGTTGACCTGGTTCTCTCCTCATGGTAGACTCAGCTAATTATTCTATTTGTGCTCTAGCCTAGCAATAAATTATTGTTGGATCATGATTAATTATTATAGTTGGTTTAATCTATCATCAGCTAGATTAGTCTGTTGAGGAGGTGGGTATGGTGGCTGATTTTGATATGGTGACTGGATAGATTGACTGGGCTGACCTCTATTGTAGGCATAATTCTGGTATGGAGGCCTACTCTGAAATTTTGCAAAGAAAGAATTTGGGTCTGAGCCTGAGTCTGTTGGGGTCTCCAAGAAAGATTAGGATGGTTCCTCCAGCCTAAATTATATGTGTTAGAGAGTAGATCATTGACAGGTTTGGAGTAACCTTGGACAGCTTGAACTTGTTCTTAAATGAAAGGTGAAAACTGTACAGCTGTGAGACATTCGCTCACATGATGGGCCGAACTAGTACAGATTGAATAAATCTCCTGATAATTAGGTAGTGATGTGTATTGTGCAGGAGATTGTTGACCTAATGCTAGGAACTGATCAAATTTCTGAGCAAGAAGGTCGACTTTATCTAATCTTTAGGCTATTAGGTTCAGATCGACCTTAGGACTAGAGTCTGTTTGCTTGATCTCAAAAATTTCTGTCCATTTTTGATGAGGAATTGATCTTTCGTAGGAGAATAATGAAGCATGATTGATTGAATTTTCACTCAAAGTTTTAAATAAAGTGTAGGCTTCATCCTCACTTTTACTCATGAATGTACCCCCATAAGATGCATCTACCATTTGTCTGTATTGGTCACCTAAACCCTCATAAAAAGTTTAAAAATTTGCCACTTAGATAGACCATGGTGTGGGCATTTTCTAAGAAGTTCCTTAAGTCTCTCCCATGATTCATGAATTTGTTCTCCTAGAAGCTGAGCAAATCCAGTGATGGCTCGCCTCATGGTGTTGGTTCGACCTATGGGATAGAATTTCTTAATAAACTCATGCTGCATTTCAGCCCCAGTTTGGATTGGTCTCCCTATTATGCCAAGTCAGTACTTGATTTTGTCTTTAAGTGAGAAGGAGAATAAGGTCAATCTAAGTGCATCATCAGTAAAATTTTAAATTTTCACTGTGGAACAAATTTTTAAGAACTCATTCAGATGCTTGTAAAGATCTTCATTAGTATTCTCATAGAAAGACGAGAGCATCTAGATTGTGGTCGACTTGATCTCATAGTGACTTGCAGGGATATCAGGTAAGTGGATACAAGTCGATGGGTTATAGGTGGAAGGAATAAAATATTCCTTCATCTGCCTAGATGATTCTCTAGGATCTCCAGCCATCTGATTTTCAAGTTTAATATGAATCAACTGTTCAATTTCAGGATTAGGTTCAACTAGGTCAGGATAGAAAGATCTTCTATCTTGCATATACCAGTGCAAACCCTAATGTATGATTCAAGTTTTATTTTTGTTTCATTTTTTTTAAGAGAAAAAAGGAGAGAGAAGAAAAAAAGAATCCTAGACCTAGATACGTAAGGTGGGAAGAATTAGTTGTGGTTTAGTGTTAATTATAATCAAGTTAGCAAACAATTAAACCTAGACTCCTATGGGTTTCTTAAACCTAACAGTTCGATGTAGAGTGGCTTAGCTTAAATACAAATTGGGTTTGTTCTCACTTCTTTCAACTAGCCAGGTAAGAGGTGGGATCGTGGGGGTCCCCCCATTGTTTGCCTTAGACATCAATTGAATTGGCCAGGTAAGCTAACAGAACCAATTAAATAATCACAAATCCACTTAGGCTGAGCCTTTATAACCTCTAGCCTTAGACACCAGTTTCAGGAGTGAGTCCGGACTTACTTTGCACTTGACTTGAGCACAATACCCAAAATTGAACTCAATTAATACTAGGGGCCAATGTCTACTTGATTTTAGTTAGGCCAGGGTTAATATGGGATGCTGGTTGGTTGTTTTTGGGCCAAGGGAGGGTGATGAAATCTCCACCTTATCTTGTTATGGGTGTTGTCTTTAAATTAATTTGAGATGAATATGCACAATCAATTTCAAACAAGGAGTTTTATGCAACTAAATTAGATGCATGAAACTAATAAAACTTGAAAGCTTACCTTGTCTCCAACGATCACCAAAAATAAATATACAATGATGAATTTTCTAAAAATTAAGTTTCTACTCTTGTCATGTAATTTTTATTAGATTTATGTGGATGAATTTTAGGTTAATTAAAAAAATAATAATTAATACTAAAAAAATAGTTAAGGCTAGGGTTAGGATTGATCTCACCAATTTGAAAGCTTTCTATCTCTCTTTTTTTTTGAATTTTTGAATTTTTTCTGCAAAAAGATAAAAAAAATTAGTAAGCAATAGTCATAAGAAAATCAAAAAAATCAAATATTAAAATTGGTGCCTTCCCCGACAACGACGTCAAAAATTTGATACGATCGCGATGCTGTCGTTAGGACACCGTGATTATCAATCAAATTCTGACTTCAATAAAAATAAAAAATACGTAGAAAGTAGTGAATTGGATCAAATTCATAGAGAAGGTAGGATTTTGATTTGAAATCTTTGATTTTATAAAAAGAAAATAAAATTTTAAAGAAAGTAATTTTAAGTCAAAAAATAAAAATTAAAAATATAAAAAATAAATTAGGTACTAAGATCTACTAACTAGATCCTAGCATCTACTTGTAATAAAAATAAATAATAAGAATTTAAAAAGTATAAAAATAAATTGGTACTAAGATCTACTAATTAGATCCTAGAATTTACGTACAAAAAATAAAAGATAAAAATTTAAAATATAGAAAAATAAATTTTATATTAATTAAAATTAAAATTTAAGTATAAAAAATTTAAAAATAATAATAAAATAAAATAAAAATAAAACTATAATAAAGATTTAAACTTGATCAGCCAAGTCTTATCGAAAAGATGGTTGATGACCTCTCCATCTTCCATCATACTCCGTAGAATGAACCGACTTCTCTTCTTCTTTTCCTTAGATCCCTAAAGCTTTTTAATTTTTTTTCTATTTTTTCTATACTTTCTACTCAATTTTTTTACTCTCAAAGCTTATTCCCAGACTCTCTATTTATAGATAAATTTTTTATAATTTTTTGGTAGGAAAAGGAGTCCTAAAACCCTTAGAAATTATATTAATCCCCTTAGGAATATTCCTGACCGTTGGATGGAGCTTGAACCATCCAGATCTGCCCAAAATCTATAGTTTTAATCTTTATCAAAGTTGGATTGAACCACAGCCATCCGATCATATCTGGAATTGGTTCTGGACTGTCGGATCGTGATGATAATATTTTATTCTCAGTCGGGAGCATCCTCAGCCGTCAGATCTCATGATGGATTCATTTTCGGCCGTCTGATCGTGCAAAAAATTCTCTTATAAACCGACAACGAACAGCAGCCGTTGGATCGATCTTCAGATTAAATCTTAACCATTGGATGGTGCAAAATAGCTTTCGCTGCCCGTAGACCGTGCCTGTGGACTGCGTAGCATTTTCGATGGATCGCGTCCTGGCTCTGTGGATCGAGCGGTCGGTCCACCGTACACCGAAGGCTATTTTTTTATTTTTTAGAATATTTTAGCTCCATTTTTGCTCCGATTTTTATCTGAAAAATTGAAAAAAAATATGCATTAAATTTTTTAATTTTTTTTTATTTTGATGTTTAAATTGTTCAATTAAATTAAGATCTATTTTTTATAAATATATCTAATTTTATATTTTTTTTAAAATTACTTATTTTTTAAAAAAATTTAATAAATTCATGAAATTAAGATTTTTAAGAAGATGTTAGCACCATAAATTATCAAAAATACTTACAATAAATGTAAAAATATATCACTTATCAGCATTCATGGTTCCTCCTCTTCTTTTTCCATAGCTTCCTTCTACTCACAACTTAAACCAAATAAAATTTTAAAAAAATTTCAAAAACATCAAGATAAAAGTAACCATAAATCATTAAATTTACAATTTACACAACTAAATGAATCTCAGTTGCAGCATTAACATGATATAATCATCGACCATCTACAGAGAAATTACTAATTAAATGAGCAATCATTTAGATTTAGTATCTCCAAAATTCTAGTACTACCACAAATTAAATGGAGAGAAGACGGAAGAAGGGAAAGGGAGATGGACGGCCGAACACCTTTGTAGGCCTCAGCCACTATAGCAAGCAGCACAGTTAGGAGTGGCAATCAGATCGGATCGAATTATAAACAGATCAGATCAGATACGGGTTGGATCAAAAAATATCATACCTGAACCCAACCTATTTATTAAACAAGTTAGAATTTTGAATCTGAATCTGATCCATTTAATAAATAGATCATCCGATCCGACCTATTTAACCTGTAGTTTATTAAATAATTAATCTGTTTAATTGATCTGACCTAATCTAACCTATTTAATTTGCTTATCATTTAACCTATTTATTAAATGAACAACCTGTTTAATCGATCCGATCCAATCCGTTTAACCTGTTTTTAAATAAGACAAACATCACAAATAGCTAGCACGTTTAATTCAAGATAAAATATACCATTTCAAACTGAAAATTAAAAGAGAATAAATGCTGCCACTGGTTAACATATAATCACTTTAAATAATATAATCACTTTAAATAATATAAAATATGAGGAAAAAATTTGATCAGTAAAAAAAAGAAGAAGATACAACAATAGCACATACAGAAAATTCAAATAGGATACAATATTAACTCTAAGCCAAATCCTATCACCACCAAAAAATTAAAAATAGTTAGAACATCAAAAAAAGAAAGAGGAAGAGGAGGTTTAGATTTAGTATTTTATCTATAACTAAATCAAAACAACAACAATCGGTTGCCTCTAGAAGAAGGCCGTCCAAGATTATTGTTGTTTTGAAATTTAAATCAGATATTCCAAAATAATCATAACCTCCTTACACAAACCTTAAAATAAAGCTTAAAATATCGAAGAAGATGGAAGCATCCATTAGTGGCCACCGACCAGATCCATCTATTTCCAACCAAAAAAATTAAATCAATCATAGTAGTTCTTAAAAACCAACAAATCTAGTAACCTAGATCAAAAAATAACTTCAAACTAATCATCAGCAAAACTACAACCAATCTCATCAGATCTAACATGACAAAATCCCCAAGAAATCAAGAAATCAACAGTATCATCCACATCCACACATTTATTGAACAAAACCCCAAAAAGCTCATCAAAAATCACAAAAACAAGAGAATCTTAAGTAAAAAATAATTTACTAAATAAAATCCTAGGAAAATAATTGAAAAATCGGATAAAAACATCATATTTGTAGAAAAAAATGTAGATCAGAATGAAAATCGAAACAAGATGCTCTCATCGAAAGTGAAATAGAGAGAAAAATACCATGAAAGTCCTACACCTGGCGAAGGGAGAGGTGGTGAAGGTGACAAGAGGTGTGGGGATGATACTAGCCAACACAGCTGTGAACGGGGAGGAGCTGTTAGCAGGCAACCACCTGTTGCTAGCAATGGCACTGGAAAAGATGGTGGGGGATCCTTAGTCGAGAGGGGTGTCGAGAATGAGCTGGGATGGAAAACCCTAGAGGCTCAAGCATCGAAAGGAGGGAAGTAGTGAATAACGGAAGCTATGGAACCGACCGAATGAGTGGAATGATAGAACAGCGAAACAGTGGCCCTAATCCCTAAAGCCCTTAAAGTCCTAAGTGTTACGAGTTAAACAGATTACAATCCGACCCGATCCGATTTGACCCATTTATAAAAAGGATTAAATGGCACTACAAGAGAAAAAAAAATTTGTGACGAATTTATTTATGACGAAAATATTTTTATCATCAATAAGGATATTTATGATAAAAAATTATTTTTAACGTTAATAATAAAATATTTATGATAAAAATTATTTTTCATCGTAAATATCTCGATATTTGTGATGAAAAAAAAAATTCATCGTAAATACCTATTATTTGCAATGAAAATAATCATCATCAATAATAAAATATTTATTTTAATTTTATATTTTCAAATATTTGTAATAAAAATATTTTCATCATAAATAATGTTAATATTTAAAATATATTTTTCATCATAAATACATATTATTTATGATAAAAAAATTTTATCACTAATATTTAAAAAAAATAAAAAAATTTAAAAATTATATACTATTTGTGACGAAAATATTACGTCGTAAATAATGAGTATTCATGATGAAAATGAAACTACCAATGTAAATACTAAATTATTTACGATAAAAAAATTTTATCGCTAATATTTAAAAAAAATAAAAAAATTTAAAAATTTAAAAATTATAAATTATTTATGATGAAAATATTACATCATAAATACTTGATTATTTGTGATGAAAAAAAATTTTTCATCATAAATACTAAATTATTTATGATAAAAATATTTTATCCCTAATACAAGAAAAAATTAAAATATATTTAAAATTTAAAAACTATACATTATTAGCGACTAAAATATTACGTAGCAAATACTTGAGTTTTGATGATGAAAAAAAAATTTTCATCGCAAATACCTGAATATTTATGATAAAATTTTTTTATCGCCGATAGATGAAAATTATAAAAAAATTTAAAAATTTATAAACTATAGATTATTAGTGATAAAAATATTACATCATAAATACTTGATTATTTCTAATAAAAATTTATTTTTCATCATAAATAATCTATTATTTACGATGAAAAATTTTTATTACTAATATTTAAAAAAAAATTTAAAAATTTAAAAATTATAAATTATTTATGATAAAAATATTACATCATAAATACTTAAGTTTTGATGATAAAAAATAATTTTTCATCATAAATATCTGAATATTTATGATAAAAATTTTTCATCGCTAATAAATAAAAAATATCAAAAAATTTTAAAAATTCATAAACTATAGATTATCAGCGATAAAAATATTACATCATAAATACTTAATTATTTATGATAAAAATCTATTTTTTATCATAAATAATCTATTATTTATGATGAAAAATTTTCATCGATAATATTTGAAAAAAATAAAAAAATTTAAAAATTTAAAAATTATAGATTATTTATAATGAAAATATTAGATCGTAAATAGTCTAGTATTTATAATGGAAAGTAGATTTTCATCGTAAATATCTAAGTATTTGCGATAAAAATTTTTCATCATTAATAGATAAAAAATTTAAAAATTTAAAAATTTAAAAACTACAGATTATTAACAATAAAAAAAAAATTTATCATAAATAGTCAATTATTTATGATAAAAATATTTTTATTATCAATATTTTTAAAAAAATAAAAATTTTAAAAAATATAAAAATTATAGATTATTTATGATTAAAATATTATATGATAAATAACTTAGTGTTTGCGACGAAAATATATTTTTCATCATAAATAGTCTATTATTTACGATGAAAAAAATTAAAAGTTGATCATTATTTACGACAATACTTTTCATCTCTAAATTTCTTTGAATCTGTTTCATTACTCAATTTTGCATAGGTTGTTGGTTCTTTGGGCTGACCAAAGGTCATAAAGTACAAAGCCTTGTATCTGTCTAAGAACATAAAAATAAGATGATACTGGACCTTTATACATTAAAATATGATCCACAAAATATTATTCACATGGTAATTGATCTTTATAAAGAACAAAACTTTATCAACTGTTCAATGAACTAAATTGTGTCATATACTTCTAAACTGTATGCGGAAGGTCTTTGCTGGATCTTTCAGTATTATGTTTCAAGAGTGCAATCATAATCTTAGTTGGTATATGATGATTGTTTGTTGCAAATACTCTCGAACTAGCTGAACTCTTATTATTGCTATCCAGTTCAAGATTTATTCTAAGATTGACATACTCCTGAGCAGGTATTATCCTTTCTACTATGCTCTTTTTGCATCGGATCTCAAGGGTCTTAGCTGCTCGCAGATTAAATTTGAGTTTGGATGTCCATTCAAACCTTTCGATCAACTCATGATAGCGTTACTACCAAAAAAATAAATCTAATTAGTTAGATTTTTTTAATTATAAATTATATTTGATTGTTAGTTAACATCCGTAATATATCAGTAGGAAAAAAAATTTCATCTGACGGTACATGATTACGTAATTTTTTTGAGTGCCTAATTTTTTTATATATATAATTTTTTTTGAAAAAAATTATAAATTAAATATTTATATAAATTTTTTTATTAATATTTTATTTTTCATCATGAATATTTTTTTAATGTCATTTTTTGTTGTTAAATTTTTTAGATAGAAAATTTTTTTAGTGAGAAAAATCTAAAATTGGATAGAATTATTGACAATAAAATTTTAGTTTTCATTGCTAATAAGATTATTGACGATGATTTTTTTTGTCGTAAATAATTTTTTTATTTTTTGGTTGAATTATTAGCGATAAAAATTATTTTTTTTTGCTAATAAGATAATCAATGATGAAATATTTTATTTTTACCTTAAATATTTTTTTAGAAAATGAGGATAATTTTTTTTGCAAAAATTGTTAGCATTAAAAATTATTTTTTCATCGCTAATAACCTAATTAACGACACAAAGCTTTTCATCGTAAATAATTCTTTTTGATGGAAAAATTTTTTTAATAAAAAAATGAGATTTTTTTTGATAAAAATTATTAGCGATGAAAATTATTTTCCATCGTTAATAGTCTTATTAACGATGAAATATTTTTTTTTATCGTAAATTATTTTTTTGGTATGAAAATTTTTTTATCGAAGAATTTTTTTCTGAATTATTAGCTATGAAAATTAATTATTAGCGATAAAAATTTACATCGCTAATAGTTTGCATTCTATCAAGTCTCATCGTGAAACCTATTTTCTTTTCCTCCCCCCGTTTCGCATGAAACCTATTCCCCCTCCCCCTCTCTGCTCTCTTCTCTCTCCCCGCCGTCGCATCCCACTGCCACGTCTGTCTGCCGTCCATCACCGTCTTCTGTCGTTGGAGGTAAGAATTTTTTTTTTGTGTTTCCTCGGGCCACCGGGGACCCGACGGGGATGGGGTCGGGCCAGCGACGACTGTGACCGGGCCAGTGGTAAGGATTTTTTTTTGGTGTTTTCTCGGGCCACCGGGGGATCAGTGGGGATGGGGCCGGGCCGACGAGGATGGGGCCAGGCCGGGCCAGCAGTAACTGTGATCGAGCTGGCGATAAGGATTTTTTTTTTTTATGCTTTCTCGGGCCACCGAGGGGCCGGCGGGGATGGGGCCGGGTTGGGCTAGCAGGGATGGGCCGAGCCGATGGTGACTGTGACCGGATCGGTGGTAAGGATTTGTTTTTTTTTTTTGATGTTTTCTCGGGCCACCGAGGGGCCGGCGGGGATGTGGCCGGGCTGGCAGCGACCATGGCCGGGCCGATGGTAAGGATTTTTTTTTTGTGTTTTCTCGGGCCATCGGGGGGCCGGCGGGGATGGGGTCGGGTCGAGCCGGCAAGGATGGGGTCGGGCCGGGCCAACGGTGACTGTGATCGAGCCTGCGGGGATGGGGTCTGGGGTCGAGGAGGGTGTTGGCGGTGGGTGGAGATGGGGCCGGGGAGGGTGTCGGCCGGCGGAGACGGGGTCAGGGAGGGAGCGGCAGGGATGGGGCTAGGCCGGTGGGGATGGGGCCGGGCTGGTGGTAAGGATTTATTTATTTTTTTGATATTTTCTCGAGCCACCGGGGGGCCGACGGGGATGGGGCTGGGTCGAGCCTGCAGGGATGGGGCTGGGCCGTGCCAGGCCTGCGGTGATTGTGACCGGGCAGGCGGGGATGGGCTCTGGGGCTGGGGAGGGTGTCGGCGACGGGGTCGGGGAGGGTGTCGGTCGATGGAGATGGGGCCGAGGAGGATGTCGGCCGGCAGATATAGGGCCGAGGAGGGTGTCGGTTGGCAGAGACGGGGTCGGAGAGGGGGCGGTCGGCGGTCGGGGGAGATGGGGCCGAGGAGGGGGCCTGTCGGCGATCGAAGAAGATGGGGCTGAGGACAGGGCCACTGGCAGTCGGGAGAGATGGGGCCGGGGAGGGTGTCGACCGATGGAGATGGGGTCGGAGAGGGGGCGACCAGGGGAGATGGGGTCGGGAAGGGTGTCGGTCGGGGGAGATGGGGTCGGAGAGGGTGTCGGCCAGCAGAAACGAGATCAGAAAAATTATTTGATTAATTATATTTATTGCATAAATTTTTTAGTATTACTGTTAAAATTATTTAATTATTTGATTAATTATTTTTTTCACTAACACAATGCACATTGCTGTTACTTATTATAATTTAATTATTTTATGTGCTATTTTATATGCTTTTATTTATTATAATTAAATATAAAAAATAATTTTATTTTAAAGAAAACTCTATTAAAATTTTTGATAAAAAAATTTCAATACGGAGTTATGCTTTTTTGATAAATTAAAAATCTATCTTCGAATGTATGTTCAGAGATGGTAGTTAAATTGGATGTCCCGTATTTAGACTTTTTAAAAAAATAATAATCTTATTATTATTAATAGTTGATATTTTATTTCATTATATGATATTCAGTAGTTATCTGTCCATTATTCTTCGGGTATATGGTAGATAGGGTGCGTAGGTACCATATTTACATCGTATACTTGGAGAACCATGAGAAGATGCTGTTGAAATTTTCATAAAAATAAAATAAAATATCTATTAATAATAATAATAAGATTATTATTTTTCTTAAATAGATAGGGCCACTCCTGTTAGTAATGATTTGAAATGGATAGGATCATATATTTTTACTTCATTAAATTGATGGATATACATTTTTTGTGCTACTGTTCAATTTGTATTTTTTAATATATGTTGTTTTATATAAAGTGATTCGTGTCTGGATCCAGATTAAGATTTTGGTCGGAATTTGGATCGTGATTCAGTCCAAAATTTAGATCAAAATTCAGAATACCACTGAACTTTTTTTGGTTGTTAATGATTTTATATTTGTTGTTAGATGGATATCAACAAAAATTAGATGAATGTTAGAGATATTTTTTTATCTGAATATCGAAAAGAAGTTCAAGATTTTATTGAGTTTGCATGGCATAAGGCTGACAGTGCGAGTCGGATAAAGTATCCATGCAAGAGATGTATCAATATGATATATCGTCACATAACACTTGTTAAGGAGCATCTGCTATATTATGGTATGGATAAGAAGTATCTTGTTGGATATGGCATGGGGAGGGTGATCCGAATGAAGTAGTATGCGATGATGATGATACTGAAGATGATAGTGATGCTGCTGGACTTATCGAACATAGTGGTATAAGAGAATTATTAGATAATTTATATCAGAGTGCTTGTTCAAATATACGCATGAGTACTACTGCATCTGAAAGCAATTCTGATCATAAACATAATATCTGGCTTGAGGTAGAAGGGACTTCTAAATAGTTTGTAAAGCTTGTAAGGGATGCACGAGAGCCACTCTATCCAAATTGTACAAATTTTTTAAGTTAGAGTTTTTGATAAAATTGCTTCATATTAAAATCGTGAATCGATAGAGACAGAAGTCATTTGATCAAATTTTAATATTGATTAAAGCAGCTCTTCCTGATGGAGAGAGACTTTCAAAATCATATTCTGAAGTATATTATTTTATAAGGATAACGAATAGACAACTGAATGTTTGAAATGCAGTGAGCCTAGATACAAAACTGATAATAGGAGAGTAAAAAAGATATCTCAAAAGATTTTGAGATATTTTTCATTGATTCCAAGACTTCAAAGATTGTAGATGTCCACAAAGACAGCTGAAGAAATGAGATGGCATTATGAGTAGCGGGTTCCAGAGGAGAACATACTTAGCCACTCGGTCAATTTTTTAGTGTGGAAAGACTTTGATGCAAAGCATCCGCACTTTGTGAGTGACCCGAGCAATATCCGGCTTGATCTAGTGATAGATGAATTTAATCTCCATGGTAATCTGAGTACCTCTTACAGCATGTGGCTTGTGATGCTAGTTGTATATAATGTATCACCTTGAAAGTGCATGAAAGAATCATTTATTTTTATGTCACTATTGATTCCGAGTTCGAAAGCATCAGGTAATAAAATTGATGTATATCTACGACCTTTAATCAATGATTTGAAAGTGCTATAGAAAAATAAGGTACAGACATATGATTCTGTGAGTCGAAATAAGTTTAAGTTGCATGCTTCGATTCTATAGATCATAAATAATTTTTCTACATATAAAAATTTATCTAGATGGAGCATCAAAAGATATCTTGCATGTCTAATATGTAATAGGAATGCATCCTCCTTACATTTAAAGCACCGATGGAAAATATATTTTATGAGTCATCGGCGATTTCTTTCTGGTAATCATTCTTGGAGAATCCATTATAATCAATATTTTGATAATAAGTCCGATCGGTGTCTGTCATCTAAGGAGTTAAATGGAGCAAAAATTTTAGAATAACTTGAAGTCATTGAAAATATCCAATTTAAAAAAACATCAGATACTCACAAGTGGAAGCGTACTGAAGCTGAGCTGAATTGAACGAAGCGAAGCATCTTTTTTGAACTACCATATTGGAAGCAACTACTACTTCGTCATCATCTAAATGTAATGTGCATTGAAAAAAATATTTGTGATAATATCATCGATGCTGTATTGAACATCTCAGAAAAAATAAAAGATGGTACAAAAGCTGATCTTGATTTACAAAAAATGAGAATCCAACCGGAGTTACATTTAGTGTTAGATGTGTGCCCTAGATGTCAGATTGGCTGACACATTCATGTACAAATTTAAGGATAAATTTATAATTTTGACTATAAATCAATAAATAGATTATTTTTCTATCACATTGTGTATATTGTGTCTGTGATACATCCTTTGAGTTAGTAGGAATGTCAATTCATATTTTCAAGAGTTAAAAATTTAAGACATGAATTTACATAACTAACTCATAAACAACTCCTGACCATAGGATCATCACAAGGATGGTGATTGATCCAGAAAGTTGGTGTACGATCGCTTTCTTAGGGTAGATATGTCTTGAGTCTACGATGTGGAGATATCAAAGTGAGAGTATAGGTATTCATTGAGAACGAGAGTACTGAGCGTGACCACCTCGAGCAGTCATAAGGAAGTCTACCTTCTCATCGATGACTAGCTCGATGCTGTAGTTGTGTGTCTAGTTCTTTGACCTGAGGTGCATCGACAGTTCACCTTGAGTGTGTTATAGTTTGACTACACCATAACTCGATCTCCTAGCCATTCAGAACCCTGAGGTGTATGTTGGCTGTAGCATATTCATTATAGAAACTAGGTCCCACCAAGATGGGATCTATCAACCTTGGTAGATGAGAGGAGTAGTCCTATGAAGATCAAAAGATCGAGTCCTTAAGCCCATGGCCATGGCAGAATGAAATAATGAAAAAAAAGTTTTCCATTGGGATTTCACATCAGACTCGGATCGATCGATTAATTCATATGACTGATGTTGAGTTTGACGAGTTCACCTTAACCCTAATTTAGTCGGAACTCATGATAGAGGAACTCAATCACACAAGTAGCTGCACAGAGAGGTTCATCTTCAGTTTTGATGGATTGCCATCACATACTGCTAGGTGTCACTGATGGATTTTGAGAGCAATTAGAATGATCTTGATGATCGATCATTCTAATTATCTGAATCAGAAGAGTTCTGGTCCATCGAAAAGAATTTCGATGATGTCAATGATGAGATCATGACATATCTCATTACCATACGAAATTGAACCTAAATGGATCACACAAACAAGAGTTAGGATCAGGATGTCATCAATTGGGCTAACCCAATTGATTTGGATAAGATCCAATTAGGTTCAAGAAAATCGTGCTAGCATACGATTGAGCCTAACTTTCTCCTCGTATAATCTTTTCTGTCTCTACTGAGTCAAATATGATTTCACTCATCCAAAGAACCTTGGAAAGGTTTCTCTCAGTCTAAATGAAGCTTGTCCAGCTCAAAAAAGGCTTGTCTTAATTTATGAGATGAATTTAAGACAAGCACCTGCTAATTCCTGTCACCTGTCAATTTCATTTTAGGACATCTGTCAAATATTGACATATGGGTCTTAAACTAAAAAGAGCTCATTGGAGAATTTTTGTGGAGTGTCCACATGCCAAAATCACATTGAATTGGGTGCCATAATCAGATTATGGCGTGAGTCCAATTGAATTAAAGTGGGTGCCCCAAATGGATAAGGATGAAGAGTCCTGATTAACATGGACTCTTTGGCGCCAACCCTTGCTTGTGCTTATCCAATATTGGCACCAACTTTTGGAGATAAGGTGGGGTTCTTATCTGATGTGATCAGATGACATCACTGCATCAATCAAAATTTTTTTAGATTAAATAAAATTTTTTGATTGGTCGAATGATGTGGCACTGCGCAGCATCCAGGGTCTATAAAATCTCTGTCTGCACCTAGGGTTTGTAAGTTTCTGCTCAATAACCAGCCAAAATAAGAATTCTCTCCTCTTCTCTATATCATTCCTTCTCTCCTCTCTCCCCTCTTCACGTCCAAGGAGTTGGACGTCCATCTGGCAAAGGTCCAAGGTGTGGTGATGCCTGGAACAGAAGGCTGCAGGACATCTTCGATAGGCTGCTGCTCCAACTTCAGAAGGAGTTCTGAAGCACTTCCAGATCAGATAGAGATCTGATTTTTGGAGCATAGATTCGTGAAGAGAAGATATTCCAAGTTTTGTCTGAGTGGATACCGATAGAGGCCAGGTGCTTGCGTGGCTACATCAGAACCTCGGGCTGTGCAAAGATCATCTACAGGGTAATCAGATTACCCTTGAGGTATGTATATACTTCTCATACTTTTAGATTTAATTTTAAATTTTAAATATCAGATAATAAAATTAGATCTAATAAATATTAGATCTGAAATAGTATAGGATAAAATTTTTAAATTATTCTACCCCAGATTTGATGAAATCTGGAAGATCCTACAAAGAAAAAAGGTGATTTTTCCTTCAACTGGTATCAGAACCAGATTTTTGACACTATTTCAGATCTAATTTAGATCTTATTTTTATATTTATTTATCTGATATTTAAAAAATTTTAGATATCACATTAGATGTGATAAGATCTGAAATCAAAATATTTAAAATTAAATCTAAGAAGATCTAACATCCATGAGATGCATGACTAGACTAGGATTAGTTGAATCCATGAACAGTCTTAAGTTTTATATTTTAATGAGATTAAAATATAAATTAAATCTAATTTATTTTTTATTTTTTTGATGTTATAAGTGTTATAATCATATCAAAAAATAAAAAATAAAATTTTAATTTTTTTATAAAATTGATCTGTTGCATGCCTAGACTAGTTGTAGAATTGTTCTAGTAACTTGTTTAGAATAGATTTAGTTTTGAATAGTTCAATTTAAATCTTATTTTTCAGATATTACATGTGATGTATCAGATCTGAAAGCATGTTAATTAGATTGATTTTTGATACATGAGATGTATGCAAAGCATATATTAGTTAGATCCTAAATTGTATATGAGATATGTAAATTTATATCTAACTAGTTTTGTAGTTAAATTTATATTTCTGATTAAAGTGTTCCTCATAGCCGTCCGGTCATTAGAACGAAGTAGAGTATCAAGACCCTCTCTTTTCATTCAATGGGGTGTTCATATGACGTGTAGGGGTACCATGCGTTCATCCTTAATCAGAAATCAAAACTTACTTTTCTGCAAAATCCTAGATCCTGAAACCCTAAGATTTATTTTACATGTTTTATTTATGAACCCAAACTTAATTAATAAATTAAGTTTATGAAATCAATTTGATCTAAAATTAAAAATTTCAGATCTAAGATATTTTCATAAAATTGAGTTCGGACTTGGGTAGCTCAATTAGGTCTAGCGGTTGATCAAATCGAATCAAGAGTTGGTTAGGTGGGATCATGAAAGCTAATAATTGACCATCCTAATAGGATTAAGTCTGGGTCAATGTCGAATCACATTTAGATATGACTCGATCAGGTTAAGACCTAATTTGGCTCAGAGGTTAGAGCCTGGATTGTAGGCTAACCCAATTAGTTCTGGTTCGATAATTTGGTGTCTCAGATAAGTTGGATAGATTCGACCGACTGATTTTTAATTGGGAGCTACTCGACTCGAATGCATTCTTATCGAGTTAATGGCATATCCCTTCCATCGGTCTCACTTACCTGACCATATGTGTCGATCCAATTCTAATTAGAGGTGGCTAACAATTCGAGCTAACCCATGCCATTAGGTTAGTCATAATTGTTATGACTATGTCAAGTCAAGTTTAATAAGACCTAAATCAAATCTTCCTAAGAAAATATTAAGTCTAGGTCTTCCACTATTGTGGATGTGCGGGCCCTTTCCGGGGTTGATTGTTCTCGACTGATTACAGTGGCTTAGTTGTACTGGAAAGATGCAACTATGTCCATTAGGCATTGGATGCTATGAATTAGAGGATGGATTGGGCTCAATATTCTGGATACGGTGAGGGACCCAATCAGCAATCTAATTCGTGCAAATGGTGGGTCTGACTTAACTAAGGATTGGAGTAATATCCCGAACACGGTGAGCTTCATGAATTAGAGATCAAGTTTTGGGTGCACCATGATTAGAGAATCATTGGACAAGAGTTGTCCACTCATCGATTAATCCATCACTAATAACTGTTAGGTGAGGTGATGAGCCAGTTGGTGAGACCGCACCACCCACTAGAAATCACTGATCATGGAGATTTTCGCATCTCTACCAAGGGAGTGTAGGGATCTGAAAAAATAGTGGGAGCCTAATTTGCTTAAAAATAAAATTTTTAAATAAATTGATTAAGTCTGATTACAAAATCTAACTAGAAATTTTTGACTCTCTACAGGAAAATGTCTGCCTCAAACCCCCTGACCAAAATACTATACACCCACAAATTGATTGGACCCAATTTCAAGGATTGGTTGAGGAACTACAGAATTATTCTGGATTCTAAAAAATTAACTCATATTTTGGACCAGGACCCACCTGCCATGCCAGTACGTCTGACTGCTGAACAGAGAGCGTCTCTGAAAAAATAGACAGATGATGATAACAAAGTAAGGTACTACATGTTGGGTGTAATGTCTGATGACTTGCAACGCCAGCATGAAAATATTTTGACTATCCGTCAAATATTGGCTCACCTACAAGAGTTATTTGGTGAACAGAGTCATGCAGTTAAGGATCAAATCTATCAAAGACTTTTTAAGGTCAAGATGCGTGATGGGCAGTCAGTCCAAGATCATTGTTTGACAATGATCAAGGACCTTGAGGAGCTTAAAAAACTCGATATCATCTTAGACAAAGATTTTCAAATTGATGTGATCCGTCCTTGTCCAATGCATATGGTCAGTTCATTATGAACTTCCATATGCATAAGATGCACTGTACCTTGGCCGAGTTAATGAACATACTGGTTACGGCTGAGCTTTCTATGAAGGGTTCAAAAGGCTCAGTTCTTACTGTGGAGTGAACTTCTTCCAAGAGAAAGTCTTTTGGAAAGAAAAAAAGTCTACAAAGAAGCAGAAGGTGGATGGCAAGAAGAAGAAGACAGAATCGAAGAAAAAGGCTGCTGATAAGAAAAAATATTTTCACTGCCAATCAGACGACTATTGGAAGTGGAACTATCCTCAGTACCTGGCCACCCTGAAGAACAAAAAGGATGGTCCTTCTGGAGGTATGCTCATTTTAGAATCTAATCTTACGATTTCTTCTGCATCCCGTTGGATGCTTGACTCTGGTTCTAGTGCTCATTTGTGTACTTCTATGCAGGGTCTTGAGGAGAGCAGGAGGCTGAGGGATAGGGAGATGATCCTACATATCAGAAATGGAGCAAGAGTTGCTGCTGTGATCGTGAAAACCTACCCTTTGCGATTACCATTAGAATTAGATTTAGTTTTAAGAGACTGTTATTATGTGCCTGCAGCAAACAGAAATTTGATTTCTGTTTCATGTTTAGCACAAGAAGGCTATGTGATTAGCTTTCATAAGGACCATTGTAATATTTTTTATGAAAATAATAAAGTTACAAATGGTTTTGTCATTAACGATCTCTATCAGTTACATGTTGATGTATCTGTATTTAATATCGGGCAAAATGTGAATGTCATAGGAATTAAAAGGCCTAGAGATAGTCTAAATGATAGGTATCTGTGGCACCTAAGGCTAGGTCATATAGCGAAAGACAAGGTTAACAAATTGGAGAAATCCAGACTATTGAGTCCGTTGACTTTCAAGTCATATCTAGTTTATGAATCATACCTTCAAGGCAAAATGACCAAACTCTCTTTAGTAGGTCATGGGGAAAAGGGCACAGACCTACTTGCCCTAGTACATACGGATGTGTGCGGCCCATTTGATGTGCCGGCTAGAGGCAACTACGTCTAATTCATTACCTTTACCGATGATATGTCTAGGTACGGATATGTGTTTCTAATGAAACACAAGTCTGAAACTTTTGAAAGATTCAAAGAATTCAGACATGAGGTAGAAAAATAAACAGGAAAGCCCATTAAGATTCTTCGATCAGATCGAGGAGGTGAATACCTTAGTCAGGAGTTCCTAGACTATCTTAAGGACAATGGTATAGTCTCTCAATGGACTCCATCTGGAATACCTCAACTCAATGGGGTTTCAAAACGGAGAAATCAGACCCTATTATATATGCTCCATTCCACGATGAGCTTCACGGACCTCCCTGAATTTCTTTGGGGATATTATCTCATGACAGCAATTTATGTATTAAATAGGGTTTCCTCTAAAATCGTTCCTACCACACCATATGAGATATGGCATGGTAAGAAGCCAAGTCTGAATCATCTCAGAATTTGGGGTTGTCCGACTCATGTCAAGAGACAACAGGCGGACAAGTTAGAGTTCAGGTCTTTTAGAGCTTGATTCATAGGATATCCTAAAGAGTCACTAAGATACTATTTTTATATTTCGGAAGATCACAATGTGATTGTAAGTCGAAATGCTATTTTTCTTGAAAAACAGTTTATTCAAGATGGTGGCATCGAAAGAATAATTAAGCTCAAGGAGAATATCTCCCAAAAGCAACGAGCTAAAGAACCTGAGGAACCAAATCAATCAAAATCAGTCCTAACACAACCTCTTCCACCTCGTAGATCGACTAAGATTTTTTGTCCTCCTGAAAGGTACCTAGGTTCTATACAAGAGGATGTAGAGGAAATGTTCCTCATGGAAAATAGAGTTCATGGTGATGATCCCAAGACCTATGATGAAGCGATATCAGATATCGACTTCAAGAAATGGTTAGAGGCAATGAGATCAGAAATTGACTCGATGCACTTAAACCAAGTCTGAACCTTGATAGATCCACCTAAAGGTATTGTACCTATTAGGTGTAAATGGATCTTCAAGAGAAAGATAGGTGCAGATAGGAATGTAGAGACATTCAAGGCTAGGCTCGTAGCGAAAGATTATAGTCAGCGTGAAGGCATTGACTATCAGGATACCTTCTCGCTCATAGCCATACTAAAATTCATCCGCACATTGCTTGCTGTTGTAGCCTATTTCGATTATGAAATATGACAGATGGATGTGAAAATGGTGTTCTTAAATGGATATCTTGAAGAAGATATCTATATGGAACAGTCATTTGGTTTCACATCCAGTGATGATGATCACAGGATCTGCAAACTGCAAAGGTCCATTTATGGACTTAAGCAAGCATCTCGTAGCTAGAATATTCATTTCAATGATGTGATCAAAACGTTTGGTTTTATCAAGAACGAGGAGGAACCATGTGTGTTCAAAAAGATCAGTGGGAGCGTAGTTATCCTCCTCGTATTGTACGTAGATGACATCCTCCTAATTGGGAATGACATTCTCATGTTGACCTCAGTCAAAGTATGGTTGTTTAAGGAGTTCTTTATGAAAGATCTAGAAGAGGCATCCTTTATACTGGGTATTAAGGTCTATAGAGATAGACCAAATAGGATGCTCGAATTTTCACAGAAGATGTACATAGAGGAGGTGCTAAAAAGGTTTAGCATGAAAAACTCTAAAAGAGGTTTATTACCTTTTAGACATGGCATTTATCTCTCCAAGAAGATGTGCCTTAGCACACCTGAGGAGATTGAATACATGAGCAAGATCCCTTATGCTTCGATAATAGGGAGCCTCATGTATGTCATACTATGTACACGACCTGATATAGCCCATGCTGTGAGTGTCACAAGCAGATATCAGTCAAATCTAGGTGAAGAGCACTAGACTTCTGTGAAATATATCCTTAAGTACTTGAGAAGGACTAAGGATATGTTTCTAGTCTTTGAGAATGGAGAACTCCAGATTCAGGGATATACAGACTCAGACTTTATGTCTGATATAGATGATCGAAAGTCGACATCTGGAAGTCTGTTCATTTGCAATGGTGGTGCAGTTAGCTGAAAGAGTTTCCAGCAGACGGTGATTGCTGATTCCACCATGGAGGCAGAGTACATTGCTGCATCAAAAGCTACGAAAGAGACATTCTGGTACAAAAAATTTACCGCAGAGCTTGGAGTGATGTCATCGGATGCCATACCTCTTTACTGCGACAATAATGGCATCATAGCCCTAGCTAAGGAGCCAAGATCTCACCAGAAGTCCAAGCACATCGAGCGACGATTCTATTTGATCCATGATTACCTCGAAAAGGGTTATGTCGAGGTCAAGAAAGTCGACTCCATAGACAATGTGGCAGACCCGCTGACTAAGCCATTGGGCTAGCAAAAGATCGAAGCCCATCTTGAGAAGATGGGACTTAGATATGTAGCTAATTGACATTAGGTCAAGTGGGAGTTTGTTAGATGTGTGTCCTAGATGTCAGATTGGCTGACACATTTCTGTACAAATCTAAAGATAAATTTATAATTTTAACTATAAATCAATAAATGGATTATTCTTCTATCACATTATATAGATTATGTCTGTGATACATCCTTTGAGTTAGTAGGAATGTCAATTCATATTTTTAAGAGTTGAAAATTTAAGGTATAAATTTACATAACTAACTCATAAACAGCTCCTAACCATAGGATCATCATGAGGATGGTGATCGATCCGAAAGGTTGGTGTACGATCACTTCCTTAGGGTAGATGTGTCTTGAGTCTACGATGTGGAGACACCGAAGCGAGAGTATAGGTATTCGTTGAGAACGAGAGTATTGAGCATGACCACCTCGAGCAGTCATAAGAAAGTCTACCTTCTCGTCGATGACTAGCTCGATGCTGCAGTTGTGTGTCTAGTTCTTTGACCTGAGGTGCATCGATAGTTCACCTTGAGTGTGTTATAGTTTGACTACACCATAACTCGATCTCCTAGCCATTCGAAACTTTGAGGTATATGTTGGCTGTAGCATATTCATTATAGGAACTAGGTCGCACCAAGATGGGATCTATCAACCTCGGTAGATGAGAGAAGTAGTCCTATGATGATCGAAAGATCGAGTCCTTAAGTCCATGGCCATGGCAGAGTGAAATAATGAAAAAAGAGTTTTTCATTGGGATTTCACATCGAACTTGGATCGATCGATTAATTCATATGACTGATGTTGGGTTTGACGAGTTCACCTTAACCCTAATTCAGTCAGAACTCATGATAGAGGAACTCAATCATATAGGTAGCTGCATCGAGAGGTTCGTCTTCAGTTCTGATGGGTTGCCACCATATACTGCTAGGTGTCACTGGTGGATTTTGAGAGCAATTAGAATGATTTTGATGATCGATCATTCTAATTGTCTGAATCAGAAGAGTTCTGATCCATCGAAAAGAGTTTCAATGATGTCGATGATGAGATCACAACATGTCTCATTACCATACAGAATTGAACCTAACTGGATCACACAAACAAGGGTTAGGGTCTGGATGTCATCAATTGGGCTAACCCAATTGATTTGGATAAGATCCAATTAGGTTCAAGAAAATCGTGCTAGCACACGATTGAGCTTAATTTTCTTCTCGTATAATCTTTTCTGTCTCTACTAAGCCAAATATGATTTGACTCATCCAAAAAATTTTGAAAAGATTTCTCTCAGTCTAAATAAAGCTTGTCCAGCTCAGAAAATGCTTGTTTTAATTTATGAGATGAATTTAAGACAAGCACCTGCTAATTTCTGTCACCTGCCAATTTCATTTTAGGACATCTGTTAAATGTTGACATATGGGTCTTAACTGAAGAGAGCTCATTGGAGGATTTTTGTAGAGTGTCCACATGCCAAAACCATATTGAATTGGGCACCATAATCAAATTATGGTGTGAGCCTAATTGGATTAAAGTAGGCGCCCCAAATGGATAAGGATGAAGAGTCCTAATTAACATGGACTCTTTGGCGCCAACCCTTGCTTGTGCTTATCCAATATTGGTGCCAACTTTTGGAGATAAAGTGGGGTTTTTTTCGGATGTGATCAGATGACATCACTCCATCAATCAATTTTTTTTTAGATTAAATAAAATTTTTTGATTGATCGAATGATGTGGCACTGCGCATCATCCAGGGTCTATAAAATCCCTATCTACGCCTAGGATTTGTAAGTTTCTGCTCAATACCCAGCCAAAACGAGAATTCTCTCCTCTTCTCCATATCCTCCCTACACTCCTCTCTCTCCCCTCTTCATGTCTAAGGAATTGGACGTCCATCTGGCAAAGATCCAAGGCGTGGTGATGCCTGGAACAAAAGGTTGCAGGACATCTTCGACAGGCTGCTGCTCTAACTTCAGAAGGAGTTCTGAAGCACTTTCAGATCAGATAGAGATCTAGTTTTTGGAGCGTAGATTCATGAGGAGAAGACGTTTCAGATCCTATCTGAGTGGATACCGATGAGGCCAGGCGCTTGCGTGGCTACTGTAGGGTTTCAGGATGGGCATGCACAGTGGAAACATAATGGATTTCAAAATTTTAATAAAGAAATCCTAAACATTAAACCTTTAAACCAGCATCTTCTTGATGATTAACAATCATATATAACATAAATTCGAGATTAAATTTAAGTTATAGAAGAATACCTGCAGTTCTTAATCCAAATTTTGGCAGAACCTCCACCAGGCACCCAAGTGTTCGCCCTCCCACGATGATCCACACAGGGCTATGATCAGGACACCAACTCTTTGAGATGATTCCTCCTCTAAAATTCTCACTCTAAAAATTTTTTTGAATACTAGGACCTCAAGACGCTCTTTCTCTTCTCTTAGCCTTCCTATCCCTACCTTTCTTCTCTCCTTGTCTTCCTTAATTCTCTTCCTAGACTCTTGTCCTAAAATCGGACTTGTCCTTTCTATTTTTGGACTTATCCTAACAAGAGAAAGAAGAGACTAATTGGACAATAAGGAGAGGATGTTATAAAAAAAAGAGGAATTAAAAATCTGAATAAATCCAATCCCCCGGCGCACCTCCCTTTAAATACTTAGCGATGGGTTGCCTTCGGAAATTTTTCGCGCCCCTTCCATGCGCCATCTCGCATCCATCAAAAAATTTCATGTCTTTTGATAAATTTTCATGCCTATCTGAAAGTTTTTAACATATGGCAATCATCAAAAAAAATCCAAGAGACGCTTCATGCAGAAGGACTCTTCGAAATATTTTTCTCGATGATTCTCCGATGAGTCGCGCAGCTTCCCATGGCATAATTTTTTTCCACCACCCATCAATGTAATTTGATCCATCTAATGGCCAAAAATTAAGGCGCTAATATGAGAATGTCGTGGAAAAAACTTTCGACTAAGAAGTGGTGTGACAAATGGGTTAGAGTCCTTCAAAAGTTGGACTCTTGGTCAGGCGCATGGATCAGGCTGACAGAATTTCCAACTTCAATGAATTTCCATGATTAAACCAGAAAGAATTTTAACTTCAAAAAAAATTTCTCATGCTCAAAATAAAGTTAGGAATCATCCAAAAATTTATTTTATCATGGAACATAGGATAAGCTCAAGGATGAGGCATCCCATCTCATGGGATGTGAAAACTATTTCTGCATACAAAAACTGCACCCACGCACACAAAAAATTCTTAACTCGTGGAAACTTGGTTTCCTGGGTCCAAATTTTTGGTACACGCAGCCAAAGGCTGAACTAACTCAAATCCAAAATTTATTTGAATTAATTTAGCTTTAATTAGTCCAATATGGAATTAATTTTAAATCCGATTCGAAACAAGGAGCTAGTTTTTTGCAACATGTACTAGCATGTCAATTTTGCAAACATGATCTAATCCAATTAGACCCCTGATCAATACCATTTGTATGTGATCCATTGGGTTCCATATCTAGCTAGCAATAGGTCTGAGTTCAAGTCGATTTGATTTGATTAAAATTTAATCTAACCAATCTAGATCCAATCGAGCTAACCCGATTTCAGCAATTAGAACTCTTTCTAATTGGTGATTAAATTAAACTCTTTAATTCGATCAAACTCATCAGACAAGATTGACGTCTAGCAACGTATCATGTCTATCTAGAAGATATGAAATTTTTGATAAAAATATCAAAAATATCCTTCAGTGAAAAGTTACCGTGCAATTTGATCCTACGATCTTCCTGCACCCCGAATATGACTTTGGATATGAAATGATGTCAAATCTAATATCATACTCATATTTTTTTCAATCTTATATGATGATTCAATTAATAAAATATTAAAAACTCTTTCTAATTTTTATTCTGCTTTGATCAAAGGCTTCCTGAATCATCAATCGATCAGAACAAGTAGAATGCGATTTTCTCTTATCAGGAGTGATCGATTCTATGTTGACCTACTCACAATCTCCATACATATTATACCATATCTAGAACACCCCGTACATGACTAAGTCATGAATGAGTATGAACCAAAAAATATAGATTCATGTATACAAGGTTCTATGGTAGTCTTAGGTCAAAGGATTACATGTACAACTCCCACTATAAGAAAATATCTCTTGACAGGTAAGTAAATTTCATAAGATGTTTCTTAAGTCAGATCAATTCAGTGAACTCATTCTCTAATGAGCACCCACTTCCTTGTATTAGTGTCTCACACAAGTGGCATATGAGATCTGCCACCCTCTCCATCGAGCATACATAGAAAGTGCTAATCTATCTGGAATATTGATCTTCTACTCAATACTCCTATGACTAGGAATATTCTAAATCAGAATTTTTTAGATTTTAGGTCTCATAGGTATGATTTCATCATAATTCTAAACCCATTTTTCTGATTTATGGAGTTCATCATAATCATTACTAAAGTAAGATGCAGCATATGATGAAAAATATCTTTTATTATTTAAAGAGTCAATACATAAGTCTGGAAGATTACAAGAAAAATCCATCAAAATATAAATTTCGATTAGCTTGTAGGGCATATTCCTTTCAGCTACATCAGAACTTCGGGCTGTGCAGAGATCATCTACAGGATAATCAGATTACCCTTGAGATATGTCTATACTTCTCATACTTTTAGATTTAATTTTAGATTTTAAATATCAGAAAATAAAATTAGATCTAACATACATTAAATCTGAAATAGTGTAGGATAAAATTTTTAAATTATTCCACCCCAGATTTGATGAAATCTGAAAGATCCTACAAAGAAAAAAGATAGTTTTTCCTTCATTTAGTTCATCGAGGTGAGAGATTTTTTATGCCACCTGCACGTTATTCACTGTTTGGTAAAAAAAAAAAAATTTCTGTGAATGGTTCAAAACCGTAAAGTTTTCTGATGCATACGCTTTTAACGTATCGTGGTGTGTTGGAAACAACGATAGTAATATGTCTGATATAAAAAGTCATAACTCTAATATGATGATGCAACATTTGCTTCCTGTGGTCATGCATGACTATTTGAGTGGTGATGTTTAAACTGCATTGATTGAGTTGGGAGTATTCTTTCGAGAACTGTGTTGTCGAAAATTGAAGATTAACTTACTTGAGAGATCTGAGAAGGATATCGTACTCATTTTTTGTAAGTTAGAAAAAAAATTTTCACCATCATTTTTTGATGTTATGGTGCATCTGACTGTTCATCTTCCAAGGGAAGCTTTTTTGGTCGAACCGGTACATTATCGATGGATGTATCCCATTGAAAGATAAAAAAATTATACATACTTTATCATATCAATTATAAGATATAAATATATTTTTTAAATTTAAATTTATTTTTATTTATAAATTTTTGTGTACCTTAAAAAAGTATGTGTGCAATAAAGCAAAGCTTGAAGGGTCTATAGTGGAAGCATATATAGCTACGGAGTATATCACATTCTGTTCGATGTATCTTGATGATATCGAAATAAGATTTAATCATACAGATCGTAACGCAGACCGTGAATGAGGTGACAATGAACCGACATTATCTATATTTAAACAAACGGTTCAACCTATTGGTGCAAGGAGATATGAATTTATGAATGTGAACGAGCTATCCAAGGCACACTTTTACGTTCTAAATAATTATGAAGAAATTGAAGATTTTATTGAGTAAGTACCATCTTAGCATACTGTTTAATATTTTAAATAATTTTTTTATGTCGATGTAAAATTAAAAATCATAAGTTGTTGCAGTGAGCACAAAAGTATACTATATAGAGAGAATAATACGGATGCTGATGATCGACATAGGAAAAAATTTATAAAATAGTTTAATGATCTTGTAAGTTGCATTAGTGATATATTATTTATTTAATTATAAATAATATTATTTAAATTAATATATTTTTTTATGTTATGATGTAGATGAAACATAAGTATTTCAATAAAGAAGTGAGTGCGATTGATGAGTTGTATAATTTAGCATGTGATCCCTATCGAAAGATTAATCGCTATGCATTCTGTATCATTGGAGGAATGAGATTTCATATAAGGAAGCTTGAGATGTAACAACAGATCCAGAATAGTGGGATTGCTACAATAGGATATGAAGAAGAAGAAGAGATTGAATATTATGGTATACTGGTAGATATCATAGAACTAAAGTATGGGTCCAGTAATTTTGTATTCTTATTTTAGTGTGAATGGTGGGATATTAGTAATAAAAAGATCAGTATTTATATCGATTTATACTTTATCAGTGTAAATTTTGCACGAATATGATACCAGAATGAGCTGTATATATTAGCAACTCAAGCGAAACAAGTAATATATTTGAAAGATCTAAAGTATCGAGGTAATTGGCATGTTATACAAAAAATAATGTCTAGAGGCGTATATGACATACCAATCCGATTAGAGATGGATGAAAATTTGGATTGACATGAAGAAGAAGCTTTTCAATAAGAAGAACAAACATTAGCCGAGCTTTTTGTTGATGAAGAACTTGTAATGGCACCTTTGAATAGGGTTGATCTGCCGTTCAACGAAGTTGAAGCTGATCATGTATTTAATCTTGATGAGTCAGAAGATGATGATCAGTTGATAAATGATGATGAGATAGAAGACGACACATATATCGATTATTGTGATTCGGAGGAGGATCTGCACATCGAGGAAAATACGAATATTGATGAGTAGATCTATATTCTTTGTTCAATCTTCTCTTGCAATAATGGTGTGTGATGTAATTGTATTCATCAGAATGTAATTTATTTATTATTATTATTATTCAATATTATATTCATTTATATGTCAATTATTGCAGATATGACACCAGGAGACAGACGACGACGTTTGCATTCACATTCTACCCTAGAGGTTGAGGTGCCTTCACCGATCTCCATTGCCGCACCGGCTCTATTGTCAGAGGGTTCCCAGCGAGGCAGGTCCCAGCGAAGTGGATCCCAATGAGGCGGGTCTGAGTGAGACGGGTCTAAGTGATATTATTATATTTTTTGTGTAATGAAATTTGATTCTTTTATTTGGATAGCTATCATACTAATGATTTATTTATTGTTGTTTCAAGCCAGTCATCATCTGTAATGAAGTGAGGGCGAGGTCCATCAAAGAACCTCACTCTAGAATATTGGAGATGCGAGCACCTGGGACAGCATCTCCGTATCGAGATACCAGCCGGCTACACCAGGCCCACAAGGGGATGGTGCGAGCCGTGGCAGACTGAGCTGGGCATCATATGCTGCGGCTATGCTTCCGTGATGCTCTTCGATTGGCGTCACGTTCTATCAGCTCAGAAAGAGATTTTGTACATCTACTTACAGATAACATAAATTATATTGTGAATATTTAACTTGCAAAGTATTCTTTTAATATTTGTTATTGGCAGGGTATATTCGACATCATTGATTTTAAGAAGGATCGTATAAGGCGAGCTGTGGACACTCATTTATCGTTGTATTTCAAGGATTATCGCCATCACATGCATCAGCATTAGTACCATGTAGTGCAGGATCATGGGGAGGAGACAGCGCGGCAGCAGCTCTATGACAGCATCACTATGGATGACTGGACTATCATATATCGATATTACGAGGATCCGGTATATCAAGTTACACATCCAAACTTCTTTTTTTTTTTAGAGTTTAATAATTGAATCATTTATTCTTAAATTAAATTTGTTATCTACTAATTTAACTAGTAACTGTACAGAGAAGATGTATCCAGAATGTCGCGAATCGGACAAGACAGATCATACTGTATTATGAGGGTTCAAGATTGTTCGCTCGTCACATGGAGCACATGGTAGGTAATTTTTAATTTTTAATTAGTATATAATTTTTTAGTTATATAAAAAAATTTTAATTAATTCTCAAATTATAAAAAAATACTGAGAGTGGTGAGCTTCCTAGTAGGATCGATATCTATCTGCGGATCCACCAGCGACGGTCAGAAAAGTGAACGACGGGGAGTCAGGAGCTCTTTGTAAGTTTTTTCTATTATTTTTTTATTCACAGTCTAATTTTTATTACAAAATTAAAATAGCTATAACTTTAATTTTCAAGACCGTATGACAGACATGAGATCCCAGTCTATCTCTGAGAGCTCGACCGTACCCACAGATGATGAGATCTGTGATCAGGTGCTTGGTAAGAGATCCTGTTATGTTAGGAGTCTAGGGTATGAGATCATTATTTTCTCATCCTCACGCTCATCTAGGACTGACATCCATTCTGCATGCAAGGCTCGGCTGACAGAGGTGCAGAGGCAGGCTGCCGTGAATCGACAGTAAGCTGAGCAGCGAGCTCAGAAGTTGGCTGCACGCGTCGACAAATATCAGCAGCTTCAGATCTACATGATGGAGTGGATGGCGTATATAGAACAGATGATACAGCTGATGAGACAACAGCAGGTCGATTCGAGCTCTTTCGAGCGCTCTCCTTCCCCAGCTCGTTCTGTAGATGCCGGCACTTGATGGCTTCTTCATGCACTTTTTTATTTTTATTTCAAATATCTCATAATTTTAATTTAATAAATAAAATAATAAAATTTATTTGTCTATTTATTGTGTAAATTTTTTATTTTAATTTTTTTAATTTATAAAAAATATTATAGATATAAATTAAAAATATATATTCATAAATTATTTTTTAAAAAAATATGTTTAAATTATTAGTGATGAAATTATTTTCGATAAAATATTGATCGCCAAAAATATTTTAGTATGATAATTTAATTTTTTAATAAATATAAAATTATTAAAATTTTATATATAATTAATAGCGATGAAAAATTATTCGTCGCAAATAATTATTAGCGACAGAAAGTTTCATCAAAAATTATCATATTTATGATGTAATTTTTTCATCAATAATATTATTTAAATTTGATTTTTAAAAAAATTATTATTAAATTAATAGTGATGAAAAATTTTTGTTGTAAAAAAAGTTATTTGCAACGTAAATTTTTCATCGTTAAAAGTTTTTAAATATTTTATTTTAGAAAAAATTTTGATTAAATTAATAGCGACGAAAAAAATTTTATCGCTATTAATTTTTTATTTATTGGCGACGTTATAATTCATCGTAAATATTTTTTTATGATTAAAATATTTCATTGAAAAATTTTTAATGATGAAAATTATTTATCACAAATAAATATTATTAGCGACAAAATATTTTTTTATCGTAAAATATTATCAACGACGTGATTATTTGCGATGAAAAATTAGCTACGAAATTTTTGTCGCTAATAACTATTAGCGACGAAAATAGGTTATTAGCGACGAAAAATTTTCATCGCAAAAACTCTCTTTTCTTGTAGTGTGGGTTAAAAGGGTCAGCTGTCTAAAATCTAAATCCGATCTGATTATTAAACAGGTTAAACAGATCGATCCGTTAACGATTTGAATCCGTTTAATCCAAATCCAAACCTGTTTAAGACAGGTCGAATGTAGATCGGGTTGACAGATCAGATCGATTTTTGCCACCCCCTAAGCACAGCAGCCATAGGACACAAGGGACTCAGGCGAGCCCATGAGAAGGGGGGAGAGAGATAAAGAGAGAAAAAGTGGGAAAGAGCATCTCGTGCCTCGTGAAGAGAGGAATGCCGCCACCACCGCCATCGCCCGCTCTACCAATACCATATTTGCCAGCCATCCTACAGTCTCTCCATCATCGGCCTTCGCTTCTTCACCATTTATGGCCCCTGGGGTCATCCCAACATGGCCTACTTTACTAAATCCATCCTCTCTAGTAATGCCATTACCCTCTTCAAGACCTATGATAGCACCGATGTCTAGCACGACTTCACCTACATCGATGATGTCATCAAGGACCGCCTCGGCGCGCTTGACTACCTTATATCTTTCAATTTTTTTCTATCTTTCCCTTGTTTTTGTTGATTTTTCAATATTTTCTCTAGGTTTTTCCATTGTCTTTCCATGAGGCGATGGCTAGGGCTCTGTGGTGAGCCACTTTACTCTTATGAGATCTTCTCTTCATGATTTTTTTCTACATGGTTCTCTTTCTTTTTTTCAAAATCTCACATGTCAAATAAAGGCTCTGTCAACATAAAAGTCTCCAATTTAATATATAATCTGTGGTGAGCCACTTTACTCTTATGAGGTCCTTTTTTCATGATTTTTTTCTACATGGCTCTCTCTCTTTTTTTTCAAAATCTCACATGTCAAATAAAGGTTCTGCCAACATAAAAGCCTCCAATTATATATATATATATATATATAATCTGTGGTGAGCCACTTTACTCTTATGAGGTCTTTTTTTTCATGATTTTTTTCTACATGGCTCTCTCTCTTTTTTTTCAAAATCTCACATGTCAAATGAAGGTTCTGCCAACATAAAAACCTCCAATTTAATATATATATATATATATATATATATATATATATATTAGATGCATGGTTTCTAGAAAACTGGTTAATACTGGTCAACAATAGAGAATTGTTTTGTGAACCGGAAACTTGAGTTAGATACCACTTTATGGAAGATGAAAAGAAAAGGTAGGATTGGTTTCTGATGGAAAATTTGAGAAGTTGTTTGATTTGCTGTTTGCTTATTATTGTGTTGTAGTTTCAATTTGCAAGGGAAACTTGGATAGGAGATTTGTATTTGATATAGTCCAGATGTGGTACTTACCAAAATCACATATGCCAACTTAGTCAACCAATAGTGAAGCAATACATAGCATGTGCAATTGACATCCAGGTGGATATCCAGGCAAAAAGCATAGATAATTACGACTCAACATGATCTTAGAGTGGTTGATGAGAAAGGATATAATAACCCGTCCATGGATCACGCTATCGGATCATAATATACTCTTGCTTTTCTTTTTATATAAATCAGACAAAGGGACCCCAATTAAGAGAACTTTCACATCATTGACAACTCATCGCTTGTACTCTTCAGCTCTCCTTTCCCCTTCTATTTTGTTCCATCAAAATTTTGCTTGGCTACTTAAACATTGAAAGGTCCCTCACAAAATAAGTTCCAGCAATCATTGATTGGCTTTTTTGCTTGCAGGTCAGATCCCACATCGTGCAAATCAACTCTACCTAAGCCGACCGGCCTCCGTCACCAACACCAAGTCCATCAGATCAGCTTTTCGGTGGCAACAGTATTTATGGACAAATATATGGGTGAACTATCTAACAATCACCTTTGTGTAGGAGCATAAAATGCTTTTAGTTAAGTAATGATGCTTTAAAACTCTATTTAGTCTCAAGTTTTTAGATACCTAGAATTGACTTAAAAGAGATTTGGTAACTTATTTTTCTGATCATATTTTGTTAGGTTTGGTTGAAGTTAATGTGCGTTAAGTCTTTTTTCAATTCTTTTCTTTACTTTTTCTGAAGAAGTAATATAAGGGTATGAAGGTTCTGACAGACTACTCCCAATTTATTGATGGAAGTCTAAAAGTACAATATCAACACTGCATCTGGTCAAGTAGCATCCTATGTGGCTAACCGCATGATGCTATACTTTGGAGGTCTTTTTCTTTTTCACCCAGCGTCTTCAGGATGTACTTGTGACTAATGCTAGTGATTGTATTTACGCAAGAACTTTATAGGAAAGCCGTATCATCAAACAAATATAAAAAAAAAAAAATCAAATTTGACTACTTTTAAAGAAAAAAAATGATGTACTAATTGAGATGATTAAACAATGATCCATTGGACTAGAAGCTCACTCACGAAAAAGACATAATCAAAGAGAAAAAACCCCAACAAACTTCAAAGATAAAAGAGGGTTTTCTCAATCTGCCACCATACTTGGAAGTTGGGAAGCAAAATCAAACCTGTAAAGTTTTCGCATGGTCCTTGAATCCCCTTGGGTTGATAGATAAGTTTGCAAAACCGAAATTTTGGATTAAAACTTAAGACAAAGTTTGCTATATATTGGCCCCATGGCAAGAAGCATCATAGAAGGTACATATGATCGGTCATACATCTATGTAACTGTGTAAATCAATGCTCATGTATTTTCAGATCATATGCTCGTAGTGAAAATTCATAAATTAATTAATATCGATAAAATTATAAAAAATAAGTGATTGTGCATCCGATTTTGCTAGCTATTATGAACTAGTGCTTCATCAAGAAGTGGTATTTATGGTGAAGTTTCATCTTATAATGGAGTGGTATGAGTCCACCAAAACCAACCATTGAGCAAAAAATAAAATAATAACAAATATTGCTGAAACAGATGAACTAAAAAAAAAAAAAGCAAAACAAAAACAGAAAAAAAAGGAGATAGTATTCACAGTCCTGCTATTCCAGTAGCGACCATATGTTTCGTCAATTTAATCAATATGGATCACCGTGCCAAATAACTTAACCGCCCTCCTTACATCGATCATGTAGTAGGAGTTCTGGAGAATGTCACCGTCCACGAATATACTAAAGATCAAAGTATCACCCGTCTTAAGAGCCTTCTCCTCGACAAATGTAGACCACCCCGAGACGAGCTGAAAACATTGCCGATCCCTCGAGCGGAAATATTCAAAATTCCACCATCGCCGGCTTTCCTGATCCCAAAACATCAGAGAAGGGACGTCTGGAAAGAACCGTTCGGCTGATTTAGTTGGTAAAATCAGGCATTTCCAACTTTGCACGTTATTGCATGTCAGCTTTAAGCAGAACAATGTATTGGCGCTCGCGCCGTCATCGCTGGGAGGGCCTATCGGTATGGCTGAATGTGGATGCAATGTGCTGCTTCGGTGCCGATGGATATGGGTTGTATTTTGCTGGAAGACGGTGTTGCAATGCGGTGTCGGCAATCCTGATGTTGATGCATTGACCCCCCTGGCCCTGCTCGAACTTGGCCTCGTGAAGCTGTTGGAAACTGTGGAAGCCACCATCATTGCATGCCTGCCCTCCTGCCTTGTTGTTGGAAACTGGCGCAGCGAACTTGACATATGGAAGCCCGGATCTTCCTCCTCTTCCTTCACACCGACCCTTGAGAAAAACGATGGGAGATTAACGTTAAAACATGATAATAAACATAAGAGGATAGCAGGAGGGTTGATTTAATCTTACCAAGAAAATCCGTGTAGATTGTTTGGAAGAGAAGCCATGTTGAAACCAATGAGGAGGAGTTGCTAGGCCGCCGGAGGAGGAGGAGCAAGGAGAGGCGTTTGTACAAATAGCAGAAGCAGATTCTGGGCCAGAGAGGGAGGAGGAAGAGGGGTTTATATAGTTGAGGATCCGACTTGAACAAGGAAAAAAGAACATCCAGGAAAGGAAAACCTGCTATATGGCGTGGAAATAGGTAGATTGCCTCATAAGGAGACCTGGCTTTCGATGGACTAGTTTAAAAAAAAAAAAAGGAAACAAAAAAAATCTGTTACCGCTAAACCTTTCCTTATTCTTATTTCTTTCCTTCTTTAAACCTTGAAGCGAAAAGAGTGCTGCTACATAAGGAAACCTGGCTTTCGATTGATAAGTCAAAAAAAATAATTCCTATTTTGTTTTTTCCTTCTTTAGACCCTCAACAGTAAACTTTAATTCAACCCTCAAAAACCTTTAATTCATTTGGACGTCTAGATTTGGTGTGTATAAGTTGGTAACTCCTGCTGGTACTAGTAGTTGGGTTTCTTCAGGAGACTTGATTGAACTCCTAAACGTCAAACCTTAATCTATTAGGAGTAGATTGGGACGGTAGTTGGGTTTCGTTGAGAGATTTGGTTGGAGAGGAAGGCAGGAGTGTTTAGTGAAATCAAACTCCACTAAAATCTAGCTACTCCCATGTTTGAAATAGAGAACATGAACTTATCGAGGTGCCTTGTTTAATGCTACCTGCAACATTAGTCCGCCAGCCATGACTTATGGCCTTGCACATTACCATCATGAATCCAATGGTGTACTTTTATGTATTTATAGCTCTATAAGTTAGTATGTAATTGGATGAAATTCACAAGGACATGACATGAAACCCAACAACCTGTGATTTGCCAGGAGTGCATAATTCATGGCCACCATTAATTTGAGTTCCACTGTCATCCATCCATGTCCTAATGCGACAAAACTATGGCAACATCAATTATCTTGCATGAAAAATCATCATAATCTATCGGTTAAAAATTATATTTATATATTAATTACCTTGCCATCTCTCTCTAATGTCTCCAATGTTTCCTAAGCATTTGTCCAGAATTTCTCACGTATAATAGAAAGTATTGTTCTCCCTTATATACATACACACATTGGGAGAGGAGAAATACCCTGTTTTCTACTATTTACGATCTAGAAGTACATTTCTCACTAGCACTTCAAAGAAACAAAGCCAGAACTCAAGCAACTGCAAATAACATAGTATTCTGTGGGCAGAATATTTCATGCCAATGAACTTTTTCTTTATGATAGAATATGAATGCATCCGCGTGAATCTTATTTTAATTCAATACTTTTCTTATTTTTTTAGGAGAAATCCTATCAGCATGACCTTTCCCACGTGCAGAGGATGCCAACCAAGTGAGCTGAGAATGATAGGCCTATACATGTGTGGCACCGCTGCTCTATAAAAAAATTTTTAAAAAAATTTAAAAACAACAACAACAACAACAACAACTAACTCTAAAATGAAATCAATTTGGCTTGAAAGGAATAAAGCCAGCAGATCCCAAACCATGTTCAAATATCTATGGTATATTCAAAACAAGAGTCCTCCTCAATCATCCATTAATCTAGTCCAAAACCATGTTCAAATATCTATGGTATAGTCAAAACAACAGTCCTCAATCATCCATTAATCTAGTCCAACTCCATCCTTTTGTTTGCCTTTCCTCTTTTCCTAGTCTCTTTGCTCAAAAAAAATCCCTCCCTTCTCTCCTCCACCCCAACTTTTTCCATTCTCTCCGCGTTGGCATACATTTATACATCCAACAGATCTTGCAATCCCCAACCCCAGCATGCAAACTCCCCCAGTAATACAAACATACTTCCCCAATCATGAAAACATACCACCCACCCCACCGGACACACCCCCGGACCTCGGAATAGAATGAATATTGTTCCATCCCTGTATTTCGCTGGCATTAACCATGCCACGTGCTTTGCTCCCGCACAAGCCAGTTGTATCCAAGGGAGGGAACACAATACAATGACAGTGGCCAGCAGCGTCAAGGGTTATAATAACCCCTTGCGAGACCTGCTCTAGAATCGAAAACCGGAATGCCGACTCCAAAATCCATTCTTCTGCATCCTCCATGATTACGAAGTCCATCCCTAGTGCTAGCGGTTAGATACAGCATCATCCACAGACACTGCAACAATTCGATATCCATGAGATCATCCCGATTCGTTATCACCAATGTCGTACGCCATGTTGTATGTATGTATACGGCAATAGGGCATCCAAAAGTGTCCCTAAATCATCCTTTTCCCCCAGAAGCCACAACAATTATAGCTTCCTCGCATAACCAGCAAATTTTCCCATGCACCACCAGCCGTCCTGGGTATCCTGAAAAAAGGGCTCATAGATACCCCTCCTAAGGAAGATGCATAAGTTCCTGCTTGGAGACAAAAGCTTCCAATCCGGAAACCCAAAACGTTTCAATTACCTTAATCCATCTAAAGATGTGATTGTGATTCATTGAGTACGCCTCTCTTAGATGACACATTAGCCAACCACTGGCTGACACCATATTTCCCTTATCACATCAATTGCAATCAGCATAACATGAAAAGATCAAACCATTGCTAAGTATAGCAACAAAGACTCCATGAGAAAAGAAGGGAGTACAGCTCTAATGGTTCCCCATACGTTCTGAAATATTTTACAGAAACTAGTACATCCTTTCTGTCATCAACCGACTACCAAGTTCTCTGACACCACTGAAATAAGAACATGCAAACCTGATTCCTACATGTCCACATTCACCTGAGATAGCTAAGTCGACCAACTTTGCTTATTGGAAGGAGAGACGCTTTTACTGGATCAAGGCTTCATTTGCAGCTTCCCAGCCCAGGATCTTGGTGGTTCATGTCTCGCCATTGGTGGTAGCTGCAAAATGAAAGCAATTTTTTTTAAAAGTAACGATCAATAATAGCAGCACAAGAAGTACAAAATGACAAACATGTAACCACAGATGCCGGTTTCTCCGCTCAATCAGGCATATCCTCCTGCGTTTAGAAAAACAAGCTGGATACACAACTGGCAAAAAGAAAGTGCAGAAGATAAGGGTTGCCGTCCTATCTCCTCGCTTCCACCATGAAAGCACCAAGTCAAGTGATGTTCCACAGATCGTGCTTGTCTCATTGCTAGAGATTGTACCCTTATCTCCTTGCATGGCAATGACAGCCTCAAGTCCGGCAGCATTCCAAGAGATCATGCCCATCTCACTGTCAGAGATCATCCCCTTTTTACCTTTGTTCCACCATAAGAGCCTCAAGTCCGACAGCTTCTTGTGATATCTTTCTTCCCACGGTACTGGAAACCATGGTGACATTAGAAAGATACCAATCCCATTTTCATCATTTTTCTTTTTTTTTTTTTTTTTTGGGTTTTGTGGGGGAGGGGGAGATCTAAGGTTTTTCTTTTAGCTTGGGAAGTTCATTTCAGCCGAGCTTGGTTTCAAGCTCAAATTCAGTTCAATTGGTGAAACAAGCCAATCACAATTTGAGTCCAAGCCTCTTCCATCAAAGCCAAGCTGAGATTGAACACGTTCTTGAGCTCAACTCAAGCTCAAGCCGAGTTTGAACACTACCCGGCTAGGCTGAGCCCAACCTCAGTAACTTGGTACTCGGCTTGGCTTGGCTTGTTTGCACCAATTAGTAGGATGCACCATCCATCCAATAAGACATTTAGTGAAGTGGGACGCAGGCAACTACAAAATCATAATTGATACAACAATGAAGTTCTAAAATTTAAGAGCAGCATCAAAGAGTGAGAGATCTAACAAAATTTTAAACATCAAAACTCAAGCACTACTGTTTCACAAGATATCAAACACTAAATGGCAACCAAGTCTGCCTATTAGATCAACTTTGGGCCACATCCATGGCACACCATCACTATTACTCGCACTCGGAATTCAAATCAAACCAAGCATGGGTTCAGACAAGGCGAAGTTCAATCCACAAAGCAACCTGCCTTAGCCCTGATAAGCCCATAGTTATGAAAACTGGACAGCTCAAAGAGGCATATGAAAGTCCATAACTACCATTATTAGATCCAATCGGGGAGAAGGAATTCCTTCAACATGCTGAACTCGAATCTCTCTACTAAAATACGAAACAACAACAATTTTTGAAAGCAAACTATAAGCCTTTTTACTTTAATTAATGTCCCATGATCCACAAAATAATGGTATACATGATGGGTGGAAAGTAGAGTCTATGTACTTTGCTTTCACTCCATCTGTTTAGGGTTCTAATGAGTGGAAGAAGGGTCTACGCTCCTTGCTTTTACTCCCTCTATTCTTGCTCTCCAAAACTATAAGATACAACCACTATTTATACTAGTATGGTCATCTTTATTTGAGTCAGATTTTTCTTCTAGCTAAAAGAGGAGAAGATGCAAGTTCTCCAACATTTTATAGAGATCCACCATTTTTATTTCAATTGGATTTCTTTTCTAGTTAAAAGAGAATGAGAACTTTCTATGCTAGTGAAGTCCAGCCCATATTGGACTTGGTTCCTATCCTAATTAAAAGAAGATACAAATTATCAAAATAATAAGAATATTATAAAATTTTCAACTTTGAGCAGTAGCTAAATCTTGACCCTGCATCAACTTCCCAATCAACTGCATCAACAAATTCTTTCTGCATTAAAAGTCATGACTTCCCAGAGTTTTGATACTTGATTTCATTCTAGATATGGTGGATCTTGCTTCTGAAACTTGTCCAGACATACCTAAGGTGGCGTTTGGTGCATTACATAGGTAATGTGGCTATGGTAATGTGATTGCAAAGGAAATGTGGTTATCTGATAAAATTATAAGGAATCCTATATTGCAGTGTTTGATATGTGCAGTAATGTTGTTGTAAAATTACAGGGAATCCTACATTACAGTATTTGTTATACAATTTAGATTACATAGAATATAAGCTAATTTTTTCAAAATACCCCCATCCTTGTTTATTGATTATTGTCTATTTTCTTCTACAATGACAACTTAATTTTGAAACCAATCATTTTTCGTAACATCACCCATTATGTTTTCTTTTCTATTTTCACCAAACTGAGACTACCCATAATTTATTTTAATTTATTTTGATTTATTTTGATGGGGGTATTTTGGTCCTGAAGTTATCTTGTTGCAAAATTGCAGGATTGTCAGATTACATGTAATCACATAACCACCTCCCCCTAGGCAATCAGATTACCTCTTTTTGAGGTAATGCTGCATTACATATAATGCAGCATTATCTGTGAAAGTAACAAAACAAACAGTGTAATCTGATTACCTATTACAAAATTACATGTAATCTTGTAATCCTACCAAACGCCCCCTAAGTGGCCAGATTGGTCCATGGTGGTTCAGATAATCCTTTTGAATTATTAGTTAAACCAAATTCCAGCCACCACATAATCAGAGTTTAATTTAGCATCAACTACCAAAAAAGCTGGCTGTGCAAGCTTTATGTTTGCTACCCTAAGATCTCATAGTCAAACAAACCTAACTATTTGCTGAGGACACAAAAAAGCGACAATTTCTTCAATTCAGCAAACTTACCTTGTGCTGAAGTCTCATTATTGTTGATATCAACAGTTTGTCACCGATTATCTGCCTCAACTTTTTAATCAAGTCAATCCTGCTTATCTTTCTTTTCTGGTAAAAATAAAGAAATATAAATTTTGAAGATATCAAATAACCATAAAAACAGAAAACAGTTATCAGGAGACATTTAAAACCTTGAATTCTTCATAGTGAGTATTAACCAAGTCCATGTCTTGCGGAGACACTTTGGTCGAAATTGCAGCAAACAACATTGAGAAGGGCATCCAGGGTGATGTGGGAGTTCTTGGAGCTCTACCAAACACTGGTGCTTGCGGTTGATTTACCAAAGCTGGAGGTGGTTGAGGGTTCCTATCCTGATCCTGACAAAACAGAATAAAATCAATCAAAAAATTAATTATTCCAGGCTGCAAAGAACAACATGCTCTACAATGGTGATTATGGAGATTCAAAGACCATTATCAAAGAAATTTGGTAATAAACAGTTGAACTTCCCTTTCCTAATATTTCCACCTATTTTATATGTCCTGTAAAATGAATTCCAGGATGAACTTTACTTACATACGGAACAGTTTATAAGATGATTTTTCATTTGCATTGCAATCACAAAATCAATGACAAATCTATGGCTAGACATAGCTAACCTGATTGCTTGTGTGTATAGTTTGACTTTCAATATACCAAAATAAATAGAATGTTTTACTGGTCAAAGCTGAAGTGTAACTCTGAACTTTCATGACATGGATGCAGAACACACCTGCGATAGGCTCTGAGGTGGACTTGAATTTGTGATTGCAGATGCATTAGATATACTTTCTTTACCGATCAAATATTCTGCAATAACATCAAAAACATCTTTTTCAGACAAAATTGTAGTGAAATAGACATGAATGAATGAACTAAATGACAGTATTCTAAGAAAATCACCTCTGGCTGTGGAAGACACTTTAAAAGCCACAATATATTCTGGATAGATGTGAGTATTCACGTGCATATCCCATATAACATAATGCTTTGGCTTTTGAAGATCGTCCACACCACTATCAAACTTCTCATTACTGGGCTGATACTGTTTTGATCCGCGGTGGATGACTTCCACATTTCCCATTATTACACGGCATAACATCATATGGACAACATCATTTTCGTCGACATCAGAATAACTAGCACTGTGAAGTGTGAACAGTAATCTGTAAGTTAGGCATATTTCTTGAAAAAGGATATCAGCACAAAAAAAAGAAGCCAGAAACATCACTAACAATATGGTGGAAGGTAGTAGGTTCAGAATTATTGATGTTGACAATTCTACCTGTACCGAAATTAAATGCTATCCAAATAGCATAGAAATAAAAACAAAATAAAAGTTGAATAAAGCCTTACCAGATATTGGAGCAATTCGCTGGTGCAAGATGAGTGCCAATGCCATACACAGGTCCATGCACAGGCTTCTTTATCCTCATAATCCCCTGCAACATAATATCTTCCACAGCATCCCTAGAAGTAGAAAGCCAGGCATAACGGACATTTGCATTGCCACGGATATTCTTAGTTATGTCAACCTGCTTTTGAAAAAGATTAAAGCGGATCTGCCCCAAGTTATCTTTCAAAGGGGTTCTGAAGATACCAAGAATGTCCTTTGCATCGATAAAGGGACCCAAACCCTGGAGTAACATATCTTGCACAGCATTGTTGACACAAGGAGCACCAACAGGTTTAATCAACTTTCCGTGCGAAGTTCCAAGACCAGAGACCTTTGGAGGGACAAAAGAACATGGCTCATTTTCTCCGACTGTTTCATTGACCTCGGCATACATATTCTGGTTACTGGCAAAAATTGTTTCAGTCTTAACCCTCTTGACATTAGACATTACCTCATCATCAGGTCCTGAATTTGAGCTTTCAGCAGCACTCACAGCAATCTCAATATGCGCATTGAGATCACGTGTTCCATTTGGCTCACAACTCATATGAACATGTTTCCCTTTGCTAGAATGATGACATCCATTTGATGCATAAAATTCAGGATGCAATTCTGGAAAAAAGCATTTATCATGTTCATCAATCCAAGCAATAGGCTTCTGCAGGCCTGTTTTCAAGTCTACACAAACCATATGGACAAAGTCTAACAACAATTGCTGGTTCTGAAACATAGCTTCGATAATTGACTTCTTTAATTGAAAATCTTCACGGACCAGACTGATGATATTCTCAGGAAAATCTTTCCATTCACCATCCTGGTAAGACAGCACTCGCTGTGGCAATCCACTCCTCAAAAAGTTGCGATAGTTTTTAACAATATGTGTTTCCGAATAACAGCTGAAGCCCAATTTGCATTCCCTCGCATCATGGCATCTGACAGGGTATTGATCTGCAACAGGCTGATGCGATACCAAAACATCGCCACAATCAGTTAAATGTGCAGCAGAATCTCGCTTCCTCTTTTTATTGCCTAAAATTCTTCCGCTTTTACCCAACACCTTTTCGCTCCTCACTTCCATTTTTTTTAACAAAAGTGAACAGTAACGACTGGTTAATTCTATGCAACAGACTTGCTTCCACCAAGCCTGCTTATTTGCAGTAATTTACAACTTCCCAAAAGGGTATATCCAGGTAAAGCTCATGCCAGAGATGACAGTAAGCAGGGTGACTCTGAAAAAATAAGCACACCATTTAGCATCAATATTTACTCAAAGAGAAAAATAAACAAGAATGAAAACAAAGAAAATTGGAATCAAACATTTTTAACCATATATATGTGTGTGTACATATAAACAACTGATACAAGCTACTTGTCAGCTATTTAGCTTTAACATGAAGAAAGTGCAGAATAGAAGAGAAAGAAAACAAATAAAGATAATGAATGGACACATGCATAACCCACTAGTGATGAAATATCTGATGACAGCACCTAAAGTCTGATGTTCTAGCTAATGGTAAGCATCAAAAATTGACATTAAAAATCCTAAAATAACAAGACTTCTACAGCTGATTATGCAAATGGAAAGGTGAAAACACGCCAATTCATCCCAAGCAACAATATAGGTCCTCAGGTTGCACTTACAGCAGAGAAGAAAACATTATTTTTTCTGCCATGAATGGTGACATTTGGATATAAAGGGGTTTCTTTTTCCAAAGCAACATTTAGATATAAATAAGTCACCTAGGTCTATATTTGGGGGGAAAAGAACTTCTACATCCATGTTGCAAAGGAAATGAGACAGCAGAACATGCACAATACCTAACTGGCAGAAAATTTGCAAGCCTGAAAAGCATCCCAAACGACAAAAAGAAGATAACAAAATTGCAAAGTAAATAACTGTCACTTTGTACCTTCCTTCTGCAGGACTAGATCGAAATGAATAGCTCCTAATTTCATTACTTAAATCTTGGATTGTAGCAGCATTAAAGAGAAGTTACTCGAGTTTTGGTTCATGGACTAGCATGTCCATGAACCAAAATCATAAAACTGAATAGAGAACTGGGCTAGGCATTCTGCTCCCACCAAGAAGCTCATAAAGTCATCAATCTATTCAATAAATTCATCACTGTATTGTTTTTCCAAAGACAAATATCTCTCATCCTGCATCATCCAGCACTTGCAAAGGTAGCAAATTCCATTCTTTGAATAATGACCTAGCTGAAGGCTTGCCAGAGGCATCTCTCACCACTGGACAACTAATCAGCATATAGGAGGAATAATTTAATTTCTTGCAGGAAAGGCATTTACTGTCACAAAGTACCTCATCCTTTCCTCTTCAAGGGTCGCAGTGTTTTTACGATTGACTATCCACAGTGAACCATAGAATTTATGGAGCAGTATAATAACAGACATGTTTGGACAATAAGCATCTAGCAGCAAGATTATATTTTTGAAGGTGAATCACCACCCAACTAGAATGGAGGTACTTATATTATAAAAGACTTCAAAATTTTCCAAATCAGAAGGTGAAAGGAATTAGTAACATTATTATTCATTTTATGCAGATGAACCAATAAACATCATTCTAATCCTATGAAAGGAATCATGTATCCAGAAAACTTTTGACAAACCACCAGCATGAGACAAACCTTCAACATAAAAGAAGCAGCGAGATCTATGTGGCTCCTACAATATATTAGGGCATCACAAATTCAAGAATGTCCGTGCGTAGCTCTCAAACTTAGAACTGCTACAATATATTAGGGCATCACAAATTCAAGAACGTTCATGCGTAGCTCTCAAGCTTAGAAACCACAATAATTGGTGCTAAGGTCTAGCTAAGGCAACTTAAGCAGAAGGGCCTTCCACAAAACCATGGACTCAAGCTATTTACATAGGTCATGCTCGCATACCAGGAGATCAAACCTCAGAACTCTTCTAGATTTCAGAAAGTATACATAAGAAGGGGATAATGCAATTCTTAGCATAGGATAGTGCATTCATCTATATTGCATAAATTACTAGTCAGGATGATATTGAAAGACAATCCCCACCAATCATCACCCTACCAATTTGAGATACGAAGTGCCATATACAATCACCACAAAAAAGAGAAACATGTTTCTTCACCAAATGCCACTTCCATCTTTCCACCCCATCATTAACAGTAATGACTGAAATGAAACAATCCAAACCTGTAATCTTTTAGAAGGGAATATCATCATATTCAACCATCCAACAGATACCCCAAAAGGCCAAAAGGGTTTTGATCTCCGTGAAATTATCTGACGATCTCATCTCTCATACCCTTAACATCAGCGACTCAGACATGACCATGAAAACTTGGAATTCATCATCCTTCTTTTTAAACACAGTAAAAGGAGTATTTTTTCTATTGGTTCCGCTCCATTCAACAAGTGGTTCATTTAACAAAATGACTAGATCAACCGAAAAGACCCTTTAAATTGCAATAAGTCAACAACCAGACTAGCATTAACCTATAACCTGCAGCTTATCACCTCCACACGGCATGAGCCTTATGAATTATAACAATCCTCTATTTTCATTTCATGGCTTTAAAGATCACACCACAGCCCAAAAACCAAGATTTGCCGTCTTGATATTGGACCCCGTACCGGTACTATCCTATTACAGTGTTGGTATGCAGCTCAGTATGGTATAAGACAGCATACCCAATGTCGATATGGTACGAGATAGCATACAGGTACTAGATCAATACAGTAAGGTACACCCTATATTGGGTGGTACAGGGCAGTATAGCAAACCATGCCAAAAATATTTTACACTCAACTCTCAACTTAATCCCAGCTCTCTGTCGATTATAATTTTCAATAAGGCAGCTTTGGACAAGAGACAGGCATCCCGTGGACACTATATAATTGATAGGAAGGCCTTAATTGGCTACATGAGTTGAAATCATGAGAACCATAAGCAACTGCAAAGGAATTCCCAAGACTTGGTAAAAAGTCTAGACAACAAAAAAGAAAAAGTTAGACAGAGTCAGAGACACCAATGTTTTTGCAGGCAAATTATCAATGATTATAGGCAATTATTTCTGCAAGCAGACACCTGGGCACCTGAGTGTATGCCACAGTACAAGACACAGCCAGGATTTTTCATTGGAGCCAACAAAATGTGCACTCAAGAACTCAAAATGACTGCAAGAGTTTCACGTCACTTCTTAATCAGTCATTAAAATTTTTGAAATAAGATCATGTTCTTAATTCTAAGCTCTCAACAATCTTGGTGACTGCCATTACCAAGAAAAATTAGGATCTCTGAATATAAAAGCATATACTGTTTGAGGGAAAAAAAATTGTAATAAATAGTATGCAATATGCCAGCTATCATCTGATGCATATTGACACATTCTGATGTCTGGGACCATACATCATATCAGTTATTGCCTAACCAATACCGATTCATGCTGATGTCCCAGATAAGATAACCATGAGATGAGCCCTGCCAATAGGCCAATGAACTCCAGAAATCATACTATAATAGTCAAATAGTATTTCCTCATTAGACCATTAAAATTTTGCAAGTTTATTCACTGCTTCACCATATGAATAACTAGATTCTACTCACCATCAAAAGCACATTAACAAGGCAAATAAACATTACATAAAGAAACCAAAAAAATTGAAAAATCAATGGGAACAAAATGTACAATCATAAAACATACTTAACAACCACTAGGTTAGAATATACAATTATCCAAACATGAAGCACTTTCATAGGAAAAGGAAAACAATCTGTTCGAAAGAGCAAATAGAATAAGTATGCATCAGAACAACATACAAATCGCAAACAAGATGCTTTGTTTGGAATGCATAGATTCAAATACTTGGCAAATATGCCTACAAAGTTTTTGAAGGAACTAAAAATGAGTTCTTAGAGCATGTTCCCATTATGTTTATATAAACCATCTAGAAAAAATGCCTCTAGATATGATTGTTTAAATCTTGGATTCAAGAACTTATTGAAGAGAAAAATCACCAAAGTTTTGACAGGAATACAATAACCAATCTTATGGTACATGTATCAAGCATGCCTAAGCCAACAAACATCAGATCACCTGATAGAGTCACCATCATCCACATAGCCATCATCCTGATGGGCGGGATCACAGCATTTCCACCTATAATCTGTCCATGAAATGAAACAATTTTACTCTCAATTTAAGACCAAATACTACTATTTATGGAGGGAGGAAGGGGTCAATTGCCATCTGTCCCAGTTTTTTCAAAGAACTGGGATGACCATGTGATGGGAGGAGGAGAGAGAGGGGTGCAAGTGGTTGCAAAGACATGGAGTGAAGCAATAGTCCTCGATTAAGGTGGGGCAGACCATTCTGTACAATATTCCTACATGAGTGCACACTTCAACCTCCCCACTCTGTCTGCATCCACCTCCCCCAGAGACATGGAGTGAAGCTACACTGCTAGATTAAGAAGGCTTGGACCCCTTTTTTTTTCCTTAACAATGTTCCTGCATGAGTCCATACTTCAACCTCCCCATTCTGTCCATGTCCTCATTATAATGGGGGATGGGGGAAGGGGGTAACCAGTTCAAAAAGAGCAATCCAAAATTTAACAAATACTTTTTCAAATTTCTTAAGAGGACCATATATATTTATTTAGTTAGAAAATATTGAAACAATTTTTTTAGTTATAAATCATAACAGCTGTTCATTAATACCTATTATTATGCATACCATCTAGAATGTTTTTTACATTTCACAAATCAATTGGACTATACCAGCATCTAGCTCTTCTTTTGAAAGTGAACATGTAAACAAGTATTGCAAATTTTCACCACTAAGCGAACTGTCAACTATAAATTGTCTCCATTCAAAGAAATAACAACTGAAAATATTTATCAATCGATACTCATAACTAGTTGCATACAAGCAAATATTTGTGACAGTACATGGTATAATAAAGTTTCATGGCAAAATTATAGTTGCTGACTGAAAATATTAGTATGTTTATTGATCATAAATCCACCACACAAAAATATAAAACAAAATAAAATAACATCCTGGCTCTGCCCTTTCCCAAGACCATGTCTGCTCGCTAGACAAATAAGGTAACAAACAAAATCCATGCAGTGAAGAAAACATAACACAAAGCAACAACAATGAAATGCAAGAACAATGGCTGCATCAGTAATAATTTTAACATCATTATGTAAATACAGAAATGATTCCAATTACAATCGTAAGCTTTATAAGAAATATGAACCAGAAGTTGTACAAACATTTGGTGCATGCAAGCTGAAGAATCAACTATCTTAAACGCAACAAACAACTATATCACAGGCTCTAGTATGTCACATCCACTCAGGCAATTAATGAAATAGCCCACCAAACTGGCCAAAGACAGGGAAGTGCCCCTATAAGCAATACAAGGAATATGATAAAACGGGAAAACATGTGCCTGTCCAATGTAGCACACATAATTGACTAGGTTTCCACATAGAGATACTATTATTTAGCTGCATCTTAGTGGACATGGAAGTAAAGTCATGCGAGCAGTACATTTATGACTATTTTAGACATGCCTGGTTCAACTAGTTATACAAGTGGCTTTTGCTTATCGATAGCAACTTCAATTCAAGGTTTGAAAACCAAGAACTGATACCATTTCGACCAAGGGTTGGCATGGCACATGCCACAGTACTAACAAAGATGGTCTGCATTTTGGATTTTTTTTAAAATCATATTTTCTTTTCAAAGTGTGATATTTTTTAAGGAAAAAAATGTGATCAAGTTAACTGTTTAAGCATAAATCTGATGATCTCAATCCAGTGGAGTTTTTCACCTAATTTTTTGCCGATGTCACAGATTAGTAATTGGATAGTCAATGAGATTTTTAAAATAATAGCATGGAAAAAAGTACCTGGATCGATAGAATTTCTAGCTTAGAATGATTTTAAATTGGTTGATCCAATGTGAAAAATCCCTATAGCAGCTTGTCCCTTCTTCTGTTACTTTTACCCTGAATGGTTGTGAACAAGGGAAAAACCACCCTTCAATCCACTTCCTGAGCGGTACCCAAGTATATTGCTCACTTCAGGAGCTGTCCGATATCGGTTCAGGAAAACCAACTTCAATCTATCCCTAAAATGCTTGACCCACCCCTAGTCTGAGCAGCTTGGGGGCAGTTCAGACAGTTTTTGCTCGAATCAAGCCTCCTTGTACTGAATTGAGGCTCCGTGTATCAAGAACGCCTTGATAAAGTACGGATCATTAGAACAAGCAGCTACAACTCGGTATTTCAAACCTTGCTTCAATTAGAATGTGATCCAAAATTACTTTCCACGACTCAAAAGCTACAAAGTGGACAATGTTTGACTATTACAATATATTGAACAATAGCTTATCATTATTGGACTCTTGTGACTTTTGTCATTTTTAAAAACTCTAATTTACACTAAATATCTGAAATTGGAACCCACATTTCAACAACTGGCTTGTACTAAATTTACTTCAAACACGTCTCACATTTGATCATGTAGTAAAATTGACCGTCAGAAAAACTAAATATTAGAATGGGTATGTGTTTCCAAGAATTCTTATGAACTTTGACAAAAGAATTGACTTACATAAGTTTGTTATACATTACATGAGATCATGACAACATTTGAAGAAAATAACAGCATCTAGTAGCACATATCTATTGTTAGACTAGTATCCCGAGCTTCAATAATGAGTTAGCAAAATGAGATTAATAGACTCGATTATGTACACCAAAAAACCACCAGCCAAATCTATAGCTACAATGCTGCGCCACCCAAAGTAAATGCAATGAGGAGTACACAGTTTGACACAAAAAAAAAAAAAGAAAGAAAAAGCCGCCATGGAAATGATTTTTTTTAAAAAAAATACCTATTGCAAATCTCTTGCTATGGTAAAATAGTGAGAAAAAGATGGCCTAGAGAAAACTAACATGACATACCAAAATGATGCTCAGTTAATATCATGGATTAAAGAGCTTTAGGTATTCTGCAAATTGCAGCTTATCTGGATTATTTATTAAATAAAAATCATGTGAACACAAAACCACAAACTAGCAATGCCTTAAAGGAGATTCATACAAGAAAACAAGTCCAATTAAGAAATACATAATGGACTACGATTGAAAACACAAAAAGCAAAGATGATTCAGTAAGTTCATTATTTCTTTAATAGTCTAAAATGGACTCTGATTGAAAACACAAAAAACAAAGATGATTAAGTTTACTATATCTTTAATGGTCTTCATCATAGAAGGCTGAACTATCTTGAACCGTCTGATTTGGGATATGCCGAACCATCTTGACGGTGGACTGGGACAATTCTGGCAAAACGAGACACCAACGAAGAACCAGGGGACAGAGAAGGAAAGAGAGGAAAGGGAAGGGAAGGAAATGGAGAGAGGTGAATGGCCTCTAATAGGCTGCCGGAGGGATGATGAGACCATGCTGCCATTGTTACAGTGGTGGGCCTCACTCCAATCCAACACAGCTCAAGAGAGAGGAGAAGGAAAGAGAGGAAAGATAGAGAAGGGGAGGGAAGGAAAAGGAGAAGGAGAAACGGCCTTTAAAAGCCACCAAAGGTATTGCAGAGGCCGTGGGCCTCCATTCAATTGAAACAGAGATTTTGGTCCCTTTTTTTCTTTATTTTGAATCTATTAGGCGAAGTTGGCAACAGAATAGAAAAATAATAAGAAAGTCCGTAACTCCGTTACCAACTTCACTCCATAGATCCAAAATAAAAAAGAAATAAAGATCGAAACTCCTATTTCAATCGAACAGAGACCCACGGCCTCCGCCACAACTCCAACGGCCATTTCCTCCTCTCCCTTTCCTTCCCTCTCACTCTTTTCCTCTCTTTCCTTCTCCCTCTCCACTCCTCTGCTATGTCGATTCAGCCCCAACACGGAATGGTATAGCAGCATACCAAACCGTAGCACTGGCCAACCGGTCCAGGGTCTAATATCAGCACGGCAAACCTTGGTCTTGATGGTCAAATATGTTATTGTGTCAGTGAACCAAAGTCATTTGCAAAATCTAAATGTTAACATATAAGCAACTTGCTTCAACATAAAGACGAAAGAGTAGGAGATACAGAAGCCAATGGAAGTGATAATTTTTAGTTTTACTATACAATCATGTGATAGCCAAAGTTGATGTATTGAATCGCAGATGCCCCAGGGGCACTAGAAGTGTACTCCTATTATGGAAAAAAAATTGGCATTGCGCTAAAAAGAGGTTGCATGCATGTTGATTTTTTATAGGACATTTCATCTTATACCAGAAGAAGGAAAAGGCATGAGAATTTACCCAATAAAGGATATAATATGTCTCTCGACACAGTTTTTTTTTTTTTTTTGAAGTTTAAAACACTCTTCAATTACATAAATTACATACAATATCTGATCCTGAACTTCTCCATTTACAGCATACATATATGGATATGTCCAAAGCCAAGTGAAAATGGAATGGAATGGAAAGAACAAAATTATCTTGCAACTTGCAATCCATCTTTGGATTACATGAAAGTTTCCGATGGGAAGATATTCCTAAAAATTTGCTACCAAACTCTTTCTTAAGCAATTTTTAGGAAAAACGCCTCAAATTCGACCCACAGGAGCGAAAACCTAGATACAGAGAAACCCAGCTTGAAAAGCACGTCGCAAAGAATCTGAAGACATGGAGCAGTGGGGCATGCCGCGTGCGGACCAAGGGGCCACAGCAAGCAAGCCAGAAGACAGCAGGAGGCCCAGGCCCATGAGCGCGGCCCAGTAGCGCATGGGCTCGGCCCAAGCACGCGCGCTTGTGGGCACGGCCCAGGCCCAGGCGGGTGCACGAGCATGCAGCCCGTGACCACATGACCCGGTCCACGATGGACCGACGGTGCATGGAGAGCTGTGTGGACCAGGCGACCGTTTTCCCTGCGCTTCTCGCGGTCCACAGTGGACTGGAGACGTTTCACGAGCGTTTCTTGGGCATTGTGCACGATCGGATGACTGTTATCAATGCCGATCGCGATCTAATGGCTAGTTTTCGATCTGAGGCACGATCGGACGGCCGAGAAGCTTTTGGAGTCCTAATCGAGCTGCAACTCCAATACAGTGAGGGTTTTGGGGCTATAAACAGCCTTGTGGGCGAACAGAGACCGAGGAGAAGTCGAGGGATCTCTGGCAGCCACCGAGAGAGAGTCCAACGAGCGTCGAAAGCGAGCAGCCGGTAGAGCAGACGCAGGCAGAGCAAACAAAGCATCAGGCAGAGCACTGCAAAGGCATAATCAAGCGATTTGCATCACAGAAAGCGTCCAGGAGCGTCAAGGACCCTGGTACTGGCAGATCTGTGAGTGGATCTTCTTGAAAGATTTTGAGAGAGCTTTTGTGATGATAGCTTCTAGTTGAGAGAGATTTGTGTACGAAAAGTTGAGAGTATGAGAATCTCCTTTTGTACTTATTTTCTCTTTTATAGTGAAGCTTGCATGCCCAATGAAAGTAGCACTTAGGCTATCCCACGTACTTGATTATGTATTTCTATTTTTATTTCTTCTTTCTTCATGCTACAATGAGTGATACCGGATTCTGTCCAACAAGTGGCATCAGATCTAGGTGGTGCCAGGGTGGTGTTGGATCGCAACAGCAACAACAAAGGAATTCCACAGCTTTGCCAATTAAAACCACAAAATATTATTGCAGCTTAAATGTAATAAACCACCAACAAATAAGATTACACAAACTAAGGCCCTGTTTGCGATTGTTATTGGTGGTAAAGCATTTGGAAGTAGAGCTTTTGAGAAGTAAAGTTTTTGAAAGTAAAGCTTTTACAAAAAATTGTTTATTGTTTGGTAACTACATTTCTGAAGTACTGTGGAACTTTAACATGTGTATGGTAACCAAATTGATAATGCTTTTGATATGACAAAATGACAATAAAGAACATTACGCAGTATTATACAATAAAGTATAATACCATATAATATTACATATTAAATTAATATTACATAGCATAATATTGTTGTAATATAATATATAGTGATATATTTTTAGACTATAGTATGATGTTATTGTAATATAGTGTAATATAATATGGTATACTATAGCATAATAATATAACATAATATGATATGATATGATATAGTAATGTACCATCGCATAATACAATATTATAATGTAACATAGTAATGCCATATAATAACGTTATTATATAATAATAATACATAGCATATTATTATAATGTAATATTATAATGATATAACATAATATAGTAAGATATAACATGATATGATATAACTAAATATCATATCAAATATACATTTGTTCCTGGGCATTTTGGTCACCCTGAAAATTTCATTAAAGATAAAACAGCTTCCCAACATCTACAAGAAAGCACTTATGGGGAGAAGCTCCAAAATAGAGCTTCTCCCAAATTGACCTTTTTCAGCCTGCTGTAAAAGCCAAAACAACCTATAAATTTTTTTTATCAAACACCATTATAACATCCAAAAATACTTTTGAAAGGCCAAAAAGTGCTTTCTAGCTCCCCAAAAGTTTGCCAAACGGGGCCTAAGACTTGTTATTCTGATGAAGTTATATTCTTCCAATGAAAATAATACCTAACATTACAATTCAAGAATTATAGGAAACACATAAGATCATGCATGACCTATTTCCATCATAAATTAGGAACAGTGAATATTGACATTATTCATGAACTGCTTCCATAAATACATCACAGTCACAGATGACTTGGTTTATACTTCTACGAACACATGTAAATACACATGAATATCAAAATGAAACATAAATATGAGAGTAGGAAAAACCATGATGATACAACACGATATGAACAAGGTCCATACTACAAAACTTAGGAGGAAACTAGGGGAAATGATACAGATGAACAAATAAATAAAAAACTATATTATATATGCTAAATATTGATTTTATTTGATTACTAAGACCCTTTGATTGTAATTTATGAAAATGGTAACCATGGGAGCACCTCTTACATATTTATCCAGAAAAAAAATGGACATCAAAAAGTTCAAGCTGTTGTTATTCGTGTTAGGGATTCAAGATACAGTGAAAAATACGGAAACATAAATTATAATTCAATAGCAACACGTCTAACAAGTATCCAACAATTTTCTCACTGAATACACAACTAATGCTAAACTTTAAATGCGGATGTTGTATAGTGCTGAACACAGGTATGCCAATGTTCATATGCATCACATATGGCCACAGCTAGTCTAAGCCTATATTCCTGCTTTAAACCAAGAATGTGGAATATTTGTAAAGAATATGGGCAAACAATTAGAAAGGCACCCCGAGTTTATCTCAGGCCACTGCCTCCAGAGTCAGCAGCTGTTAAGTGGATTAACATCCACTTCATCACTGAGAATGCCATGTCTCACAAATCTAGCAGAAACTCAGCTATCAAACACCATGAAAATGCTAGAGTATGATCCAATAATATGAATCTATATGACAACATTGATGGAACAGAAAGAGCTTAAAAATCTAAAAGTGTACATAAGGACATTAGGACACATGGATAAAATTAGCCTGCCAACTCCAGTGAAGATCTGATCTTGTTCCACTGAATGGCAAGTCAATGTAAATCATAAGATTAGGTCATCTGATAAGTAGAGGATATGTCTTCCTTCTTTAAGTCAAGGTTTTACGTCCAGGTGGGACTGGAGCATCCCAGTCGTCCCATCCCGTTCCTGAGAGAAAACGAGATTCGGACGGTATCGAAACTCCGAAACCCATCCATGCAGAAAAAAGAGGAAAGAAGGGAAGATGAAAAAGGAAAAAGCGAAAGAAAAGAAGAAGAAGAAAAATGAAAGAAAAAATGAAGGAAGAAAACAAAAGAAAAATAGGAAAGAAGGAAGAAAGAAAAGAGAAAGAAGAACAAAAAGGAAAAAAGAAAGAAAGGGATGACAAAACGAACGAAAAAAAGAAAAGAAAAAAGATAGAAGAAAAAGAAAGAAAAGAAGGAAGGAAAAAAAAAAAGAAAGAAAAAAAGAAAAAGAAAAAAAGAAAGAAATAAAGAAAAAAAGAAGAGGAGAGATGGAGGATATCTATCGAGATGAGACAGGACAAGACGGGACAACGAAACATCCCACTCTATGGAGATACTGGGACACCTCTATCCCACGAGATTTAAAACCTTACTTTAAGTGATTTCTGAAAATAAGCAGCATTCAAGGATACAAATCCTCCAAAGTTTGTAATAGCAAAGAAAGCTGTCACATATAGTATGGCAACAAACATTGTAGTGATGCATGAAAACTTGCAAAACTATCAACTGCACACTTGAAAATTGTTGACCGGACAAATGCTTGATAACTAAGATTGCAACATCATACCAATTCAGCCGATGCTTGGATGTAGACATGCCAATTAGCTAGCACTATAATTTATAAATAAACAATTTAAAGTTAATTTTTCCTACTTCACTCTTTTCAAGGAGTATTTGTAAAGTTCCCTTAATGCCAATTGCCCAATCCCCAATGATATTGCAACTAGATAATGGTTAGGTAAGTCAATTTGTCCACTCTTGTCATTTATAAGGATCGAAATGTTGCTCCATAATGAGTAACCTCAATAACCTGAAGCAAAAAAGTTGCGTCATTGTCATATGGACTGTTCTTACCTCTACAAACAAGCGATATTTACTGAAACAATATCAAAAAAATCTCATCCCAATCAATAAGCTAATCCTTTTTCATATCTTCATGCCTGCCTCATTGAATGGATGCTGTGTTTGATAATTGTAACATCAAAAAATAGCAACCTAAAATCACACCTGTTAACCAAACTAATATGGTGGCTATGATGGAAATTTACAGCAGGAATAGAATGGGCAAGCAATTTCCCCCCTAAAACCCATATTCGACTATAAGCAACAACTCAAATATTCAATTTGTAGCCATTGTTAACCCTAAAACCATGCTTGCTATAAGCAAAAATCCATAACGCAGACTCTCACCTCTGGTCTACAGGATTCATAACTACTCCTCTTACTACAGGATGCTTATCCAGCCAACACTTAGATCCGGCTCTACCCAAATTTTTTTGGTTCACCCCAACATTATCCATTTGTCCGACTATTGCTAAGCAGTTTTTGGATATCAAACGGACCTTCCCAGATGGTAATCTTAATATGGCCGATTTACCCTCTTTTGCAATCAGTTTCGCTACAGCACCTGCTGCTCTAGCTACTTATCCACCCTTTCCAAGTGTGATTTATATGTTATGTATGGCCGTGCCTAAGGACGTACTGGTTGAAGTAGATTCTTCTTTTTTATCAATAAAAATTCATTCCCAAACTGTACAAGCTCCTTCCAAAGCATACGGCTTTCTAGATGTATGCGATGATATCTAGACATATCAAGGAAAACTATTCCCTGATACCCACGATATTTTTAAAGCAAAACTGATATTATGTGACATCATTCTCTTCCTTCCTCATGCAAGTCTGGCAACATATGGTACAACTATTACTAGAATTAACCATGGAAACAAAAAAAATGAATGAAAAAGTATTGTCACGAAATTCAAGAAATCCCAGGGCCTGGAACACGATGAACCACCATGAATCGCGTCTCCCCAGCAGAATTCCCCTTCAACATCCCATGAAATCAACCATGCAATGCAACCCACCCACGCGCACTGCGTCACGACGAAACAAGATCAAGCATCGAACAACATCTAATACCTATCGATCCCTCAATTCCACCCAAACAATTCCAAGATCCCAACTTTTCTTGAAGGATCCCGAAACCTAAACCCTCGCCTGGAACATAGAAATAGTAAAACAATAAAGGAATCAACAGATCTAGCTCCAAAGATCGCAATCGGATGCAACAGATCAAACCAAAACAGACGCCGATCCGCTTCAAGAACTTCATAACAGAAAAAATAGATCTTCACGAGATGGTGAAAGCAAGAACGAACCTTGATTCGACAGAGAGAAGGAGATCTAGAAATCGAAGAATCGATACCTTTGGCCGTTAGCGATTGTTAAATACTTCATCTCTGCGAAGAAGGGCTCTATCTCTCTCTCGATTCTCAAAGGTCGGGCCGGGCTTCGGACCCTCGATTTCCGAGAACGAGAAGAGGAGCGAAGAGATGACGGCGAGAGAGAGGCGGGTAGAAATAGCGGACGGTCGGCGGTAGCCCTCTTTCTTGCGCCAAAAGCAAATGATGCCACAACGCCGACATGCGATGATCCGACGGGTGGGACGTTGCTAGAGTACTGATGATCGAGATCTGGCCGTTGATAGGGTCTGATATTTAAGGGTCGATGTATGCGTAGTCTCCGTGGACCAGGTGGACGCTGGTTGGGGGACACGTGGCTCCAGGAGATGGACGGTCCGTTTTCGGGTGGGGTTTAGGGTGGTGGGCTTCTAATTCTAAAGTCGGTTTACATTTGACCTTTACCGGGAGTTGACCAACTGGTAACGAAGGGCACAGACGATTTAACGTATGACAGGATTAGTGTGGATGCAGCCGCGCGTAGGTCAAATAATCATACGGTAAATGGTCAATGAAGTACTAAAATTGGATGGTGATTCCATGTCCATTTATTGAAAAGATTTTTTTTTTCTATTTGTTTAATTAGATTGGAGAACCTGCAAACTATTTTCGGCTGCTTTAAAGCTGAAAGGATGGCCTCCTTTACCGAGCATCAAGGGAGATAAACTTTTTGAATGCAACACTTTAAATAAATGAAAGTATAAGCTTAATCGCAAGTCTCACATGGCTAAGTTTTTTCGCAAACTTTTACAAAAGCATCCTTCTATCGGGCATAAAATACCATGTCTCACAAACAAAAGAACAACCAGTTAGAGAGAGGTAGGAAGACTTATCGAGGGATACGATTGGAGATGCAAATAAGTTAAATCATCCGTAAATTATTAAAATTTGATTCGACTCAATTATTATTGAGTTTGAGCAATTCAAATAATTTTTCGAGTAAAACTCAAATAGTAAAATATTTAATTTGAAAATTTTTGAGTATATTTAAATTTATATATATTTCTAATATTATTATTTTTATTTATAATATATATTAATAAATATATTATTGTAGAATAAGGCTTGATTTCAAGTTCGAATTCGGATTCGAGTATAAATGATTGATATTCGAATCAAGTTGAATCAATCTCGAGTTTTATCTATTTTTCATCGAACCGAACTCAAACTTAATATATTAAAGTTTGATCAATCTCGAATCGAATTTCAAATCTGAGCATTTTGAATCGATTCAAGCTTTCAGTTATTTGACTCAACTCAACTTGATTACACCTTTAGATACAACATCTCTGTTTGAATTCTCAACCCAACACTAAAGTCTTTAGTTTGTTCAATTTAAAAATAAATTATATTTAAATGCTATTATCTCAACTTTGAAGTTTTTTTTTGTTTGCAAAATAAAGTTATGAAATGAATCATATATATCAGGTCATTAGCTTATGAGATAAAAAATTAAAGACACAGCTAAGATAATTAAAAAATAATTTCATTGAAATTATATATATATATATAAAAGGAGATATCAATCTTATCTTTTATCATCATATTTTCTACCATATGGCTAGAACTAGCAGTGAGAAAAATGCATTTTACTATAAAGATTTTTCTCAAGATTATCTTACTGGACATACAGTTTCTCTCTTTTTATATGAAAAGATATTTTATGATATTTTCGTTAAAAAATAAAAAATTATTTCAAAATCTAAAATTTTTTATTTATAATGTAATATTGATCGACATAAATATATCCTCTAACCATCTTGTTACTTAAATCATAAGAGATTTGAGAGCACATTTACACTTTCATTTTTTGAAATTTAATTTTTTTGAAAAAAAACAGCCTTCCTTGAGATTCAAAGAAGGCTATCCTCCTAAATTATAACATTGGCCTAAAAAACTATTTACATACACACCTATCCGTAAATAAATAGTAAAACACACCCTTTTGATGCGGACCATGATTAATATATTTATCACACAGAGATACCATACTTTTTTTCACACTTCAGTGAAGATCTCCATCAGACCAATGATTTTTAATTAACAAATCACCATCCAATTATTGCATTCATGCTCCGATTTATCTGTACCTAATGCCGTAATTGCTTTTGCCTGATTAATCTTTAGATCTCTCAACATGAATCAATCCAACCTGTTATATGCTGGGACTTCTCTAACTCAATCAAACCCAACCCTATTTTAAGCAAATTTTGGATTGAGTCAAATTGTGTAAGATAGGATCAAATATGAAATTTAAAATGCAAAAAAAAGTTTCTGATGGTTTCATTGGATCAATAGTTGTTGAATTGGAGGCTCAATCATCTATCAATTTCATTGACACAATTAGATATAATTTAATAAGATTGAAGATAAATCTATATATTTTATATATAGATAATTTCTTTTGGAGAGTTGCTACGGTATTTTTTAAATATATATTTTTTAAAATAAGATACATCATAGCCGTTGATTAAATAGGGTTATTAAAGTAAATTTATTTTCTAGCCGGTTATTGAATCGGTCATCCATAACTGCTTTTTCTTTTTTTTTTCTTTTTTTTGGAAAAGCTCTTCCGTTGCCTTTCCATCTCATCGGTGCGTCCAATCGTGTGCCGCCACCGTCCGATAGCTCGCTGCATCTCCGCACCCGTGGTCTCTCCTCCCTTCGCCCGCGTCGGCGGCCTCGCCGTCCCCATCACCTCGCCCACTGCCTCCAGAAGGCTCCGTCCGCTTGCCCGCTACATCCCCATTGCCAGTGGGCTCCCCACCCCTCATCCGCGCTAGCAGAAGGGGTGTGCATGGTCGAGGATGGATAGTCCAGAAGATGGAGTAAGTCCACTCCGCATTGAGGTAAACATTCCTAAGGGCCTCGTGGAGTGCCATCATTCCAGCGTCTCTTTGCTCCTGCTATCACCTCCTACGCTTGAGCTCACCATCTTATCTCTCTAACTTTCAAAAACTCTCTTCCTCTCTCTCTCTGTCTCACTTTCACTCTTTGGCTTGGTTCCTTTTCCCCCCTAGGAACCATCTCCCATGATAAAATAAATCCCACTCCCACCTTGGCGGTAGTAAGTAAAAGAGAACAGCTGGGCCCTTGCTTAAGAAAAGAAGACTGGAGAGAAAGCGGGACGCCTCTGTGTTTGATGTCCAGCTATCACTTTTGGATAACAAAAAAAAATGATATCCGGTAGGAAAGTACTAATTTGCCCCTGGATGTTGAAACAATTATCTACACCAAACACGAGGCTGCAGGAACAACCGATGCGCCATCGACCATTCTTTCTTAATCGAACAGTCAAATCTTTTTGTAAAAGAAAATGACGATACTGACCTTTGGATCATCATAGCAGCATTTTTCTTTCTTTTGTGAAGCATGAATATAAATTGACAACATATATTAATTATTTATTAAGTTATATAACGGGTTGTGCCTGGTAGGGTTAGGTCCGGGTCAGGTTAGTTGAGTTGAAGACTTCTCCATTAATCGGATTAGTATTTGTTAAAATCCAAGTTCAATTTAAATTTATATAATCTCACTCCAATTTTAATCAACGGGCCGGTCGGGCAGGGGGTTGAGTCCAACCCAACCTCTACCGAAAGAAACGAGCTAACTCATTCTCGAAGCCAAATCCCCCCGCACGTCCCCAGCACGTGCCTCCTCTCGGCGGTGACCGCCGAGGGGTGCACCAAAAAGGGCAAAAAAAACGGAAAAACCCCAACAACTCGCTCCCATTTTCTTCTTGGAACCCCGGCGTCCGAAACCTCCAAACCCCCACAGAGAACACGGAGGTAAATGGAGGCCTTCTTCGCTGCGATGAAGTATTTAACAATCGCGAACAGCCCAAGGTATCGATTCTTTGATCTCTAGCTCTCATTCTCTGTGGACTGAAGGTTCGTTCTTGCTTCCCATCTCGTAAACATTTAGTTTTGTTATGAAGTTCATCGTGGATAGGATCGACGTCTGTTTTCGTTTGATCTGTGAGTTCTGATTGCGATCTTTGGAGCTAGATCTTTTGGTTCCGTTATTGTTTTACTGTTGCTGGGTTTAGGCTAGGGTTTTGGTCTCGGGTTCCATTTTCGTGAAGGAAAATTGGGATGTTGTAGTGATTTGGGTGGAATTGAGGGAGATGGTGTTCGATGCTTGATCTTGTTGAGTCGTCACAGACATAGTGGGTGGTAGGGTGGGTTGCATTGCATGCTTGATTTCATGGGATTGGTAATACCGTTGGGAGATGACGTTCATGGTGGTTCATCGTGTACCATTTGGAGATCTCTTGAATATGTGAAGAGTCCTTTTTTCGTTGATATGGTTAATTCTTGTAATAGAAGTACCGTGGATTGCAGGACTTGCATGGAGAAGGAAAAGAAAGATGTCAATTAAATTTGCCTTTTTTGCTTTAAAAATATCATTGGATTCAGGGAATAGTTTGCCTTGGGTTCCTAATACACCTGGCTTATCGTTTTGAATGAGTGTATAAGCTTTTTGAATCTAGATTTTCAACCATATATAGCATTGCAATGTCTAGGATGGATCATATATACTCTATGTAGTGGAATTGGAGCAATATATTAAGTGTCGTAAAGATGAGAATCTTCATGTATGAAGAAAAAGGAACAAAATTTGCAAATATAGGAATGGAGCTCTTGTATTCACTAAAGCCATCTTGTTCAAATAACTTCTTTTACAGTGGCCAAGAGAAGGTTTTTTTGAAATAAATGGATACATAGTTCTAAAAAAACAAAAAGAAATACATTGGTACATGGAATCCTTTAAATTTCAAAAATGTCATCTTTTAATATAATATAAATGCCTTGTTTGGTTGGGAGAAAGTTGGGTCCGTGAAAGAAGGCTCACATGCTCTTGTTTGTTTATCCTGGCCAGATATATGTAACAATATAAAATCTCATGCCAAGCAAAGAGAAGAAGGGAGAGAGGAGAAAACATGGGAAAGGGAACTGATCTATGGGATGATTCTGCCCTTATTAATGCCTTTGATCATGCCATGGCCACCTACAAGGTCTGTCCTCCCTTTGACCCTCTTTTTCCCCTACTTTTTTACTCTGTTTGATGAATTTCTTTGTTTTCTGTTTAATTTTCAATTTTTGAGCAGCCAAGGTTAATCCCCTTTTACTTCTCTGCGAAGAGAGAGAGAGAGAGAGAGGTTTTGAAATAAAGGTTCATCATGCTCGTGCTACAGAATAATCTGTCCTCTTGTCAGTTGTCCCCCCCCCCCCCCCCCGGGGGCGCCCTCTCAAAACAAAAAAAAAAAAAGAAAAAAAAGAAAAGAAAAAAGAGGAGGAAACTAGAGACTATAAAAATTAGAGGAAGAAGATTTAAGACATGACTACAAAAAGAGAGGCTCAAGATTGTGGTTTAGAGTTTATTGCCAGAAATGTGACAGCTCTAGGTTCGGGAGTTACCCTAGGAATTCTTATATCCACATGGAAGAAATATTTTCGCCACCACTACACATGGGACTTTGGAACTGTATAATTGTAGTTTACATTGATGAGAATTTGGCATTTGTTTTATTCCTCACCATCTTTATTATATTTGATTTTGTTTGTTGTTTGCTCATGTTACATAAACAATAATCTAATGATGGTAAAGTAGCTTTTTTGAAATGAGCTGATGTGTTCTTAATCAGATCTTCTTTTGTGTGAGCTGTGGTGAAGGGGTATTTAATTAAAACCATAATCATTAAAAAAAAGCCTTTTTGTCTACAACATTTTTAGAAGTTCGAACCATAAAAAATGTTCTTTATATGCCATGAAAACTCGGTATAATAAAATGGGTACATGTCACTTGTTGTCCATTTAATTGAAACGAGATCATAAGGGATAAAAAAGATTATCAAATTGGAGTTCTTAATCTCTAACCACAAAATGCTCATACTGGTTTATGAACTTAAACTGGTGAAAAGAAAATCAAATTTCATATTTTAAGTTCTTAAAAGTGAGAAATTCCTTTAGTCTAATGGTTTAAGAGGCATGCATCTGATTCGCATTGGATCTATGTAATTATGTTTCTTCTTCTTATTCTTCATATTTATTTTCATGCAATATTTTCGATAAATTGACATTTTAACAGTGGCTAATTTGAATAAATAGTAACATGTGATTCCAATTTGTGCTTGATTTGTTATGCCTTAATTTGGCCTAACTTTTTTCTTTTTAATATTTCTTTGTACGCATTCTTCTATATATATATATTCATGCAAAAATGCCCTTTTCTTTTTTTTTCAACAACATTGTGGATATTTAGCAATGCCTATTTGAATTAAATAGTAAAACATAAATCCAATTTTGCTAAATCCATGTATCATGCCTTAGTTTGGCCCAGTTTTCAACTTTCATTGGTCACTGCTGTATGTCAGGCAATGCATGGTAAGGAGTGCCAAGGCACTTTTCTGAAGGAAGGAAAACAAACAATTGAAAGTAATAGAGATGAACCTGTTCCTGCCGAAAAGACAGCAGAGTATGTTAAATATTGATTTCTCATGCAGATGTATTATACCTTTAATGTTATCGAAATATATCATCATATTCATGAGTTTCTGTTTAACTTTTTGTTTCTCTTATAAACCATAAAGAATATTTAAAAAAATATATATATTTTGCCAGAAACAAAGAGCTCTGAATGCATCATGTCACTGCATTATTATGGTGCTACTTCATTGACCGTAAATATCATTCTTTCTGTCCATCTTATGATATAGAGGAAGTCTTGTAAGTTTCTTTTGGACTTCACTCCTGATTTCTCAGTTTTTCTACTGAATATAGCCACCAAATGCAACAATGAAACAATTATAAATAGTGAGTATGCATTTACCTATGATGGCATTTATGTTTGGCTGCACTAGTGTCATTTCAGTGTAACCTTTCTGGATGGCCAGCGGTCATGGTCTCAGTTAATGGATCAGTAAATTGGTGAACCTGTCCATACAACTTAGATTCTTTGTACAGAGATTTTACTTATTTAACAATTCTGATCATGTTTTTATTCTATTCATTTTGTTTGCCCATGGCCACCTGATTGGCTTTAATTATCCCTCTGAAGGGGTAACCTCTGATTGAAAGAAATTAGGAGCTTATTTTCTATTAAAAAATTGAATAATGTCTGGGCAATATGACAACCCAGTAGTGGATTAGAATAGAATTATTGTAACACAAGACTGGACTTTGGGATTCAATGAAGACAGAGAACCTTTGGCTTATTGCATGGTCTGTAAATAAAAGATGACTAATTATAACAGCTAACCTTTGCCTTGGGTTGTTTTAGAAGCAAGCAGACCCATTTCTCTCGTGTCAAATTGACACCACTTAACTTGTATCTTGTCTACCCAGATTTGTAAGAGAAAACTGTTTAGATGAATGAGGCCCAATGACAATCTAGTTTCAAATGGTATTGTTTAAAGTCTAAACCTGGATTCAGGTTAAATAAACCTTGACTTTGTTGGACTTTGGAACATACAATACCATTTGAGTTTCATAGCATATAATTTAGGTTTGCACTGCTCAACTCTAACAAATTGGGTCCGCTGGTTAAATAATGCATGCTAGTGTACAAGCCCAAACCACATACTGATTGGCTTTCTGATTGGTTGATGGAGTGTCCAACTCACTTCATCTGCCTATGAAAGTGAAGGAAACCCCATCACATCAAGAAATTCTCCTTTTTAAGTGATTTCGAGTACAGAACAATGCCGGGATATTTTCTGTTGAAGTACGAATCATTGCATTTTGATGTTGCAAGAGTGTGGCCATGTATGATGATTCTAAAACTAGCCTGGTACTCCGGTTTTCCTTTGAAATTTATTATAAAACCCAAAAATATCTTCTTTAGATAATTATAAGTTGCCTTTAAATCTTTGTCATTCACATTATGTTGTGTAGTTTATATTAATTATTCTTCTGTTATGCATTTCATCTGAAGACAGATAGAGCCGGATGATGATATCAATAACATAAACAATGGTGCAGCAGAGGTTCATGTATCCTGCTGTTGCAATGAAGTAACTGCTGAAGATCTTCCAGATCAAAAAGATAATCTGGGCATGGATTTCTGTGCCACAGAATCTTACCCATGTTCGTCAGGCGCCCTCTATACTGATGGAAAGATTGATGGTTATTCTGATCAGCAAAGCACTGAGTTTAATGAACTGTTAAGACAGTATTATGAACTTGAGGAGAAGAAGCAGAAGATTGTCGAGCAACTTCGGGATAAAAATTATTTGAATTACCAAACGACAGTTCAATCTTTCACATCTCAGATGCATGATGTTCCTGCATCTAATGCATGTAATGCCTCTGAATATGGTCAACAGCATCCATGCTCCCTGTGCTCATGTCATTATGTAGCTGTTCCAATATCTGCTTGTGTGGTTGGTGGTTTGTCATCTGGAGGCTATGGTTGTTGCCCACCATGGATTGCAGGCTGTTCTGTATCTCAGGCAAATCTATTTCCTGGTGACATACTCTTTCTTCTTGGCCCTTTATCTCCGTGTCTCTAAAAATTTTTCAGTTGCATGCTAAAACTGTGGTTCACATTAGGTGCTCATGCCTCTGGTGCTGGGTGTCCTGCTCAAAGTGGAACTTGTTCTATTGGCGCATCATACTCAATGGATGCTGCAAAACAATCTACTCATGCAGATGATGAAGTTGTAAAAGCAGGAATGATAGCTGCTGAAAGAGCAATAAATTCAACGAAGACAGAACTATCTGCAGCTTCTAGTGTCTGTGAAGGTAGGTTTGGATTGCTATGACAGCTTCAATTAAGTTTGCTAGAAGTTATATTGGAAGAGATAGATGGATTTCTTTATCGGCTGTAATTATTCATAAACCCATCGGGGCATCTTGAATCTGTGATGCATTTAGGCGGGGTTATTATATTAGGAGAGTACTTGACCGTCCTTAAGAGTAATTTTAGATCTATCTAGTCCATTATGTGACTAAATATCACCAGCTTCAGTGCCAGCCCATCGGGGCATCTTGAATCTGTGATGCATTTAGGCGGGGTTATTATATTAGGAGGGTACTTGACCATCCTTAAGAGTAATTTTAGATCTATCTAGTCCATTATGTGACTAAATATCACCAGCTTCAGTGCCAGGGGCATGTGACCGTGCGGGATCGATATTCATTCTACCCAACAACCACTTGTTCTAAAATCACTCTTCCTAGAAGATAGAAATAAGTTGTAGCCAAGGCTCGCACATGCCCATATAATGATGTACAAAGAGAGGATGCAACTGAAAATTCTTGCATTATACAGCTCATAAGTAATGAAGTAAGATTATGCAAATTAAATTCTATCCTAAGCATACTGCTTCCTACTATCTAACTCTATGTAATATGCGGACCTACTCCAGATGTGAAACTCTAGTTTGCAAGAAAGCACAAGAATTTCAAATGCATCAGAATTTTTGACAATGGCCATGCTGGTGTTCACTTCTTTGTATTGGTTGTTATTAGATATTTACATTACTGGATGTGGCTTAATCATTATCAAATGTATCATATCTTAAATTATTTTGCAAAAATTTCTTCAAATTTATACTATACCTCCGTTGGTTAACCTGATTGTGGTCATTTTTTACTTCTCATGCAAGTTATGCTTTATATAAGTAACAAAACTTCCATGAATGCTGCTTTATTGTTGTGAACATAGGAAAGGAAATGGGAAAGGATAAATCCGAGAACTCAGGTATACAAGAGTGCAAAGGGTCAGAAAGCGTCGGCCCGGAGACTGATCTCGCCGTTGTTCTGAATGCATGGTATTCTGCAGGCTTCCATACTGGCAGGCAAGAATTTATCATTTTCAGATCACATGTTATACATTTTTTGGAAATTCGATTGTGGAAGTGTTTCTAGTGCCATGTGGTCTACGCCTTATCCATATTGGAAGCAGTTTTACCTTGCATCTGGATATGATTGGATCCTGATGCGTGGTTAACTGGTTCCATGTCTAACATCAAATCATATTCTGTCAAATGTGTTCCCGCCCACCCCCCCCCCCCCCCCCCACCCGGCATGGTACTGATGTTGAATTTGATTATTCAGCCTTTGCACTTATCCTAAATGACCACATTACAATTTCTTCTCTTCATGAGTGAAATTCAACTTTAGACTTATTGCCATGCTCAAGACTAGGAGTACCTCTAGGTGATCTGTTGGCCTACAATTTTCACTTGTTTTATTTTGCAGGTACCTGTTGGAGCAGTCTCGGAGAAATTCTCACCAGTAACACTGCTATTGCTGATTATAGCATCATGGTTGGGCCAACCCTGCAATTGTATCAAACTTGGAAGTAATGCTGGCGCAGGTTCTTGTCAGCGTGTTTGCTGCTTTTAAGATAATGTACCTCAAAACTTTTTCTTTTGAGGTCCAATTGTACCTCAAAACTTAAGATCCGAGATAAGCTCTGCATGTGTTTCTTCTGTTCTGGGACTTTTATCACCAATAGCTCGAGACAGGATTATTGAATAACGTGTAGTTTTTGAACGGAACAATTTTTCTTTGGAGCATGATGATGTTCGTTTTAAACTTGGTGCATTTGATGCATTGTCTGGCAGTTCTAGTCGCTGTAGTTGACAGAAGAAACTATATCATGATGGTGAACTATTGGTTTTTTGGTGCTCGTATGGCTTGACAACGGACTAATTTGTTGTTTTTAAAAAATAATAGGAACAGTAAATTATGGACTGTTTTATGTTACAATTTTTTGCAAGGATTGCTAGTTCTTTCGGTTTATTAATAATGTGACCGGGGTGTTATAGAACTATTATATTAATTACGTCTTATACTCCCAGAGAAATCTTCTAGCCATGATTATTAACTAAGGGAAGAGATTATGAAATTGAATTAAAAGTTGGAAAGAATTAGAGAATCAAAATATAGAAAATGAAAAGGAGACGCCTCATAGAGGCAACCATTTTCTTTTAAAGTTTAATAACAACAAACCAATCGTCGCTATTGACATATGATTGTTAATTTATTATTCATGAGTATTCATGAATAGCAATGCATAATGTACTACTAAATCAGAAAATAAGTTTTAATTATGTTAATTCAAGAATATTTTTGTAAGAAAGGTTATTATATTTAGAATTGTAGTCACTGGTGGCTCATCGACACCCCTAATTTATTGGTACTCACCTCTAGTTTATTATTTTCCTAATGTATCATATGTTCGAAGGCTCAAACCGCAGTTTTCTTGCCATTGTATTCTTCATCTTACGTGTTATGCTTTACTAGTTTATTTACATTATGGATCATTAAAAGTTTATTTTTCTCCAAGCCTCTCACTTGCCAGTGCAGTAATTATCTAAGGTATTGTTTTACATATCTTTTTTTTCATTCACTCCAGCAACTAATTTGCGCATCATGTTCTCTGTTGTTGAATAAGAAATCAGCTACTACAACTGTTATTATTTGTGATTATAACAAAAAATAATGAAGAATTGCAGAAATGGTTTTCTTTCTTTTTTCCTCAAGTCAGTATTCACCAAATATTAAAAATATCTTTTAATATTGGCATGCAAATTTGAGTTTAGAAGTACTGTTTTATCAAATTGAACAATGAGAAAGTAAACTAGTTTTAACCTCTAAAAAGAAAAAAAAAAATCTCATGACACAATGGCTTTGTTCTTGAAACCTAACACGACCGTCTAGATACCGAGCATGTTTAAAATCAAACTATATACATGTGAGCATAAAAGTAGGCCACTGAAATTATGTTATTTGGTAGTTTGGATGAATCACACACTTCTAGAATGGATACATCTACCAGAGTCGGCATACAAAATGTCCTGGAATTGGGATGGAAGATCAATACATGTCCCGCGCCATGAACGGTGCCATCCAGTCAGTCTTGCTGTCGGCCTCACCGTAAACATAGACCACACTATAATAGCCTTTATTTAATCTTTATTTCTATTCAATCAAACAAAATAGAATAAAAGTAGATCTATTCTAGAACACGATTGTTTAAATCATAGAATGACGTTTTCCTTTCTAATGCTTCCACTGTGTCATGCAACAAATGAGAAAGATAATTTGAATTACTTATTTTCCATTTGCTTACTGCTTTGATTCCTAATTCAATTTGTTAGCTTATTTGGAGTTTGTTCGAGTAATCCAGCAAAATATGACTGGTTCCTTGCTAGATTTGTGGATTGGACAGCTCATTTAGGCTGGCCATATAAATACAACACCCCCCAGCTGGCCATATGATTACAACACCCCCCAACTCAAATCCTATGGGAAAAGAAATCTATAGGAAATTTTTTTTTTCTTTTTTTTTTTCTTTTCATAGGCTGGGATTAAGTAGGGTTTGTGCCAGCTGAGTGTAAGCGGAGCAAGCCAATAGGCTCGATTCCAGATGTTAGGATAGATCCCAATTGCTTAGCCGACTACCAAGCCTTCTTGTCTCCGAACCGACTAGAGGAGATACACCGACTAAGTTACCGTTACTCAATCTGACTCAGATTGACGAATCCCGACCGACAGGATTGACGTCGGCCACCATCATGGATATCCGACCGACTAAGGACAGCATACTCCCAGTCGGCACAAAATTGATTAGGTTTTACATGCCACCCACGGCTCACTATGCTGAATAATGCTTGACTGGTAACCAACTTCATACTCGGTGTGCGGCCGACTACACCATTGGACTGCGGGGCACCACCCTTGCCCCACGGTCTTATCTTGCTGACTCCGACAATACGGACCTCTACTGACTAGTTGAGCACCAAACATGACCGTCATGCCATTCTGACAGGCCACATCAAAGTTATGTCACTCAGACGCCATACTCTGGTCAGCTAGCTGCGCGCCGTGATGGGATACTATGAATTTATTAAATGTGTCCATAGGATCATTTATTACACTCCACATCCGTTAGCGTCTGCCACCATAAACACACCGAGTAGAAGGTATGCTCGCCGTCAGCATTTAAAGACGTCCATACGGCATCATGCAGCATCGTACAATAGGATATGATCGACATGATCATCTGTCCTCTCACGATTCATTCTGCTCTTTCTATAAATAGAGGTAAGCGGGGATCTCTTCAGGTACGTACACTATTTTACAATCCAGAGACTCTATCGCTCTCTCCCCTCGAGCCACTTCACTGACTTGAGCGTCGGAGGGTCCTCGCTGGAGCCACCCCCGATGGGACTTATTTTGCTGGCACTTCCACTTCAGCGCTGAGCAGAGCCCAGCACCACCATTCTCCGATCAACCTCACTGCCCTCAGTCTTGGTCTTGACTGTGTGCACCTTCTCCGACAACAGTACATCATTTTTCGATGTTCCCACTGCCTACCAACAGGCGCGGCTTCTAGTCAGCTCCAGACCGACTACCAACTACCCACCGGGGAAAGGCCGCAACAGTTTGGCATGCCTGGTAGGGGGGAATCGAGTAGAGAAAAATCTTCTCTCTCAAGAACCTTCATGGCCAAGACAGGAGCGCAGAATATTTCTATAGGTTCTGTTCGATGCTCGTCACAGCGTGATGCACTTCTGACGACCCGTGGAGAGCTGAGTGCTTTACGACCGTCGGTGACAATAGATCTTGGGTTTGCTGCCCTTGTGCAGTAGGTAAAAAATCTAACAGAGGTCATCCACGGTCTCCAACAACAACAACAGCAGCAGTAGTAGCAGCAACGGCCGGAGGGGATTGCACCGTGTGACGCACCTTCCAGGCAAAGTCACCGACCGCAATCTCCAACCCGCCACCCTACATAATGCTTCTATCGGGTGAGCTCTCGACCTACCTGATGGTCACCACATCCAGACTCTTGGTGCACTTCATGTGCCGACTCTGGCGATCACCTGCCTCATTCTCCTCGATGAGCTTCGCACCAAGGGAAGAGGCCGCAATCTCCATCAAGATCTTCTTCTTTTGGAGAAGGTTCTACTCCAGATTACTCGTGGCATCCTGATGTATCGCAACAACGACTGGATGAGTATGATCGAAAATTGAAAGAAATAGATTACTGCTTGGAACGGCTCCAGACCAACAATTGAGATCCGACCAATGAATTCGGCATCATTACGAGTCTACCTTTCTCGAAATGGATCATCGACGAACCAATTTTTAGTCAGTTCAAAATACCGTAAATCGAGCCGTACGATGGCTCCACTGACCCATTCAATCATCTTGAGAGTTACAAAGCGCTCGTGCTTCTACAAGCAGCATCTAATGTCCTCCTTTGTATTACCTTCCCAGTTACCCTTCGAAAAATTGCACGAGCGTGGTACTCAGAGTTATAGCCAGGAAGCATTCACTCTTTCGAGCAGTTCAAGCAACTATTCATCACACACTTCGGCACAAACTGGAGAGTGCTTAGAACTACTGACAGTCTTTTCTCTATCCGATAGCAAGACGGCGAGTCTTTACGGGAGTTTGTGGTGTGTTTCAATACCACCACCCTGGAGGTCAAGGATCTCGATGAGGCGACGGCTATTGTGGTGATGAAATGAAAACTCTAAAACTTCAAGTTAACCTACTCTCTAGGTAAGATGCTTTCTCGATCCTACGTCGAACTCCTCGAGTGCACGCAGAAGTACATTCGCATCGAGGAAGCTGTGACTGACCAGCGCCAGTTCGAGGGCAAGGGCAGGAAGAAGAAGGCAAGGAAGGAGGGGATCTCCAGGGAGCCTAGTCGGGTCCGCACCAAGGAGGATCCACCTCCCCAATCAAATTCAAAGCCCAAGAACCCTGTCAACAGGTACAAATCCTATACTCCTTTGACTATTCCTCGTGCACAGATCCTCATGAAAATTAAAAGGGAGAACTTTCTTCGACGACCTCAATTGATGAGATCAAAGCTTGCATCTCATGATCGAAAGTGCTACTGTTGATTCCATCGCGATCATGGTCAACGATACTGAAGAGTGCCACCAGTTGAAAAATGAGATTGAAGATCTGATCAGACGAGGATATCTTGAGAAGTACGTGCGAGAGCGATCTGTGCAGCTACCTTTTGATCCACCACCACGGTCTCGACCCGAGAAGGAAAACCACACTCAACCTATGGCGGGCGTGATCAACATGATCTCGGCAAGACCACGACTCAGAGAGGTAGACAACTGTAGAAGCACTTCTAAGCTCCAGCTAGCTGACAATGACATCGCCTTTACCGAAGTGGATTTGCAAAGAGTCCATACTCCCCATAATGATGTTGTAGTTGTATCAATGACAATTACCAACTATGATTTAAAAAGATGTCTTGTTGATAATGAAAATTCTGCTGACGTGATTTTCTACGATTGCTTCTTCTGAATGCGATGATTTTCTACTAAACTTCTCAAACCAGTCAATGTTCCTCTTATCGGGTTTACAGGTGACTCGATCAAAGTGGAGGGTGAGATCGAATTCTCCATCATGATCAGGTAATCACCTCGGCAGTCGACCATTCGTCTCAACTTTCTTGTAGCCCAGGTCCCATCCGCCTACAACATCATCTTAGGACGATCTGGATTGAATGTACTTCAAGCAGTCGTCTCAACTTACCATCTGCTCATATACTTTTCGACAAGAAATGGATTCGACGAGATGCGAGGAGACCAACAGTTGATTCGACAATGTTACTTAACCACTCTCAATGGAAAAAGACCAGCCAAAGCTCTCCTCATCGACAATGGGCTGGATCAGAGAAAAGTCGAAAGTCGAAGAGAATCTACAGAGCAGCTCATCTCAATTCTCCTATATGGTAAAGACTCGATTAGAACCATTTAAGTCGAATCTTCGCTAAGTGAGGAACTGTAAGAGAAATTGATTGATTTTTTAAGAAGAAATGCTGACGTCTTTGCCTGATCTGCTTTAGACACGCCAGGCATCCCTTCAGAAGTCATCGTCCATCGACTTAATATCAATTCCGACTACAAGCCAGCGAGATAAAAGAAAAGAAGCTTCGCTCTTGAGCGACAGAAGACCATCGATGAAGAGGTTAACAAACTGCTAGCAGCCGACTTCATCCATGAGGCAACTTACCCGGATTGGCTTGCGAATGTTGTGATGGTTAAGAAGGCGAATGATAAATGATGGATTTGCATCGACTACATTGACTTGAACAAAGCTTGTCCTAAAGACAGCTTTCCACTTCTATGGATTGATTAGCTAGTCGATGCGACATCCGGCCATCAGCTACTCAGCTTTATGGATGCTTTCTTCGGCTTCAACTAGATCCGGATGGTATTTAAGGATGAGGAGATGATAATGTTTATCACCGATAAGGATCTATATTGTTACAAAGTTATGCTCTTTGGCTTCAAAAATGCCGCAGTAACGTATCAAAGGCGGGTCAACAAAGTCTTTAAAGATAAGATTGGATGCAATATGGAGGTCCACATCGATAACATGCTCGTAAAAAGCACTGAAGCTACCCTCCATATCGACGACTTGGCAGAAGCTTTCAACATCCTGAAGAAACATCAAATGAAGCTAAATCTGACTAAGTGCGCCTTCGATATCATGTTGGAAAAGTTTCTCAACTTTATAGTAATGAAGTGAGGTATCAAGGCCAATCTCGAGAAAATCAAGGCGGTCCTTGACATGAAGCTTCCAACTTCTCGATGGGATATTTGGAGATTAGCGGGATGCATAAGCCGATTCATCTCCAGATCCGTAGAGTGATGTCTTTCTTTTTTCAAGACCCTCAGGCAGATGAAGGACTTCATCTGGATGGAGGAATGTCAAAAATTCTTTGATGAGTTGAACTAGTAACTTAGCTCTCCCCCACTCTTAATAAAACCCAACACCGACGATGAATTACTCATGTACGTAACGACGTCTTTTGAAACTATCAGCTCGATGTTGGTTCGAGAAGAAGATAAAATACAGAAGTTCATTTACTACATCAGTCGAATGTTGCGTGATGCCGAAACAAGATACTCTCACATTGAAAAGGTCGTGCTCACAATCATAACAACTATTTGCTGACTATGACCCTACTTCCAAGCCCATTCAGTAAAAGTCTTAACTGACCTCCTCCTAAAGACTCTACTTCAATGGCCAAACACCTTAGGGAGAATGGCCAAGTGGACGATCGAGCTCATCGAGTTTGACCCTTCTTTTGCTCCAAGATCTTCGATCAAGATCCAAATTCTCGCCGACTTCATCATCGAGTGTACTCCAACTGACAATGACCAAGTCGAAGATGACTCCATGGAGGACACTCAAGAACCTGCATGGATTTTACACATGGATGAAGCTTCAAACACTCAAGGATGTGGCATGGGCCTGATTTTGACCAATGTTGACGGGATGGTGATCAAGTATGTTCTTTGATTTGGCTTCAAGACTTTAAACAACCAAGTGGAGTACGAAGCCCTAATAGTCGGACTGAAGGTCGCTAAATATCTCGATGTAAAGCACCTATAGGTGTTCACCGACTCGCAACTCATCGTCGGATAATCCCGAGGAGAATATACGGTTCGAGATCTTGTTCTCTCCAGATATCTACAAAAGCTTAAGTCTCTACAATCGTACTTTGACTATTTTGACATTTTTCACGTCCCTCATCCGAAAATATCTGATCTGACTCTCTGTCTCATCTTGCTACCTCTGATTGCGGCGAGCTTGAAAAAATCTTCATCAAGCATTTCGAGAGTCCAAGCATCGACTCAGAGGAAGAAGTTTACTAGGTTCGAGTCGGACATGAGCCGAGTTGGATTGATCCGTTCATCAACTTCTTGACGGATGGAACTTTGCCGGCTGATCCTAGTGAGGCACGCCGATTAAAAAGATTGGTAACTCGATACGTGATCATTGATGATCAACTCTACAGAAGGTCAGTTTCTCTATCCCTGCTCAAGTATCTCCGACCTTCTGAGATCGACTACACTCTTCGGAAGGTGCATGAAGGCATTTACGACAATCACTTGGAGGGTAAGTCACTGTCCTACAAAATCCTCCGACAAAGATAATATTGGCCGACTATATAGAAGGACGCCTACGACTTGGTGTAAAAATGTGACTAATGTCAAAGATTCGCTAACATCCAAAGGTTTCCGTCTAGTCACCTTACAACCATTTCGGCACCCTGACCATCTAACCAATGGGGTGTCGATATACTCGATCCGTTCCCATCTGCTAACAAAAAAAAAATATTTTTCGTAGTGACCACCGACTACTTCATTAAGTGGGTCGAATCCAAACTACTGACGCAGATAACGGAGCAGAAGACTATCAATTTTCTATGAAAATTCATCATCTGTCGATTTGATCTGTCCTGAGTGATCATCACCGATAATGGCCGATAGTTCAATAATGTCAAATTTGAAGAGTTCTGTGTCAGATATCATATCATTCACAAGCTCACTTCAGTCAGACATCCTCAATCTAAAAGGAAAGCTAAGGTGACCAACAGGATAATTCTTTAAGACCTGAAGTCTAGAATCAGTCAAGCTAAAAATAGCTGGATCGGTGAGCTTCACAGTGTCCTATGGTCTTATCGAACAACTCCTCGAATTTCGATCAGAGAGACTCCATTCAAGTTGGTGTTCTAGACTGAAGCTATAATTTTAGTTGAAATTGGCTTACCTTCAACTCAGGTGGAACACTATGAAGAATCAACAATTCGGACAAAAGATGAACAGACTTGGATTTGCTCGAAAAAATTCGAGAACAAGCTCGGCTAAGAATGACTTCCTACTAACAAAGGGTAGCTCGGCATTACAACTCCCGAGTCAAACCAAAAATCTTTCGAGTAGGAGTCTTAATTATCAGAAAAGCAGAAATCTCCAAGCCTATTGAGCAAGAAAAGCTGTCTTCAAATTGGGAAGGTCTCTATAGAGTCTCAGTAGTCCTACGACCGGAGGCCTACAAAATTGAAAACTTGGACGGCACCAAGATCCCTCGATTCTAGAATACCGAGAACCTATGGATGTATTATTAATAAGAATGCCTTCATCAAGAAAAAGATATTCCTTTCTGCAAACTCTATATCTTACAGATCAAGTTCTCGAAGATCTACAACACAGCCACTCCCTCATCGGCTTGTACCCAATGAAGCACTAGTCGGCTTATACCCGACTAACGAAGTCAGGAGTAGGTCCATTCCTAATAACGGATGGATCCTTCAACCCTAAGCATGCTTATCAAAAGCTGCAACGTCAGGTTGAACACGAGACCTAGGCAAAATTATTATGTTAGTCGGCTGATGCCCGATTAGCGGAGCCGTGAGGTTCGACATCTGATGATGTACCTGTCCGAGTGCCAACGAGCCCGATAGGGTCCGTAAGCCGTGGAACCATAACACTTGGTGGAATATGTATGGTGTTCGACGAACAATCAGATATCGGAGCCACATGGTCTGACAATCGCCGCCATACTCACAACGATCCAAGGGCCGCGAGCATGTAAGCTACAGTTTATCATACAATCTGATGAAAATAAATTATAATAAGTCGGCTCAACACTGACTGCCTGAGGATTCACTGATCCTAAACAAAAATTTTCTCTAAATTCCTACTCAATGGAACGATCTACGGTGAAAGATCTACTTTATGACTTTAGTTTGACCGAGTTTGCCTACAAAAACCGACTATATGACTTAGATCTTTTCAAGTTCATTAATTCGACTGCAACCTACTCAGTTTGCTATTTTCTAACTGACTACAATGCTTTATTACCGACTTCATTACTTAGCCAATTTTATAGAAAGGTTACTAAGTGAGTAAAGGAGGAAAGCATGCGTAAAGATCAAGTCGGGCAATTCACGAGTTAAGGGAAGATAATTTCATTTCATTTCAGAAGAGTTCAATACAAAATAAGAAAAAAAGTATCTGATAGAAAATTGAAAAGAAAAGGAGTACATAAGGAATCTAAGTGAAAGGCTTGGGACGATTCCCCTCGACCACCTCGGCCTCCGCCAACTCATCACCCAACTCGTCCGACTCCTTGTCGGTTTGTATCGAGCTCAGATCCAATTTGGGCACAAGACGGCGGACCTACTTCTTACACTCTATGAACCTGAGCTGGTACGTGTCGGAGTCGGCATCGGCAAGCTCCTCCTCATACTCCTTTGAATTTCAGAACTCGGCTAGTGCCCAAGAAGCAGCTTCTTGGATTCGAGTTTCTACCACCGTCAATTTCTCTTGTAGCTCAATGGCAGTCTTCTCGACTTCCTTGGCGGCATTCTCAACCTCCTTGGCATCCTTCTCAGCCTTCTGCATCTTTTTTCTCTCCTCGATGAGGGCGCTCTCAACCGACTCCATCTCCTTTTGATAGTCCACCTTTAGTTTTTCGAACTCCTTCTCTTTTCTCTACTGGGTTGCCAAATTTATCAATTCAGCCTCCAGCGGAGTTATTCTCTCTTTACTTTTCCTCTTTCGCTCCTCAATAGCTCGGAGGAGCTCATCAGAGGCCTTGGCCCACGCACGAGTGGTCTGGACTTGGTCCTCCAAATCATGCTTGACCTGAGTAGATTTGATCAATCCCTTCGATAAAATTATAATGTCGTGGATCATCTGTAAAACAGGAAAGGCGATTAAGTCATCTACTTGGCCAAAAGCAATTCTGAAAGAAATCAGATAAGAAAAAGTCGAAGACTTACCCCGATCAACGACATGTAAGCCCCCAACTGAATCTTCGAGGTTGGATGTGCTTTCTTGACTTTCCAATCTACGGAAAGCATCACCATTCTTGCCAACTCTCTGGCAAGTCGGCGGTCTTAAAGTGCCTGATCGATGGCTTTGAAGCGCATCCTGATCGCGACAATTGACTCCCCAGAAGGCAAATCCAGACCGTAGTCTGCAGTAAAAGCGGAGAGCATCGGTGCCTTACCTTTGTCGGCACCCTTGTCGGTAGCTTTCCGACCAGCTGCCCGACCTTCTCTAGGTTCGGCTTGGGTCAGAAGGGCTTGTATCGCTTCGACCGGCCTTATTGGTGGCTTGACGACCACCATATCCTCATCGACTGAGGGAGAAGTCGCGATCGTGACGACTTCAGTGGTAGGTGGTGGGGATGAACGCTCCGACACTACTCGGGGTGACGATAGTGGCTGTGTACTTCTCAGTATCCAAGGAGGAGACTCTTCTCTTGACTTTTTCGGTGGTCGAGAAGGATCGTCAGACCCGAATGACGCCTTCGTCTTTTTCTTTCAGACCGCTTTCTTGAGGGATCTCACCGTAACCCACATTCTTGTATGAATACAACAAAGAAAAGTCAGTCTATGAATAAAGCGAAAGCTACAAAAAATCTACAGAAAAGAAGACTACTGAGATGACTAGTCGGACTTATCTCAGTGTCATAAAGGGATTGCTCCTTGAGCAGCTCCTGATGTGGAGGAACTTGGACTTCGTAGAGCTTCTCGTATGTCTCTCGATCTCTCTCCAAGACCATCTCATTCCTATTCGAAGATAGATTGGGAGTCGTCCAGGTCCAATCAAAGCCCCATGGGTGGTCGGCAGCGATATAGAAAAATTTATTCTTCCACCGGTGGATGGAAGAAAGAAGCTTCTTGAACAATTATTGTTGGGGTCGAGGACAGAAAAACCACCATCTCTATTTTTGAGGATATTTCTTTAATACAAAAATAGTCTGAAATAAGGAAAGTCAGGGCTCAACCCAGAGAAGGTGACAAAGAACAACAAAACAAGCTAAGATTCTAAAGGAGTTCGGGGCAAGTTGTGCAGGGACGACCTCATATAGGTCGAGAATATTGGTAAAAAAGTAGTGCAGAGGAAATCAGAGTTCCGATTTAAGGAACTTCTCATAAATGACAATATAGCTATCAAGAGGACGAACAATCCAGCCTTCTTCATCAGGCACCATCATCCGATACCGACTAGGAATATGATAATATCCCCTTAGTTGGTCGACAGCTGCCTCCAACAACTCGTACCTCTCAACGACAGGCTCGGAGGGGTTCTCGGCAGCAGGCCATTTGTCCAACTCCTCAGAGTCTGAATGACCCTGTCGAGAAGTCATCTCTTCGAGCTCATCTCGAGGAACTTCCTTGGTCTCTCTCTGGATGGTTGGAGTCTAAGAACTACAGTCTCTGATCCTGTTCTCATCTCTGAACTCTCTACCAATAGAGGCCATAAAGAGAAGAAGGGACTCAAATGGAAGATCAAAAAGAAGAGAAAAAGATCGAGAAAGAAACCTCTAAAGAAAAAGACCGACGGTGATGCCAACAGTGATGGAAGACCGACGCTGGAGGAGAAGACTCGCCGACGGTACAACCTAAGCTCTTTGCTAAGAAGGGGGTAGGAAAAACTTGAGATGGGGCAAGCACTCTGGAACCGAAAACAAGACTAAGGGAGGAAGTCCCTATTTTTAGATTCCTTCAATGGTCAGGATCGACACCGAGTACCACGCCTTACTCAGAGATCTTGACACGTGGTGGCAATCTTGATCGACGATCTCGGTGCTCATTCGGTGCACCATCACTCAGATCTCACCGAATAAGCTTAATCCACATGATAATAAGTTGGGCTAATAGACGCCCGACATGCAGACGACTCTGGTACGTGTGTTTATTATTACCCTGTCAGCCGATCTTCTACCATCAATACAGAGAATCGTCTCCAGCACTGTGACATTAACTGCCGCACGATCCGCGATGGGACGGAACCACCGCACATTCTACGAAAAGATAAAACGACGATCCATCTCACATAGCGACATGACAACTCTCTTCATTCGACTAACCATGCAATCGAACTTGGAAGTTGGGAGGCAGGTGTTATGGTCGATCCCCATCGCTTAGCCGACTATCAAGTTTTCTCATCTTTGAGCCGACTAAAGGAGCTACACTGACTAAGCTATTGCCACTCAATTCGACTCGGATTGACGAGTCCCGATCGATAGGATCGACGCCGGCCACCATCGTGGACACCCGACCGACTAAGGGCAGCATACTCTCAGTCGGCACAAAGCCGACTAGGTTTTACATGCCACCCATGGCCCACTCGTTGAATAATGCTCGATCGATAACCGACTTCATACTCAGTGTGCAGTCGACTACACCATTGGACCATGGGGCACCACCCCATCCCACGGTCTTATCTTGCCGACTCTGATAACACGGGCCTCTACCGACTAGCTAAGCATCGAACATGACCGTCATGCTATTCTGACAGGCCACATCAAGGTCATGTTACTCAGATGCCATACTCTGATCGGCTAGCTGAGCGCCATAATGGAATGCTACGAATTCATTAAATGCATCCATAGGGTCATTTATTACACTCTACATCCGATAGCGTCCACCACCATAAGCACGTCGAGTAGAAGGCACATCTGCTGTCAGTATTTAAAAATATCCACGTGGCACTATGCGGCACCGTACGATAGAATATGATCGATATGATCATCTATCCTCTCACGATTCATTCTGTTCTTTATATAAATAGAGATAAGCGAGGATCCCTTCAAGTATGCACACTATTTTGCAACCCAGAGACTTTGTCGTTCTCTCCCCTCAAGCCACTTTACTGATTTGAGCGATGGAGGGTCTTCATCGGAGCCACCTCCAATGAAACTTGTTTTGCAGGCCCTTCCACTCCGGCATCGAGCGGAGCCCAGCACCACCCTTCTCCAATCAACCTCACCACCCTCAGTCTTGGTCTTGACTGTGCGCACCATTTTCGACGATAGTACATCATTTTTCAGTACTCCCACCACCTATCAACAGGCGTGGCTTCTAGTCGACTTCAGGCTGACTACCGATTATCCACCGAAGAAAGGCCGCAACACCAGGATACATTCCAGCAGGAATACCAAAACAGGCTCCTAAATGACTCACAAACCAAAATACGAACACGTGCATCTCGATCTTGATAACTGCCTTAGCTTGGAAAGAGCAATCTAAGTCTCCTTAAAAGAGTAAATGACTTTGTGCTAGGCAGCCCAGCGGCCATCCTCTCATCCAGGATATCTGGATCTCTCTTCGCCATATTGCTATAGTTAGAGTTCAGCATATTTACCGGAAGGTCAATACTGCAGTGACTGGGTGGCAGCTTTTGTGGTTGACCACTCTGACAACTGGATATGGAGACAAGATATGAACTGTCCGTTGGCCTTGCGGAACTTTTTGTATCTTGATTTGTTGGGTTGCTCTCTTACTAAACTGGTGTGACCGCCCATTTGCACCAAAAAAAAGGAAATGACTTCTGTACATTGTGATTTGACCTCTTTAGATTTTATGTTTTATTAATGTACACAGCCTGGACTCTTTGTTATACTTTTCTTCCAACAATATAATGGGACTTTGTCGACATAAACAGATTGGTGCCGGCTAAGAGGATTGAGGTGATCTGGATATGGAGAGTGGAGGCTCACCCTAGGGTTAGATTTTTCCTCTGGAAGGTTGCCTGGGATAGGCTCTCGATGCATACTCTTCTCAGAGGGAGAGGCATGGAGGTTCCGATCGTCTGCCCGATCTGTAGCCTGGAGAAGGAGTCAACGGAGCATGCGCTCCTACGCTGTCCTAAAGCGAAGTTAATTTAGAGGATGGCGAGCATTCAGTCGTGGGGAGAGTGCAGTGGCCCTTGGATCCCCTTCTTTTTGGATATTGTCTGCCAGAGTGCTAGTGATGGTTGGCCCGGAGCTTGTCATCTGGTTTACATTGCCTATTAGATTTGGTTGTCTAGGAATAGCCTTATTTTTGATGAGGTGGTATTTGCCAGGTGTGTTCTACAGAGAGCCTATAGCTTGGCCATGGATGATCGCTGCTTTGACTCCACCGAGTTGCCCTTGTACGATCTGAGTTCCTGGGACTCCCTAGCTGCGTTTGCAACGTCTCAGAGGATTCTTTTCATTTCTTGGGAGCCCCCACACTCTAGGTTCGTCAAGATCAATTTCGATGGTAATATCAGAGGGGGTAGAGGTGGCTTGGAATATATCATACGAGATCAGGACTCAAGGCTGCTTGCCGTGAGGGGCTCACCGTTATTTAAGCCATCCATCCCTGATGCTGAGCTCTGTGCTGCATGGACTGATGTGCTGTGTGCAATCCGAGAGCTGAGGATTGATAGGATCATCATTGAGGGAGACTCGATGACGATCATTGACTGGATCAGGGGGGAGCCAAGTACCACGAGGCTCACCTGCTCCTCAGAGATATCTTGAGGGTGCTTGGTCATTCATTATGGCATCCACTCAGCATATGTTTCGGGAGGCCAACAATGCAACAGATTTGATGGCTTCCTTCATTGCTGACCATTCTAACGATTGAAACTGATGCCCTAATGTTGTTTGCCTCCGGAGTTTAAAGAATGTTCTCTTTTTTGACTCTTTGAGCTATATTCACACCAGAATTGTGTAATCATCTGCACGTACCAAAAAAAAAAGCAATATAATTATCCTTTTCTTTACCATACAAAAAAAGGTTTACCATATTCACAAACGTTTAGGGTAGGGAACAAAGTTTGAGCTCAGTTTTGACTCTGTAGGAGGTCTAAGCCGCTTCCTCGGTTGACATGTTGGACATTACGGGCACCCTTGTATTTATAGCCCTATTGTTATTTGATGTCAAATTATAAATGACCAACACAAGATGGTCTACCTGATTAATATTTTCAATAAAATTATAAAAGGACAATACGAAATAGATTGAATTATAAAATCCGCAAGAAATAGATCAACCAAAATCTCTGCCTATCGGTCATTTTTCCTCTTCAGCGTTTGCGTCGTCAAAAGATTTCGTTTAATGGAGAACGTGCCTTCTCCACCGCTCATATTTTCTTTTTCTTTTTTTTTTTTTAAAAGCAAAAAAGAGGAAAGTAATTTGTTTATCCACCAGTGCAGGACACCAATAAAGAAAAGTAATTGGATCTAGCTGTGGTTGACAATAACACAGCTCAAAATTACCCGTGTATAATCCAGCACCATCCGAGGAATCTGAAGGTAATCACTCAATTCCGAAAGGATGACCATTCATGTTCTGTATACAACACCACGCAAAACCGAGATCATCTTGTTCCCTGCAATTCTGATCACATCTACACATCACGCAAAGGTGGGTGCTAAGCACTTGTCCACCATTCCAGACAGGTTTGGATTTTCCAGTGCCGCTGCTACACGTTCCTTATCATTTAACTGCTTATGTACTGCAAGAATTGAGAAATAAAGCGATCTTAGAAATATATGGATGTATGTATGCATGTATATGCATGTATCGCGCTATCAACAGAAATACTGGCAATTACTATCAAATGCAGTGATGAGTATGATGATGAAATACCAGCAGCTTCAGTCGCATGTGTTCCAGGGGCTACCCTAACGTCCACCTATACAAAATGAATCAAGGATTACAAGATCATAGATCACTTTATCTTAACCAGATATGAAGGCTGATAACTACTGTAACCAGAGAATCAAACATCAACATAAGTTGTTCATCACACAGAAGCAAGTATAAGAAAATGATGACAGCTTTCCAAATAATAATAATCTTTTTTTTAAAAAAAGAAAAAACACGTGCTTTCTCTTTTAAGTCATTTTCTTTTTTCATTCTGATGGCGGCTAAAACCACATACGCCCCTTGGGCCAAGGCCGAAAGGAAACAACAATATATGGCCTAGAGGTTTACATTGGCATTAATAACCCACAGTTAAAAAAGAACACAAAGGCCAGCTTGTGGCCCCTCGAGAAGACAGTTAACATATGGTAACTATCCTGAACATGTTTTCCATTTTATCAAGCATTGATGAAAGATCTGGAGAAGGGTGAACATCTACTTTGAAAGTAAACCATCCCAAAGTCAATAAGGAAATTAAATATAACAAATGAGGAAATAATTCATGAAACTTCTATATCAAATATATCTCTTTCTTCTCTTTGTAAGTTTTTTTTTTTTTTTTTTCCATAGTTAACTTTGGCCAAAATGCACAACATTATAACTCAAGGATAATCCATTGCCATGATAGATTTGATTTATAAACATGTACTAGATGGACTGTTTTACCTTGTAACGAGAAGGAAGACTACGCATAAGTTTTACACGTAGGCAAAGTCCAATAACAGTTGCCATACTACAATGCTCAACTGTCGGAGTAAACGTGACCCTAGACAAAAGAAATAATTCTTTATAATGGGGAAAAAAGATAACTACTTAAATTCAAACAACAGAAGTACATTTCAGAATCAACAGAAGGTATTTATTCATCACCTAACATAGCTTTGCTTGTCATTGACTTCAATCGAATCTTCTGTAACCACTTTCAATTCTTCCAATGAATATGGGTGTTCTGGATCCTTTATATCTCTAATGTGATTTAAGACTATTAAGGAATGCAAGCATTTCTCATAAAATATGGAGAGTATATAATGTTGGATCCACAGCAAAACTTATAGATCAGCTTCATCAACTAAGTGGATATAACCCAAAAGGCAGTATAGATACAAGAGAGAAGAGAAGCAGCTCTAGACAACCAATTGTAATACACAAATGAGATGGACATAATGGGCAAGGCAACATTATGCTGATGATGCAGAATACTAGCAACATCTATCGAAGTGTCCACTAGATATGGATAACTGAATATTTATACGTCTTATCTTCATGTCTTATCACAATCAACATTTCAACATGCAGTAATTGCTGAAACCCTAAAAAATAAGCTAAAACCAAATTGGTATTCACCCATAATCTTTGTTGAGAATTCTGATATGTTAAATAGAAATTTTCGAAAGATTTTTCTAAGGAGTTAAAAAGAAACATGAGATGAGGAAGGAAAATAACCATCAAAAACCATTTTTTGTTAAAACATGATAACTTCTATCTGAGAAACCATGCGCAATCACAAAAATCATCAGTTTAAAGGACATCTGAGTGTGCTCTAAGTGTCATTCACTATCCTTTATTAGTACCTCATCTAACTAGACTCCCAAAATTGCACAAACAGCAGTAAAAAGAGAGTAGTGCACACCAGATCAGTCCAAGAACCCAGGTCTTCCCTGGCCAAAGCAGCCTCCAAAAGGACCTGTCCACGAGCTTAGCAGGTTAAAATGATGAGCTAGTTAAACTGGTCCAGTGAACCCTTCAAAACAGGAACATTGTTTTGTGATTCAGATATGCAGAACCATTCATTTTTCTACTCAGCTGCTTACCCCGTGTCATATTGCCCATACTGAAAAGAAATCTTAACAGCAACAAGAAATTCTTTGGCATATCAATCATGTACCCTGATGCATATGCCAGTCCTTTCCATGATGACTCAGGTAGTCACATTGACAGGCTTGGCAAACATGAGGATTAAGTTGGAGTAACCAGTACAGCAGTACCATGTTGCGAGCTATGAGCCATTGATTTCTTCAATTACATCGGGAATAACACAGGTGAATGGGCCACTGTGTAATTCAAAGTGCATCACTGCTTTCTTACCACAGGCATAGAAATAACACAAAATCCTAAACGTTGATATCTAATTCTGACAATCAAAAAATGTTCAAGTTCACCGAGTGATCATATATCTGTGGGTCCATAGCCAGAATAATTTTCTCTCTGTGGATCTTTGGTCTCAGCTTGTATCAGATACTGCAGGGAACATGGTTTTTGTATAAAATATAATAAGATCATCTACATACTAACTTCTTTTTATCCCTTGCATCAGATACTGCAGAGAACATGGTTTTTGCATGAAATATAATAAGATCATCCACATACTAAGTTCTTTTTATCCCTCGATGAAGATTATAATGATTTGAAAATATCACCTTTGCTTTCAATCATGAACATCCCTTTTTGCCTTCATGTGGCCCACAAGTAAATTCCCACATTTAAGCCATCCTTCAAAAAGCATATTCAGATATGGTATCTCCACTAATGCAATTAGCTGAGCTGTTATAAACAACCATATACAAAGTCTAACACAGATGACAACATGGTGCCCTGATGTACTCTCTAGTATTGGCTTGAAAATTTATTTCTGACAATACATCTGGATTATAAGCATTGTTCATTGTTGCAATTCAACCTTGTCTCTGTTCACCCATAATGTGCTCTAAAACACCATAAAATCTTAAAGAAACCTAATATGATGCGACAGACAAGGATAGCCACTTAAACCAATATTTTCATCAGCAGTTAGATCAACATATACAAAAAGGAAGATTTCGGTAACATAACACATTTGCCATTTTTTGAAGGTCCCAAAGTAAGTTAAGAGTTAATGGACCAAGTCAAAGATCAACTTTCCACCATGACAGTCCTCAAATCATATCTTAACTGCCACCCTGATCATCATGTTTCTCTCTTCAAACAGTCTTTTAAGTCAGTCCTCAAGTCATATCTTAAATGCCCCGCTGATCTTCATGTTTCTCTCTTCAAAACCTTTGTATGTTCTCCAGAAGCTGCACTGCACATCTCCTATGTGTATTAATCCACCATTCATGTTAGTATTTAGTGGGAAAAACAAAACACAAAAGTTTTAAACAATCCTATGGCAAATATAACTATAACAAAAAGGAAAAATATTGGTAATGGAGAAAAATTAACAATGGATATTTCGAGAGGAAAACTGAGTGATCTGCTCAAACAATCACAAAGTAAAAAAAGAAATAAATAAGAAGGAAATCAGGAATAAGATTAGATAATCACTAGTAAAATTTGATGTACTAGAAGGATATCAAAGATCTCTTGCTGATCTATAGGCTCGTCAGCATACTGATCTATGTCAATTGGTGCACTCTGAACCTGCCTTTCTTTTCTTTCATACACTATAGGATTAGCATTGATCAACCCACTAACCATTTTCTGCTGCACAAACTGAGACAGTGAACAAATGGAAGTCCCTCTATTTATGTAGTCCTGGAAAAAAAAAAAAAGACAAGAACTCCAAGTAGTAGTCATAGTTATGATAATAATTGAATAAAAAAATATCTAATTGAATAAATAAGACTAGCAATCTATCATTTTGAATATGGTCAAGATGTTCCAAATGCTAACACCAGCAGGCTCTCACAGCAGGGTAGGAAGAGCCAACACAAAACTTGCAGATGTTCCTTACATTTGGTGAAAGAAGCCATGCACTGCCTTTATGCTTAACTGTTTTTCATTTCATAAAGAAATACCATATGGTGCTATGAAATGTTTGACTTGGTGCTTGAATAGCAAGATGGCATCATGAATATTAAAAGAAAAACAGAGTCGATTATTGTTATTACATCATTGTTGCAGAAAAACAGAGAGAGGTTACTGTAAAACCCAGAGGTGACTATCTAGAAACCAAGACTAGTCCTCATCTCATTCCTAGTTGCAGTATCTTATCTAGGAAAGGATGCAGCTCTCCTCAGTTCTGGCAATTAATTTTATTATTCAGCACCATCTACTGACATTTGCATCATGTTCAGCAGTCATTCCTTCTATATCTTTTAGCCTATTATTTTGGTGATTTATCCTTAACTATACTCAACTTGGGGCACTTCTTGGCTTGAGATTTAAGAGGTGAGGTTTCATGACCCCTCTCCAGATTATTTTCGTTTTCAAACTAATAGTATATTTCCATATAATTAAACAAAAAAAGAGGATGCTTGTAAAGACAGCTTACAGAAGACAGCTTATGAAGCATAAGATGAGAATGGAATTGAAGTAGAACCATAACCATTTTGTCTTTCAGTGTTTAAAAAATGAAATATGTGTCAAAGAACAATATATAATACATACATGTATGTATGTTCCTGTTGTAATTACTAGATCATCTGCATATTTACATGGGACATCAAAATTTGTTTTTTTCAAAAAAAAAATCACAAAATCCATTTTTTTTTCAAACTCTAGGGAAAAAAGAAAATCAAGTAATGAAAGGAATGCTCCATATTTTTGAATTTAAAAATGCTAGCTTGATGGCATTTCATTCCAAAAATTGTCATGTTTTTTCGTTGTCCAGTTACCAAATGGGTTCCTCTGAAATATGTATCAGAGCTTTCAGTAGATTACCTTGCAACCGTGAGATTCACATTCTTCACATCCATTCATTATAAAGGCCATAGAACTGGACTCCTTATGTTTAATCTCTTCCAATATCACACATAATTTGCAACAAGCTAAGTGTACGACATCATCACAGACCAAAAAACTGCATGGAAATGTGAGTTTGCATTATAAAAAAATCTAGGTAAATGAAAGCCATACATGATTATAAATTTGTGTCTAATTATCTGAAAATATTATTTTTTTTATTTAAAAAAACCCTCCTCGCTTCGATGCCTTCTTGCTTTAATCGTGGCATTAAATTTTTGTCCATCATAAAGCCTGCCAGAAGTCCAATGAAAGCTATACCAAAAACCACAACAATTTGGAATTCTTGACACAAATAGAAAATGGGGGGAAGTTCAAGAATTAGGGTTTTCTACTAGAATTGCGACCACGGATATCAAAAAGTATGCTCTCCAAAGCATCTCACGGATTTATCATTCGAAACAGAAGGATGTAAATTTTATCATCCACGCAAATATTGTTCATCAAGAAGCAGTTATGTTTCAATCCCGAGATCACCTTAAGTCTTTCGCCCGGGTGGGGGAATAGCAAAGAAATCATTCCAAAAATCCTAAACAAGTTTCTACCCCAAGAAAACGAACCCCAAACAAGTCATCCAGATGCAAAAAAACGATAACGAGAAGAACAGTAGAGCAGAGAAAAGGAACCACAAGAAACGGAATCGCGAACCTCTTCAACCCTCGCCGGACGAGCACGAGAAGAGGAGGAGGTGGTCTCTGAGAAGATGGCAAGAGGCCGCCGTCGCCGGTGCCTCCGCGTGGAAAGGAGGGAGAGGAGACGAGCGCCGCCGCGGACGGTGGTGGTTGTCGACGGAGGAGAAGCGGAGCGGACGAGGGGAGGAGGACGGCGCGGAGAAAGGATTGCTTTCTTGCATCCAAGGTTGTATGATATCATACGACGAAAGCCTTCGCATGTTGCTGCTGCTAGCGGTGGAGGTCGGTACCGAACAAACGTGCCTTGAACATGGCGTAGTTTAAACTTACGTCGGCAATTTAATCACCGACAATAGTTTAAACTTTTCCCTTGCAATTACCCTACATAATTCTCTCACGTCGTCCGCATGTATGGGAGTACTCTCTCTTTTAATTAATACTTGAATAATGGTTCAGTTGTTGTTTTCTCGATCTAATATAAATCTAAAATATGTGCACAAGGCCAAGGTTGTTATATAAACTACTATTTGGCATTGTGAGGCATGTAATGTTTATGAATCTATTGATCAAGTTCGTTGGATCTGATAATCCAGTTTGGTGTACATGTAATTCTCTTCTTTCTCTATGTTGGTCATTTAAGAGTATGCATAAAGTTTGTATTTATTGTAAAAATAGTTTATATTACCAAAGGAAGGAATTTTTGGATATAGGAGATGAACTCTTCAAACATTACCAGAAAATTTATCACACACGGTATCTGGCCGACAGATGTTGCTGCTTCATGCCTAACATTACTAATGACCTATGAGCTTTTCGTATGGTTCAAAACTGGATGTTTTTTTAGTCCGACTATATGGTGAGTTTTTGCGAGTCTTATCATAACCTTGCATGCTTATTATTCGAGGGCCATGCAGGATGGCTGCTAGGGTTGTCCCATAATGCTTGGATCATGAGGACATCAAAATCTGCTTAAATTAGTGATTTGGCATATTTCTAATTATTTATCCAGCCGACTCATATCTTCTCCAGCTGCCTATTCTTTGCTTCTTCCCTACCATGCATAACATTCTACGTAGGCATGAAAGCTATAGCACCCAAATAGGGGCCTTGGAGATATAAAGCTATGACATGAAAGCATGTCAAAGATCTCAATCCACCAAGCGTGGTTATATCTTTCCAAAATACGCGTTTACAGAGAGGCATGTTTGATTTAGATGAGTACTGTAATGCGCAAATAATAGAGGCTGTGCAGATTTTAGACCTCATATTGTTATGTAAGACAAAAGATAATCTGAGTGTAGGAATAGCCTGCTACTTCAGAAATTAAGCAGCTATTCATTCATTTATTTATTTTTGATAGATACAGTGGGAATGCCACCTTTAAGGTCCAAAATGTACCAAGAGGGATTGCAACAGCTTGACTGGAAGTCTCACTGGCTAATTCATTGCGTTACACCATATCGAAACTGATCATAAAATGCAAAACCAGATGATAAATGAAAGCATCGGCGACCATTAACTTATTTGATCTCTCAAATGCAGTTCCCTCCTGCTTTTGAGCGAAGGGTACAGAGTTCAGAATGAATGAAACCCAAAGCTAAGCACTTGAAAGAACATTGATGAAACAATTAAATTGCAAGCTCCAAGCTCCGGTCCGGGCAGCTTTTAAGAAGTGGCTAGTTTGGCCCTCAAATCCTTCCTCAATATCTTTCCAGAGGGGGATTTTGGAATGGAGTGGACGAAGTAAATTTTGTGTAATCTCTTATAAAACACGACCTGATACCAAATAAAAAAAATCAAGTCAGACACTACTTAGCCTCTACCATTGGAAACAGCAGATAGAAATGGTAAGGAGATTTATAATTGCAAAGTTTGTGTTGAATGAGGGATCAAACCCACCTGTTTGGCTATGAACTCTTTCACAGCTTCCTCAGTGAGGTCTGCATCTTTAGCTCGTACAACGAAAGCAACCGGAACTTCACCGGCAGCTTCATCCTTTTGCCTGTCATGACAGCCAAATCCTTCTTCTAATGAGTGACAAATTTCCATTAAGGGATTGATAAGACATAGAGTTAAAGTGAACAAAGATAATAGAAGAGTTTGTCGAGACTACGGGATCACAGCAGCATCAGCAATGGAGGGGTGGCTGACAAGGAGGCCCTCAAGCTCAGCTGGTGGAACCTGCATCATGTCAACAGTCCAAAAGCAATAACCATCACAAAGAGGCTATGGCCATAGTAGCAAATTTTGTTCTTTGGTTTTATTTTCACATGTAAATCCGTGGGGATTTTTCTAGTTTTGATTTTAATAGGGTTTGTTGGTAAATTTCTAATGGAAGATTATAACAATCATCATATAGGAGCATGATTAAAAGCGATAGCAACCAACTAACAAATTATGATTCTTGTACAGTAGTGACTGTCACCATACTGTAACAAAATATTTGGAGTGTATATCCTCAGCATCAAATTATTGTATTCATTTCAATCAAAAGATATTGTATAAAGATCTCTTGGGAATAAAACAAAACCTTTTAATACTGATATATGTCTCCAATTTTCCTTTACTTGCAGTATATCAAGAGAAAGTCATAACCCGACGTGAGCAAACAAATTGATGAAATGTTCACCTGAAAACCCTTGAACTTGATGAGCTCCTTCACTCGATCCACTATGAAGACCTCATCATCATCATCCACATAACCAATGTCCCCGGTGTGTAGCCAGCCTTCCACGTCTATTGTCGATGATGTGGCATCAGGATCATTAAGATAACCTGTCATGTCCTGATTTGTCATTGATGCTTTGGAGTCATGACATGAAAATAGAATAAGTGCGCAGATGTAATGCTGAAAGTTGTTTTATTTGATTTAGTTTTAATTTTTTTATACATTTTGATAAAGTTGCCAAGATGGCATATACTATATACTGAAGGCGTCAATTAGTTGCTGCTGAAAAATCTTACTTTTGGCATTTATGGTGCACTCCACCATGGCTTAGGTTCAGCTCATATCACAAACAATTGGTAGTACCTTTCATGATCTGAGGTCCACGGATGCATATCTCGCCGGGCTGATTCCGGCCGAGGGAGAAGCCAGTCTCCGGATCAATGACCTTGAGATCGGCATTCCTCACGACCATGCCGCATGAACCTGTTTTGGCTGCGATCGGCTCCTTAGCAAATGCAGGGCACATTGATAGCACCGGGCCAGCCTCAGTCATTCCATAACCCTGCATATAAAGTTTAAAGTTGTGATAAAATCATTAACAAGTTGCTGAATTCAGTCATGGTCATCTTATTCGGGCCTTTTCTCATCAAGTAGAGTGTTGCTTATAGAGTAGAATTGAACGTTGAGAAGGATTTATTTATTTAGGTAATATTTCCTTCCCATCCTTAATGAAAAAAATTCACTAAGTCTCGGTATGATGCGTCTCCCACACCATCTTGTAGTGGCTGTCACACAATTTTTTTTTTTAATAAAAAGGAGGTATGAAGTGTGGCTCGAAATGGCATGCGGGTAGATAAGAGCGACGCTAGCGATGTGGTAGGTGCGACGAAACGATTATTATTATTTTATTACCCTTACTATTTAAGGAGTTGGGCATTATTATTTTATTACCTGGGCTCCACCACCGGTTTGTCTTCTGGTCTCCGCCATGGTAACTGGGAAGAGAAATTTGTTACGCGCGGTGATTGACTTACGCGCGGGACCGGCCAGCGTGCGAGAAAAAAAAAAAAAAAAATTTCGCCGATCCGCGCTGGGTGCACAAAGAATTTCTCTACTTAGGAATTGGGATGGTAGGCCAAATTTCCAAACACCATCGTTGTCCGAGTGGATCTGCCAGGGACTCGAGCGTATGTCGTGTGGTTGGTTCCATTGGAGCTAATTGCGCTGGACAATTTTAATTTGCCAGGAGATTGTACTCACGTGGATCTAGACGACAAAATATCACAGAAATGCAGGCAGCAAGAATATGCTGGTTGTCCTCGAGAGTAAGAAAATAAACATACGGCTTTCTTTCTGTCCCCCTCCTCTCTTTTGTAACCGGCAATTCTAGCTGATACACTGTATATTTGACTTATATCCGGTACGAATTAGATAGATTTATCTGAGCCGATTAAAATTTAAAAAAAAATGATATAAGATCTAAAAAAAATATTCAAAATAGAGTAAGACCGGATACGAATAATGATATATTCTATTCCAAATCCGATTCAATATAATCTTAATTTTATTTTTTTTTAAAATTATAATTATTTATAATATTTATATTATGAGTTTTTCATCTGATCTGCTCCGAATCCTCTCGTTTATATGATTCAATTTAATTCGCATCTCTATTTGATCAATGATGGATATGGGGTAGATGTAGATATTGGAGATTTTAATTGCAAGATGGATATGAATATTAACTAATTCGACTCATATTCGATCATTGCCATCTCCATAATGGGCTAGGGCAGTTTCCCTCAATAGATGTAAGGCACATTTTGATATCAAATAATTTAATATAATTGAGAAAAAAGCTTTACAAACTTTTTTTTTTTTTTTTTTTGTCCTTTTGAGATTAATGGGTATTCGCTCTAGACCAATTTTGATGCTCACTCTGAATGATAGTATTAAAAAATAATATAAAATAAAAATAAAAAAAGAGGGACAGACAGTAGGATAGGTTTAGGTTATGATTAAGTCAAAATAGATTGCACTAGTTTTATCCAATCTAGACATAGAAATATACGAAGGGAATAAATTTAGCACTTTAAAAATTAGATTTAGATTATATCTAAGGTTCGTCATCTCGGTGCCGATAGCCATTTCGACCGACAGACGATATGGTTTGGTACGATTCTGTACTGTACCGAACCGGTAACGAACCGATGAATACATCAGATCCAAATCGGGAGAAGAAAAAAAGAAAAAGAAAGAGAGAAAAATAGAGAGAGGGAGGAAAAAAGAAAAGGAAAGAGGGGGTGAGGCTGCCGGATGGTCTCCGACTGGCCGCCGTGACCGTTGGACAGTGCAGTCCATGTGCACGGTACCACAGGCATGAAATAGGAGCGACGTCCCTATTTTATATTTTTTTAAAAAATCAAAACTTAAATGAAGCTGGCAAATAGTTTGTTGGTTTTATTAATTTTGATTTTTTTTAAAAATCTTTTAAACAATGAAACCGGCAAATAATTTGTTGGCTTCAATATTGATCTTCATTTTTAAAAAAAGAGATCGTGTGAATCGGAGAGATAGCCCTTGTTCCGCGACCGCGATACCACCCATGATGCTTCCGCCACCCCCTCTCCCAGGCCCAGTAAAGCCCACATCCACGATCGTGATGCTGCAGGCACCCATCTTTAATGATCTTCTCCTCCTTCTCTCTCTCACACTCGTTTCAAAGTTCTATCGGACGAACCGATGAGCCGCAAATATTTCCACGGCCCTCCGACGGTCGCATCGGACCATCGTCGGCCTTCAATGGCTTCCACCTTCCTCCCTCTCCTCCTCTCTCTCTTTCTCACTTTCTCTCCCTCCTCCGCTGGTATACCATTTGAATCGGTCAAACTGTATCGATTCTCTATCGGTCCGACTCGATACAGGATGTATCGATCGATTTGGTATGGTACGATATTCCATAGTTATTCTTTTTGTGTGAAAAAATGATTTCATTTTTTTTATGATTATTTTGAAATCTGTATAGATAAATAGAAGAAAGAGATCGCTTTGAAATTTGTTTAAGGTGCGATCCAATGGTTGGTGTTGTGAAAAAAGATCAATTTTTTTTTTTTTTTTTTTGACATGATAGATGCAACCAAAAAAGTCAAAAAAGTTTTCTCAAAAACAAAAATAAGATTCTTTCAAAAACAATTAGCCTTGAATGTTCAACGATACCCATGCCCAAAATCTAATGTCTTTATAAATTACATGCACATTGTAGAAGCTGAAACATCAGCATTCACAAAGTTTATCAACATGCTCATGACAATATTCTCTATCTCTGAGACACAACTTAATCATCCAATTCCAATTATATCAAATTTGTAGCCAAATCTTGACCCTTAATCCAATGGAATGGCAATTTTTCAACCTAATACCGTAAGAACAGCCAAACAAGCCCTTACCTGCATGGCAATGTATGCCGTCTATCCTCACCAGGTGACAAATAAAACCAGTGGGTGAATATATCAATTGATGCGAGCATGTGGATTTGGACGGTATGGCACGAGGCCAACTAACCGATGGTACAAGAAATGGTGACTTTTAACCGCTGAAACATTAGAAGAGAGCGAGCGAGAGTAACTCACCTGCCCAAAGACCGCCTGAGGGACTCTGGTTCTGAGCGCCTCTTCCAGCTCCTTCCCCAGTGGGGCCGCGCCGGAGAGCACGATCCTTATCGAGCTGAGGTCGTACTTCTCGACCACCGGATTCTTCGCCAAAGCCAGCACCAGCGGCGGCACCACCATCGCCACCGACACCCGGTGCCTCTGAATCCCCTCCAGCATCGCCGTGATCTCAAACTTGGGCATTATCATCACCGCCGCCCCTGCCCTCAAAGAACAGAGCAAGACAGAGTTCAGGGAGAATATATGAAACAGGGGAAGCACGCACAGCACCACGTCGTCGGTCTTCAAGTAGAGGTTCGGGTTCTCCCCGTCGACTTGCTGCGCGACGCTCGATATCAGGCTCTTGTGCGTCAAGATCACTCCTTTGGGCAAGCCTGTCGTCCCCGAGGAATACGGGAGCGCAACAGGGTCCTCTGGATCGATGGTGATATCGGGAATCGCCGTCTCGTCTGCCTCCAACACGTCGGAGAATGGTGTGCATCCCTCTGGAGAGGCATCGAGTGTGAGGACGGTGAGTCCGTCACCAATCCCGGGGAAATTCTCGTTGCGGAGCTTGTCGACGTAGACGGATTGGGTGATGACGAGCTTGGCACCCGAGGCCTTGAATTGTTTGTAGATCTCGGAGGCAGTGCAGAAGGGGTTCGCGGCGGTGGTCACGGCCCCGAGCATGGAGGCGCCCATGAAGGCGAAGACAAATTCAGGGGAGTTTTGGAGGAGAACCATGATGACATCTCCGTGCTTGATGCCGAGCTTGGAGAAACCGGCGGCCGTCCTACGGGAGAGGAGGTGGGTCTCGCGGAAGGTGTAGGTCTTGCCAGCGGCGTCGGTGGAGATGATACAGGGGGCGTCGGCGAATTCGGACAGCTTTTCAAAGCAGTAGCCGTGGAGCGAGAGGTGGTTGGAGAGGGGGATGTCGGGGAACTTCGATCGAAATATGGTGGTTTCGGGTGGCGGGGTTTCAGGTTGGTGGGTTTGGGTGGGGATTTGGGGTTGGGTGTCAGGGGAAGCAAGAGAGATCATGGCCATGACTGTTTAAAGTTCTTTTGTTAATAGACAGATGAAAACAGAGGAGAGATGAGTTGTTCCTTGAAAGATAGGAGCGTTCAGAGGAAAAGAAAGGTGAGGTGAAGTAAGGACTGGGCAGTATATATAAAAGGGAGGCAAAAGAAATGCATGCAGAGAAATATTAGCCAAGAGACCAGAGAAACTCTGTTTCTTCTCTGGGACAGAGATTAAAAAAAAAGGCGATCTTTAGAAGATGAAGATACTGCTAACTTTGCTAGAATGAATGGATCCAAATAACACGAACGTCTAAAGAAATCAATATAGCAGGATATGTAGAACACAAAAACAATATCTAAGAGCAAAACAATTTTTATGGTTTGTTGTGGATTTAAAAGAAACGAAAGAACTTATAACCTGACAACCCCTGTCTTAGAAGGGAAACAGTGAGACAAATGAAGGAAATTCAGCAAGAATTCTGGAGAGGGAGAGGGAGAGAGAGAGAGAGTTCTGAGGGCAGCATGTGAGAACTGAGAAGAAGGGACGGAAAGAGGGTTCCGTAAATATAGGGGAGAGACGGGGTTAGGTGGGGGACGGGGGTAGATAGGAAAACAAGAGGCGTGGAAAGGAGCACACACCCATCTCACCTTCAATAAAACCTGCCCTTTCTTCTCCTACTCTGTCCATCTCTCATCAACCACACCTACCTAACCACCATTCATTTTTACCACCCAAAAGTAAAGACAAATTTTGTTTTTTCTCCCGTGCACTTCATTTTTACCTTTCCCTCCTCGCCGTTTCTTTTTCTAAGCAGATCCAAAACTTGAATCCATGGCTGGCTTATGCCACGTGTCCCTGATAATGTCATTTCCATCCCTTTTTTTTTTTTTTTTTTTTAGCTCGATGTCTGTCCCCGTTTTGACCGCTATTATGTGTTAGTCCATGCTGACTAAACATTTGTTCAAAGTTTGATTTTTGATACTTATATTTTTTTTTAATACTAGATCTTGGTACAAATGCGTATGCTATGCATCGAACAGAGATAACAGTTTCTAAACACCGATCTGACGCATGCAAAATATATGTCTAATTACACGAAGTACATGTAGAATGCTAACTATATAAAAATTAAATATAAAATGACACACACATACACCCGCGCACATACATACATACATACGTATATATAAAATAAAATGTAATATAATATGATAAAATTAGCCTAACATGGTGACATTTTGCCATCATAGATGTCCGTTAAATACTTCTTTATAAGAATTTTTTTTTTGATAGAAATTTTTTTTTGGCCCAATCAAAACACACACACACACACACACACACACACACACACACACACACACACACACACACACACACATATATATATATATATATATATATATATATAATGTTTGTATTGACCCTTTGCCATATCATGCACGTTATTGTTAGTCATTAGGCATGATATCATGTACAGGCAAGAAGGATGGCTTTTAGGCAGGTGCGTAGGTAATAATAGAAACATCAACAGAAAAATCAATTGAAAAGCCTTAAGCCAGTCAAAGAAATCCAAGGAAAAGAATCATCACAGGAATAGCTATATATCACATGCCTGTAACGAATACCTCTTAGATAGCATCATAACCATGAAGCGCACCCTTTAGTAAATGCATTAAATCAGGGTTGATTTCTTCTGGATGGGTTCGAAACAAACCCTCCCTCAAATTTTCCGAACATTCCTAAAAGTTATAAACTTTACTGATAAAGCGTGACTGCAATGATCTATATTGGCTCTAAAAAGAGATGAACATATATACAAATGTCTAGAGTCTAGAGAGAAGGAAAAGGGATGTGAATTGAAAGGCCTCATGAGATGCTTGTGATTTAGGAACTACACGGTTACAAGGAAAAAAAAAAAAAGGAAAGTCCAACTTAATTCAACTACCACCTAATTTTGCATCCATTCGCTTATTTTTGTCATTATTTTTGTTAGAGTTTGGCATGTTGTTCTGTTTCATTTTTTCACTCTCTTCTGTTTTCTTATTAGTTCTGGGTCTTGAAGACCCCTAGGTGTACCAAGCAAAAAAAGGGGGAATTGAGATAGCATGAGCATGACCAAAATGCAGTCAAGCAACTAATGCTTCACAATGTTCGTTACGTAGTGTTCCATTTGATAGGAGGTGTTGGGTTGAAGTTGTTTTCATTCATTCCCATTTGATAGGAGAAGTTGGGTTGAAATTATTTTCATTCATTCCCTACTAACCTAAGAAATGGCCGAAGATTTAATTTTGTCCATGACAACTGGACTCTGCCAACAATTAGTCCTTTGCATCCTAACAACATGAAAGACTGAAGCACAAGAAAATGCACATTTGCACAATAGTAGTAAACACCACTCGTGGATGATGAGATTTCTATTAAGAAACCGGACCTCCAATTACTTTATGGAAACAATCATTTTCTAAATTTACCGTACGCCATATTTATCATGAAGGAAATCAAGCTGCTGATTGGCTTTCTAGCCAAGTGCTTGTTGGTGAATTTATGATTCCATAGGGTGATCAGCTTTATCCTGCATTTGCTCGTATTGTGACAGCTGATGCTTTTGATGTTACTCTTTAATAAAATTCAGATGTTTTTTTTTTTTAAATAAGAAAATAAATGACCCGAGATAGCACATGCTCGATAGCATGCATATATGTATACTTTGAAGAAATTCAGGGTTCAAATCTTCATAATAATACGAGAACGGAGATGCCAAACATATCTACTTTCCTCGTGACAACGAATAATGATCCTCTTAGGCTAGAAGCCAATAACCTTCTCAAATCTAGCGTAAATATAATTTTTAGTTGGGCCAAATTCACCGTACCGTGTATATGTGTCACTTTCTTGTTCTTTTCGTCCATCATTGAGCAGCGGGCCTCTTCCAACCAAAAACAACTCCTTGGGATATTTCATCATCCAAAAAAAGAAAAAAAAAAATCCTTAAGATAGTATCCGTAGGCCCCATCCCTATGGACAGGACAGATTAAATGCCACGTCTCGTTTGTACAAGTGTTTCCGGGCTCTTTGGAACCGTTGGCTGAACATGGAATGTGGCCCCACGAAGTGTCACCATATGGTTGTGGGCAAAAAATTAAAAACCACACGCACAAATCCTCACAGGTATCGCAAAACTAGACTTATCTAAGCCTGATAGCTACTCTGGACCCACGTCGATGCAAGATGAGGACGGGGGTAAGAGGGCGGGAGAAGACATCATATACTCTGACCCAGCCACGTTCCATGGTTCTTGCCCCACTGTTGAATCTGACAAGTGGCCTACCATTCAACCCCATTTCAATGCCTTAATATTATGTATTTGTATATGTTGTCAGGTGATCAGTGTCATCCTATTAAACATTTACATTTCCGGTTTGTTTGTTGGATTTTTCAGGACCTGCTTCCCACACAAAGATGAGGACTATCATGCAAAAGAGGACCCAGCTGCAAAGGCCACCACCTTTAAGCATCATATGATTCGCTCCCCATTCGAATACTGTCTATTATTTAGTAATTTACAACGAGTTTTTTTGAGTCTGGATCTTTAGTATGCAGTTGAATTGGAGTGATCTAATCCTATAATCATGCCTGTGTATGTAAATATACGACAACATTGTAGAGCTTCATGGTATCATGGAGCATCTTGTCCGGTGCATCTATGCGATGGGGAGAGGGTTGGGTCCATTACAAAGGTTGGTAGCACGAGTTAGCAAAGCACGGTAGGATGAATAAACTAAGTTTATTTTTATATTAAAACACGCAATGGGCAGCAAAATATTGAAGGATGTCTTGGCTTTATTTAAAAATTTAACCTGGGTAACAGTGCGACGCATGCTTGAACATAAAGGGATAAAAGGGGGTAAAAAAAAAAAAAAAAAGAGGAGGAAGAGACACAAGAAAAACATTTCCAACATGCAATCTATAGCGATTAAATAAAGAAAATTACTGCACCGGCCTCATGTAGGAGGTTTGGGTTGTTTGGATCTCTCGTGCGACAAAATGATTGATGTTTCTTCACACGCTCGACCATCGGATTGCAAAATGATTTTAAGATCAAGATGTACTCGATAATGACATGGAGACAGAAAAGTTGTATTATAGTTTGGATATTCCACATATCTACAAGTAATCCCATGGTATCATGAGAGGAGATTAATTATTCTTTCATGCAAAAGATACAACCCCAACCCTTGTGTAGGCATCTAACTTTGGAAACTGCTACCTCCTTATGACGTTTCATCCTTCTGGTAATTCTTGCTAGATTTTCAGTCCAATCCTGTCAGAATATTCAAATTAACAGATCTGTATATTATTAGAAACCCGAGTTATGCTATACAATTTATAGTATTTTCACAACTCACAAGAACAAGACTAAGGATCATGTCAATACTTTACATCTCAGATCTATTATTCAAATCATAATATAAATAGAGGATTGCTTATTTAAGCCGATTCTCTTGAAACTTGCATGTAATCAGAATGCTCAAGACTCAAATTTCTCCAAAGTTATTGTTGCGGCCAATCGCCTCGTTGCCCGATCGCCGGGGAGCGCGCACCTGCAAAAGGAAGTCCGCACTGACCGGAGGCGGCTCCGGTCGGGGACCCTCCGACGGTCAAGTCAGAGAGGTGACTGGGCAACAGTGAAATGCAGACAGAGAGCTCTGAGAAAGAGAGAGTGAGGGGGAGGAGCGAGCCTGCGTATGTGGGGGAGACGGGCGGATCGATCCCTTGCACTGTTGCCTTCCCCGGTATATATAGTGGAGCACGGTATGGCGCCGTCATTAATGGCGCGGACAAGTGAGGAACTGTCAACTCACTGTGGACTGTCAGAGCCGTCGTGAAAACGTCATGTCGCCGTGTGGCCGTCCAATCACCAGGGTTGACCCGGCTCTCGGCAGGACCATGTCCCTAGGTAACTGCGCCGCATGTCCGTGTCAGAGCTGACAACGTCTGGCGGCTGTACGGTGGTTGGAGGAGCCGACCGACCCAAAGTCGGTAGCCAGCTGAGTGGTGTCGGGCCCCTCCATTGGTCGGCGAGCATCATGTTGCGAGAGTCGGCCATCAGACTTCCTGGCCGGAGTCGGCCAGTCGGTCGGTCGGTCGGCCAGTCGGAGTCGGCCAGTCGTCCGTCGGGGTCGGCCAGTCGGTCGGTCGGCTAGTCAGGGTCGGCCGTCGGGGTCGGCCAGTCGGGGTCGGCCAGTCGGTCGGTCGGCCAGTCAGGGTCGGCCAGTCGGTCGGTCGGCCGTCGGAGTCGTCCGTCGGGGTCGGCCAGTCGGTCGGTCGGCCAGTCGGTCGGTCGGCCTCGGAGTCGGCCAGTCGGTCGGTCGGCCGTCGGAGTCGTCCGTCGGGGTCGGCCAGTCGGTCGGTCGGCCAGTCAGGGTCGGCCGTCGGGGTCGGCCAGTCGGGGTTGGCCAGTCGGTCGGTCGGCCAGTCAGGGTCGGCCGTCGGGGTCGGCCAGTCAGCCCCTTCGACCGTAAGTCGGTCGGTGGGGATTCCCCAACAGTTGCCCCCCTCCACTCCTGAGCCCGATGTCGTGTTGGCTCGCGTGAACACGTGGGCGACGGCTTCGGACGAAAGGAGTGGTGTTCCGTCTTTTCCTGCCCCGACTCTGGCGATCACATCAACGAACGATCCAATATCGGTCGTCCCGACTGTAGGTCGAGCATGCACGTCGGGTCGGAGGTCGGCCAACCTCCGAACGTTGCTCGTCGACACGATCATTCTGCAGAATCTGATAGTCGAGTAGCATCCGACGTATTCGGATAGGATGACGATGGCAAGTCGAATATCCATTGTCCAGCCCTTGGTCGGACGTATGCGTCGGGATGTATGATAAACGGTGGCAAGCCGAATATCCTTCGATCGGTCGTGACCAGATCGGTATGTCGCGAATGCGACTGCGGTCGTCTTGGCGTTTTGCCCTTCTTAGTCGAAGCTAAGTCGGCAAGTCAGCCAGCCGCATTAGTCGAAGCCCTTTGCCTTCAGAGGTGGGGGCCGTCGTAGATATTCCGCTCCTTCGATCTCCGTCGCAGAATCCGATACGTCCTCGACGATCGAGACGTAGATTGAGCAATTGGTTCGGCGATTTGTTGATCAGGCCGACGACGGAGTCATAGATTCGGCGATCGGCAACCGAGCCATGTTGGTCGGGGCCTTTTGCCTTCAGAGGCCGAGGCCGTCGGTTCGACGATCGATAATCGAGTCGTTGATTCGGCGATCGACGATCGGCTATGTTGGTCGGAGCCTTTTGCCTTCAGAGGCCGAGGCCGTCGATTTCGGCGATCGATGATCGAGCCGTTGATTCGGCGATCGACGATCGGCCATGTTGGTCGGAGCCTTTTGCCTTCAGAGGCCGAGGCCGTCGATTTCGGCGATCGATGATCGAGCCGTTGATTCGGCGATCGACGATCGGCCATGTTGGTCGGAGCCTTTTGCCTTCAGAGGCCGAGGCCGTCGGTTCGACAATCGATAATCGAGTCGTTGATTCGGCGATCGACGATCGGCTATGTTGGTCGGAGCCTTTTGCCTTCAGAGGCCGAGGCCGTCGATTTCGGCGATCGATGATCGAGCCGTTGATTCGGCGATCGACGATCGGCCATGTTGGTCGGAGCCTTTTGCCTTCAGAGGCCGAGGCCGTCGATTTCGGCGATCGATGATCGAGCCGTTGATTCGGCGATCGACGATCGGCCATGTTGGTCGGAGCCTTTTGCCTTCAGAGGCCGAGGCCGTCGATTTCGGCGATCGATGATCGAGCCGTTGATTCGGCGATCGACGATCGGCCATGTTGGTCGGAGCCTTTTGCCTTCAGAGGCCGAGACCGTCGATTTCGGCGATCGATGATCGAGCCGTTGATTCGGCGATCGACGATCGGCCATGTTGGTCGGAGCCTTTTGCCTTCAGAGGCCGAGGCCGTCGATTTCGGCGATCGATGATCGAGCCGTTGATTCGGCGATCGACGATCGGCCATGTTGGTCGGAGCCTTTTGCCTTCAGAGGCCGAGGCCGTCGTAGATTCTCCGCTCCTTCGATCTCTATCAGGATCTGCGCACGAGGAGTGGAGAGGGGAGTGTAGGAGTCATACCTGCGATGCGTCAGTCTCGGACTCCATCGTCAGGGTGACTTTTGGATTCGTCGGGGTGGCGAGACCCGACTATCTGTCGGGAGCCTGCTTGGTTCGGCGGGTTCCCGACCTTTCCTCCGCTTCTCCTTCGGGCCTCTGGGTTCGGCCAAGCGTCGGTCGGACGCTCCTTTGTCCGCGCGCATATACTTGTATGCGCGCTTCAGTAGCTCGGCATATGTTCGGGGGAGGGTCTTGTCCAGAGAATAAGTAAATCGGGACGACCTCAGGCCCTGCTTCATGGCTGAAACCGCCATGTCTTCGTTGAGGTCCCGGACCTCGAGCGTGGCCACGTTGAATCGCGCCACGAAGTGTCGGAGCATCTCGTTTTCCCCCTGCTTGAGGGAGAAAAGGCTATCCGACGTTCGCGGCGGCTTTCGGCTGGTGCTGAAATGGGCCACGAACGAGTGCTCGAGCTGCTCGAAGGAATGGATACTGCCCGATCGAAGACCGGAGTACCAAGCCCTGGCAGCCTTGCGAAGTGTGGCGGGGAAGCCGATGCAAAAAAGAGCGTCGGTTGCCCCTTGAATCGTCATGAGAGCTTTATAGCTCTCGAGGTGGTCGACTGGGTCGGTGGAGCCGTCGTATGGCTCCACGTTCGGCATTTTGAACCGACTGGGAATCGGCTCGTCAAGGACCAGTCGGGAGAGAGGTTGGGCGGTCTGAAAGTCGACGTCGTTCGAAGACTTCTGGCCGTCCATCTGCAACTGGGCGAGTCGGCGGTCGATTTCCTCGAACCGTCGCTCGTAGTCGCCCGCTCGTCGATGCTGGGAGACCCCAGGAGTGGAGTCTCCGGAGGATTCCGAGAGGGAGGCCGACGGTGTGCGCGGCCGCTTCTCCTTCCTTGCCCGTTCCAACGGAGAGGGAGAGGGCTGCTGGGACCGTCGGTCGTCGCGCCGTAGTCGTCCCTCCTCCTCTCCGCGGGAGCGCTGTTGGGAGCGCTCGCATGGAGGTGACAGGGATCGGCGCGGTCGTCGACGGCTGCTCTTGGAGGGCATAGGTCGGGCCGCCGGTTGCTGCTGGAGGCTTTTGACTGCGTCGGTCAATACGGTCATCTGCCGCACGATGGCCGCAATCTGGGCCTCCGTGGTCACCGCGGGGCGCGGAGAGCTAGGCTCCGCCGCCGGTGGGGGCGGAGAGGCCTCTTCTCGACGGGAAGAGCGCCTGGCCGATCCGGTGACTCTCGATCGTTGAGCTCTTGTCTTTGTCATGCTGTCCCCTACCTGGCGCGCCAATTTGTTGCGGCCAATCGCCTCGTTGCCCGATCGCCGGGGAGCGCGCACCTGCAAAAGGAAGTCCGCACTGACCGGAGGCGGCTCCGGTCGGGGACCCTCCGACGGTCAAGTCAGAGAGGTGACTGGGCAACAGTGAAATGCAGACAGAGAGCTCTGAGAAAGAGAGAGTGAGGGGGAGGAGCGAGCCTGCGTATGTGGGGGAGACGGGCGGATCGATCCCTTGCACTGTTGCCTTCCCCGGTATATATAGTGGAGCACGGTATGGCGCCGTCATTAATGGCGCGGACAAGTGAGGAACTGTCAACTCACTGTGGACTGTCAGAGCCGTCGTGAAAACGTCATGTCGCCGTGTGGCCGTCCAATCACCAGGGTTGACCCGGCTCTCGGCGGGATCATGTCCCTAGGTAACTGCGCCGCATGTCCGTGTCAGAGCTGACAACGTCTGGCGGCTGTACGGTGGTTGGAGGAGCCGACCGACCCAAAGTCGGTAGCCAGCTGAGTGGTGTCGGACCCCTCCATTGGTCGGCGAGCATCATGTTGCGAGAGTCGGCCATCAGACTTCCTGGCCGGAGTCGGCCAGTCGGTCGGTCGGTCGGCCAGTCGGAGTCGGCCGTCGGGGTCGGTCAGTCAGCCCCTTCGACCGTAAGTCGGTCGGTGGGGATTCCCCAACAGTTATCTATGTTGAATTCGTTTCTTAAGCCAATAATACTCTTGACATCAAAAAGAAGATATAATTAACCTTATCAAATTTACTATGCCTTGTCATCTTAAATTCCACTTGGGATTTACTTGGTTGTTTGGGCCCAAAATCCCATGAAATTTATAGGTTGGGCCAAGATAACCAATTAAATTAGATTGGATTATGATTATTTTTATAAAAATCCCAAAAATTATTAGAGCAAGCTGATCCATATCGATGCAAGATGAGGTCGGCATCAGAGGTCGGGCGAAGACATCATATGCTTCGACCCAGCCACGTTCCATGGTCCCACTGTTGAATCTGACAAGCGGCCTACCATTCAACCCCCCTTCAATGCATTAATATTATGAATTTATATATGTTGTCGGTGATTAGTGTCATCCTATGAAACATTTACATTTCCGGTTTGTTTGTTGGATTTTTCTGGACCTGCTTCCCACACAAAGATGAGGACTATCATGCAAAAGAGGACCCAGCTGCAAAGGCCACCTCCTTTAAGCATCAAATGATTTACTCCCCATTCGAGTACTGTCTATTATTTAGTAATTTCCAATGAGTTTTTTTTGAGTCTGGATCTTCAGTTTGCAGTTGAATAAGAGTGATCTAATCCTATAATCATGCCTGTGTATGTAAATATGCGACATCATTGTAGGGCTTCATGGTATCATGGAGCATCTTGTCCAATGTATCTATGCGCACGGAATCTATGCGATGGGGAGAGGGTTGGGTTCATTACAAAGGTTGGTGGCACGAGTTAGCATAACCTGGTAGGATGAATAAACTAAGTTTATTTTTATATTAGACCAAGCAATGGGCAGCAAAATGTTGAAGGATGTCTTGGTTTTATTTAAAAATTTAACCTGGGTAAAAGTGCGACGCATGCTTGAGGATAAAAGGGGGGGAAAAAGAAGGAAGAGACACAGGAAAAACATTTCCAACATGCAGTCCGTAGCGATTAAATAAAGAAAATTACTGCACCCGCCTCATGTAGGAGGTTTGGGTTGTTTGGATCTCACGTGCGAGAAAATGATTGATGTTTCTTCACACGCTGGACCATCGGATTGCAAAATGATTTTTAAGATCAAGTTGTACTCGATAATGACAAGGTGACAGCGAAGTTGTATTATAGTTTGGATATTCCACATATCTACAAGTTATCCCATGGTACCGTGAAAGGAGATCAATTATTCAATTATTCTTCCATGCAAAAGATGCAACCCCAACCCTTGTGTTGGCATCTTACTTTGGAAACTGCTACCTCCTTATGTTTCATCCTTTTGGTAATTCTTGCTAGATTTTTGTGTCCAATCGTGTCAGAATATTCAAACAGACCTATATATTGTTGGAAACCTGAGTTATGCTATACAATTTGTAGTACAAAATTGTCACAACTCACAAAAACAAGACTGAGAATCATGTCAATAATTTACATCTCAGATCTATTATTCAAATCATAATATAAATAGAGGATTACTCATTTAAGCCGGTTCTCTTGGATCTTGCATATTATCAAAATACTCAAGACTCAAATCTCTCCAAAATTGTTTATGTTGAATTCGTTTCTTAAGCCAATAATACTCGATATATAAAGAATATATGATTAAGCTCATCAAATTTACTATGTCCCATCATCTTAAATCCCACTTATTAGGGTTTATTTGGTTGTTTAGGCCTAAAATCCCATGGAATTCATAGGTTGGGCCAAAATAACTAGTTAAATTAGATTAGATTATGACCATTTTTATAAGAACCCAAAAATTTATTGGAGCAAGTTGATCCTATAGGAAGAAAAAAATGACTTGCCGAAGTACTTTTTTCTCTCCATGAGATTTGGGCCGACCGACTCCCATAATTTTTTGGGTTACTATAAATATAGGCCAAATTTAATCTAACTTAATTGGTTATTTTGGTCCAATCCATAAATTTTACAAAATTTTATGCCTAGAAATCTAAACAAGCCCTTAGATCCACTGAAATTTCTAACTCAAGCATCCCCCAAATCTCAAAATGGTCCATTACAAGTCCTAGTTTGATTTGGTTAACTCAACTATTATTTCTTATCATAAACATGTCCAAGTTTGAGTTAGCTAGATAAAACTAGGATTTTTGAGAGAATAACAAGTCCTAATCATGTCTCTATAGTGCAAATAGCAAATCATGATCGAGTTCTTTAAGAGATTTGACAAACCAAAGTAGGAAACACTTACCAACATGAAAGTTTAAACTACGACAGCCAGCTTGAAATGGTATTTCTTTTTTTCTGTTTACTTCAGCTTGAAATAGTATTTGCTGGGAGTGTTTGACTCTCAAGCTAGTCCACCCTGAAATTTTATAGCATGTAGCATGTTTACTAAGCATCTATATCGCACATATTTATGGTATAAGACATCAGCAGAGATTAACTACCATCTATAATCATAAATTCGGGGAACATTTGTTGTTAATTGCTCTGAAATACTAAAAATATATCAATCAAATTATTTCTGCTTTTTCCAAATATTATTGAGGAGGTGATCACTCTTTGATTGAAAAGAGGATTCCTCTTGCCTTATCAAAAAAAAAAAGAAGAAAAGAGAGGATTCTTCTCTGATTTCTTGACTAAAAAAGAAGTACAAGTTTACAAATTAGCTTATTTAAAATCCTATACATGCATTCCATATAACCCGACGTCTCTAATTCCATTACTTAAATCCTAACAAGTTATCAACCAAGTACTCCCAATCTAACATTTCTTATCCCCTGCTCTGCTTCTATACTCCCTTGCCCAACCAAAATTGAATAATGGTTTCCCTAATCTCCGGCCATACATTTTCTTAAAACTTATGGTTCATTGCTTGTCCACAAGATCGTGCAGGTTAACTGGTTAACACAATGTGCTTTAACTAGAAGAAATTGTTGAGTGTTGTTTTCACAGAATTTTTAGAAAATAAATAAATACAAAGCTGTGCATCTAGGAAACAGCACTATGGTAGAAGATACCTATAAGTGCCAAAAAAAAATTTTCAAAAAAAAAAAAAAAAAACAATGAGAGAGCAGAAAAAAATCATTTAGAAAAACTATACCTTGATGCATGTTTTTTTTGGTAATTAACTTCATGAATGTTCTTTATCTATATTCTTTTGTAACTAACAAAACTACATGCCAACCGTGTCATCCATTCGAAATGGGATGAGCTAATCCAAGTTTTGCATGACCGTTCCAACAATATCTTTCTCAGCTTAGCCGCCATTGACTCGTCCGCAAGGCATCTCAACATATTTTCTTCCATTTCCTATCCTTTCCATCTCTCATGAATACGGTTAAGAATAGGCTCAACATCCTTGACCACTTAGCTAGCGCAAGGGCCCAACATGATCCAACAAAGATTTGAACCATCGAAACTCATCCTCGCGTAGCTTTAAAGTTCCATAACTGGGTTGGGCAGGGTTAGGTCAATTGTGCTGTGTCGATGATGATGAGAAATTTTTTATGCACCACGAGTGGTGTAGAAAATCTGATGTGGAGCGCATTCTTTACGTGATTGGTCTATATAGCCACTACTTTCTAACGTACATATAATATCCACAGTTTCATTTTTTATTTTAAATATTTTGTATGATAAAAATATTCGTGTTCTTTTTGAAAAATTATAACATCCTGTGGCATATTATGACTTTCTACATATAGAATATCATAATATGACCCAAAAAATTATGACATCCAATTCAAATTATAATTTTCTGCATGTAGAATGTCATAATATGGCTCAGGATGTCATAATATAGAAGGAATATTTTTTTCCAACCACTTTTCAATGCATATTTAATGCATGTAGTTCCATTTTTTTGTTTGAAAATTTTGAATGACGAAAATACTCTCGCTCTTTGAAAAAAATTATGATATTTTGTAGCATATTATGACATCCTGCATTCAAGAAGTGCAGGATGTCATAATATGAATATAAGATGTCATAATTTTTTTCAAAAAATTGAAGTATTTTTGTCATTTAAAATTTTCAAATGAAAAAACGAAACTGCAGATATTAAATATGTATTGAAAAGTGATGGCTACGTGGACCAATCATATAAAGCAATATACTCCAAGTTGGATTTTTTGTATCGCCTGTGATGCACAAAGAATTTCCTATCTATTGATATCTACATCTTGATCTTAATATTAAACTATGATGTAAGATGAGCTCATTGCGAAACTCACTAAAACAATTGTAGGCTAGAAGATTTCCTTTGTTTTTTATTTTTTTTGTCAAAATAAAAACTATAACACATATCTATCTTGCAAGGAAAAATGGAAAATCATCACATACTTTGTGCGGCCTTTTCTTGTGTGACACTAGCATGCTCAATTATGATATTTGTTTTGAATTGAATTAGACCATATAGATATACGAGTTCAAACAAGGTTAGATGATTAAGGATATGTTTTGATAATTAGGTTGAAACTGCTATAAGATTTATGGGCTGAGCCAATACAACTAATAAAATCATAGAATTACAGACTGAATTAGATCTATATTTATAATTATCTAAAAATAGTTTTGTAGTGCACTGGCATGAATCTCATGAGGAGAAAAAATATTTGCTAAAACATCTTTTTCTCCTTGTTGAATTCAAGCCGACTCACTCTAAAATAGTTTTGCGATAGTTATAAGTCTAACTCTATTTGTAATCTTATAAGTTTGCTAGTTATGCTAATTTAATTTTATAAAATTTTTAATTCAACCATCCAAATAGACCGTAATTTAAATTTGTGTTTGGGTCAAGAAACCCTGCCTCAAAAGCTAAGTAAGTTGGATTTAAGAGCTGCTATGATGTCACAACCTACCAACTTAAAACCTGTTAGCCAAACAAAGTCCTTCCAGTGTATTAGGTCAGGCTGACTTAAACAATAGATGAGAAAAATTTAGCTAAGTTTGAAATTTTAACTTGAGAGGTGCATGTCACAAATCACAATTTATTTGACTAATCTTATAGATGGAAGAACCTGCCATCTGCTTGTTTGTCAAACCATATTGCCTCACCATGTATCGCAGTAGAAGCCCACACACTGACTTCTATCGGGTTTGTTCAGCCATGAAAATCACACACTGTAGTTGAGGTTGCTTGGTTCGCGATCAAAATTGAAATCAGAATAAAAATCGAAATGTCTTGGAATCGAAATTGGAATGACAAATCTTTCAAAATATTTGGTTCAAAATCGAAATTGGAATGAAAATTTGAATCCATAGATGAGAGTAAGAATTGATTCGATGTAGATTGGACCATTCTTATTTTACCCTGAAATTGAAATGGAACTTTTTCCAACTAAACGGTTGGAATAAAAGTCATTCATTTCTATTTTGATTTTAGACTTTGCTCTCTGTACTCTCTTAATGTAGTTAATATGGTTTCTGGAGAGTTCTGGTTGCAATGATGTTAAAATGTTCTGTATTTATTTTTTTTGCATAAAAACATTAAATGCATGTTTTCAGGAAGCACTCAATGACCACCCTTCTTTACACCCACACCATTGTGCATGAGTTTTCGCATGCCAATAAGAGGGTATATGCGTGGATCTTCTCCTAATTAAGTTCTCCTTAATTAGTAAGAGCGTAAGGTCGCTCGGGTGTCCTTAATCCCGCTTTCTTAAGGCATCACAGTCAACAAGGATTTATTTTTATTTTCGCTGGCTAATCTTGTTCTCAAAATTCCAGAGAGTCCATGTTATCCCCCATTAAATTACCCAACTTTAAGGACACGGCCTCAAATATTGCAAAAAAAAACTTTAAGGACACGTCCAAGGGGGAATCCCACGTTACCTATATTAATCCCTCTTTTTCGGTCCACAATGTCCAGCCATCCCATAAAATCTATTTTCCCGTTGAAATGAATTATCCACGGTGCTTAAAAAATATCATAAGATGCTATACATATTTTAAAAATATTCATCAATAAATAAATAAATATATATATATTAAAATATTAAAAAAATTTAAAAATATTTAAATAATTTAAATAAATATCATATAACTGTCATTTTTTGGATGAATATTTTAAAATATTTATATTATCCTATGATACTTTTTAACTATCGTAGGAGATTTCATTCTCTTTCGAAAATGGATTATCTTCACTCATTTAATTTACATCACCTTTTCAATTTATCAAAATAGGTCGTTGTTCCCTTCTTAGTCCTCGCATCCCATATTTGCCCCTCATTTTTTGTTCGCAAGAGCTGACCCAACCATCGTTCGTCGGGCCTTCTTTCCATCTTCTCTACTTTTTCTCATTTTAAAACCCAACCCAGCCACCCTGACCCTCTTCCTCTAACCCACATCTCCATTAATTAACTCTTTTTCTCTGCCTTCCTTCTCTTTCGGAACTCTGCATTTCTTATCATGGCCACCTCCCCTTCATCTCTTCTTTTCCCTAGGTAACAACATTCTTTACTTCTATTTTTTTTTCTTATCATAATACTATATATTGCATGTACCTCATGGGCTATCGATACTAACTTTTATTAATGCTATTTTTTCCGCTTGCATCTACAAATTTTGTTATAACTCATGCATCTCCATATTTATTTCATTGGTGTATATAGTTTTGATCCATTACTATCTGACTTTTTACTTCTCTATGCTTGATATTGAGCCCATTGATGCCTTCTCTTTGGGTTTTCCTCTAAGGAAAATGATTGCCCTTTGCCAAAATAAAAAAAGGGAAAAGGATATCCAAGGCTTCCCATTGTTCTCAATTGCAGATCCATTCATACGTTTCAATCAACAGATGATTATGATGTTAGTACGGTCGATGCCGATAGCATAACTGCTATCATGGTTGGTGCCAGCAGCATAGTTGGAAATATGCTGTCCATCATCATTATGGCGACGATGGCATGTGAGGGTGAGGGCTCAACTAGCACCAAAGGTTGTGGCCTATTGATTGTGGAATGCCCTTGAGCCAAGTCGGACCCATCGATAAGGCGCAAAGGTGTTGTGTCATGGCAAAATGGATGCTTAGGAGCTTAAATCTGTGCCCAATCATAAGATGTAGCTTGGCACATTCAAATCGAAACTTGCAGCAACCACAGCCTACGACAGCATGACCATCAAGTTGCACCATGGTGACTCACACCGCAACCTCCCATGGAATGAAGTCGATTCACGAGCTCCGATTCCAAGAGCAATTCTTTATAGAATAGAAGCAATCCTTGAGCTGATCTAGAGTGTATTGTATATGTTAAGGTCCACTGAATACCTATAACTTTTGCAGTTGTCATAGGCCTCCACGTTGGCCCCTCCTAGCTAGCGGATTTCTTGGCATTGCAATGCGCAGTGGCAGCGGCAGCGGTGTCTTCCGTGAAATGTTGTTCACTAAGAAGCTGATACCGAGTGATGTGGGGAAGCTGAAACATGCGACATGGTTCTTCCCTGAGGTGTCTTTGGAGTCGGCGAACGAGCTCTTCCTCGAGTTTCAAGACTTGGCGAGTAGGCCATATAGGCCTTCCAGTGTCGTTAAGTTTGTGAAGGAGTTTCAAGCCAAGAATTCTATTTTCTTCCATCGACGCAAGAAGCAATAGAGAATATATATATATTTCATGATTAAAGCAGTCCCCCTGTAAACAAGAGGAGGGCCAAAAAAAATGGGAACGTGATGGTCGATTTAGGCCTCAGATATAAAAGAGAGGTCAAGGACGAGAAGGGCATATCCAGGCCTATGACAGCATATGAGGTGAAACAGGTGCATCATGGGAAGAAAAGGATAAAGATCTTTGTGTTGCGGCTTAGTTGAGGGGGGATGTGGGAGAGTTGGAGGCAGGATTGTCCATAATTCGGTTTTAGATAAAAAAATAATTTAAATTAAATCAAATATAGTTTGATTTGATTTTTGATTTTTATTTTCAAAAATTTTGATTTTTAATTTAATTTGGTTAAAAATAAAAAAAATTTGAAAATCGAATCGAAAATTGAAGTCAACCTTCGTCAACTTTATGAAATAATTACTAACTCTTATTTAAATTTACGTTGTTTACTGTATTGAGAACTTGTTGGTTATATGAATGGATGATTGGATATTTAGATTTGATTTATTGTTATAAGTTACTGCGATGCTTGATTGCTTGTTTGTATTGTAAATGATGTGGTTTTTGATATGTTACATTTTGCTGATTATCGATTTATCATTTATCAATTATCAATATACTATTACTTATTAATTATTAATTTTTAATATAAAAAATTTTCGATCAACAGATTTTGAATTTAATTAAATATAATGTAACAAGCTAATAATAGATCGATAATAATTAAAAATAAATAATTAAAAATAGATAAAATTATGAAAAAAAATGAATAACTGAACCGAAATTCTCGGTTTGGTTTCGATTTAGTTCCTCTTTTATTGGAATTGATTTTCAATTTTTATTTTTTGTTATTCGATTTTCGGATCAAATCAGATCGGTTAAAAGTGAATGAACAGTCCTAGTTGGAGGAACAAAGTCTCTTTATGAATGGAATTAATGATGCTTTTTTTTTTTTTTTTTGCTTTTTAAGTCATTGCTCAACAATGACAAACTTAGGATATAATACAACTAAACCTTGGCCTTATACTAGTTTTGTTGGTCTATTTACCTGGTAATTTTTGGTCATGAAAACTTAAATGCTTTGTGGCTGTGAAGTCACAAGACTATGGTTAATACAACGACAGATTCCTGCAGTTACTTGAACTATGTATCAAATTACGTATAAATATTTTCTTTGTCTATCTGTTATTATCTGACTTTGTCATGTTTTAGTGAATTCCAATATTTCCAGTTATGCATGATTTTGTCTACATGCTTTCACTCACTTTGTCATTGTTTCCTATTCCGTACTGCTGCTGCTAGTCCGGTTGCGTGTAGAATTCCAGAGTCATAATAATAATTTGAGGAATAGAAAGATCACTACATAACTGAATCACCATCTAGTAAGAAGGAAGGTTATATATGTTTTTTTTTAGGCCAAAAGTTCTACCAGAATATTGAAATCCTCTCACAAGAATGTGAAAAATATTTGTTTTGACTACCCCGAAAACATAAAGCTATTTGCCTCCTAGTCCTTGCATAGATCATTTGTCAGTTTTACTTTGTATAACCTTTTCCCTGAAATATGTGCTTCTTTTCTCTCAAAAAGAAAGTTTATGTTCTCTCCAAGAGAAAGAAAAAATAAATTATAAAGAGAAAAATTTATATTACTTTGAAATTGTTGATAGTTTCATCATCTCAGCCCCAAGCCATAGATCAAAATTTCTCAAATCATCGATCCTTGATATGTGTTGGTTTGATATGGGTTTGAGATGAGGATATATCAATAGAAATTTAAATAAAATTTCAATAAAAAATGACCACATTTTGTCTGTCCCTCTCAATTGCATGGCACACATATGAGAAATGAAGCAACAAATAAAATTGATGAGTTAGGCTTTTGGTGTGGCAGAGATGTAGAATCTACGAAAATACGTTTGCTAAAAAAAAAAAAAAAAAAAAATATTTGATTTTTTTTTTTGATAAATAGAAACATTAATTCATCTATAAAGCATATTACACGAAAAGGCAGAAAGGTGCCAATAACGAAGCCAAAATAGGAGCTCAGAAGGCCTGACAGGAGATGTCTAAACAAAATTATAAAGCATACGGAACTGAAAAAAAAGAAACAAAATTATAGCATAGTAAGTATTAATATAGCAGTGCAAAGGGTTTTGAAAAAAAAAATATAAGCCCCAAAATAGCTTGAATAATGCAAATTGTAAAGCAGCCCTTAAAACAGCTCTCGAAAAGGACAATACGAATTATCCAGCTAGATGGGTTCAGAGCCCTTGGTCCACAACAATAGGTATTTGAGACAATCAAACATTGTTGATGCACTGAATAAATTTCCAACAAAGACGAAAATGACAGAGTAATTCAGCTCTAACACTAAGATCATCGTGTATCCACTATTTAGAAGAATTTTTGAGAGAAAAAAATTATATCCCATCAATTTGCCATTAATTCTTTATCTCATGCTGGTCAAAAACAATAGAAAAATCATGCACTAGAAATTTTCCAACCAGAGAAGATTTGCTCCTCTTTGAAGTCCATTGTAACTCATCCTTGGAGAAGACTAAAGCTCCATAAATCTCTCTTCTAAAGTAGAGACGTTAGCTGCAGTAGAGCGAGGCATCTTCCTATGAAATTTGTGAGGACCCTAAACTATCTGCACCCAAAAATGGGCGGAGTCCATTGCACGAGTGTGCAAACAGTCACTAGACAAATAGGGGGATAGGGAATCCATCCCTTTTCCTTTCTGATTAGAAGCTTCAACAGGATTATCAAAGGAAGCTACAGAAAAGACATCCGAAGAGAGATTCATCTTGGAACTCACTGGCACTGAGAACCCCCTTAAGAAGGGTTAGTCGAAATCCTAGACTTATCACTCTTTTTCTCTAAGGAACGCTCGTCTCTTAGTGAGAGACAAAAAAAATGTATGCTATTTACTATGAAGATTATGCATTTTAATCCAACCAAAAGTTTGGCATGAGTTTGAGTTGACTTGGCATATATCTTTCATGTGTTTTGACACATGTCATATTTCTGAATGATCGCTACTTCAACTTTGGAGGTTTCTCCGCATGAGAAGATCAACTATTTTCATATACTCATTAAGAAGAAAATTCTTACACTTAAGAATCTCAAAAGAAAAGAAAAACAAACAAATAAGAAAAAAAAAAAAAAAGAGAACTGGCCTTTCCCAAGTTGTGTCCATCATGCTCAAAAAGAGGAAGACACCAATCATCTTTTCTGGAACTGTCCATTTTTTTTTGGAATGCTTTAATATTTTCAATATCCTCCTCTTACTAGAAAATTTTGATGTTTTTGTTGGATTAGCTAGAGGGAAGCCTCTTTCATGAAAGAGCTCCAGGTCTAGCTAAAATTAGAAGAAAGTTTGATAGCCTTTAACCTATTTTTAAGTAATTTTGTTACTTGAGCACTTCTTTAATTTGTTTTCTACTACTACTATTTTTTTTTTTCTTCTTTCTTTTGTTCTATATTACTAATCTTTATTTGCAGAATGGAAGTGATCGTGCTTTGATCCAATCCTTCTTTTAAGAAAAATGATTTTTGTATCTCTTTATCTTTTTTCTGTTTTTGTGAGAACTGCAATGAGATGTGCTGCTGAATATTTTTTTTCTTTGGATAAGATTTTATTATTGGAGAGTAAGGAACAAGAAATTTCAAATCCATTTACCTTCATCTCATTGCAGCCTACCTCTTTTCTTCCATGGAGTACATCACATCACAAGTCCAACAACTTAATTCTATTAATTAATTACTCGGCTCCAAAAATTTAGATCATCAAAGAATAAATCAACAATGGATAACCAGATTTAACATCTTTTGTCATCTGTGACCCAAAAAATTCATACATGAAAATTGAAACTACGTGTTAACTAATCATTTTGCTTCAAAAATTTATGTTGTTGGAGAAGGTGAACTCTAGATCTGCTGTTTTATCCAGTGGAAAAAAAAAAAAATCCCAACCCAATAAAACCCACCTGGTTTAGCCCAACCACCTGGTTAAGATTATTAATCCTATATTCCGTACGGATATGGTACTCAATATCCAATCAATGTAGGCGGAACATCATATCCGAAAACAAATCCGTATAACACTACCGAACGGCTGAAAGGGGCTCTCTCCGCTTGCGCATTCCGCAACCGTATGTTTCTCCCCCTGGTTCCCATTTTGCCCCTTCTCTTCATTGCCTCTTCTTGCTCCTCTCTCGCTCCCCCACCCGCCCTTTCCCCCTCTCTTCGTGGAAATCGCCTAATGGATTGGCTCGCCGGATGATTTTGCTCTAATTGGGGCCTGGATCTCGTCTCCGAGTACCGTCTTAGGTCGCGAGAGCTCGTCCTCTGATGTAAGTTTTGGTCTGCTTCTTGATTAATCGAAATTTCGATATATTCTTAAACTTGTTTTTGGGGGGCCTGGAACCTCTTTAGGGTTAGATTTATAGATTTCCCTTTTATTTCTTGCTAAAATTTTGCTCTTAATTTAAGGGTTTTCTAGAGTTCCAGACGAGTTAGGGTTTTGGAGCGAGTGCGGGAGCCGAATTGAGTGATTTCGGCTGTTGATTTGTTTAATTGGTGGCGTGATTCGGAGGTTTTTGCTCTTTACGATGGCTTGAGAAAGATAGAGAAAAGCGAGTGGTGGAAAGCACTAGTGAATCATGGGGACCAGCGAGAGTGACGCGCCGCCGAAGGCGCCGAAGACATCAGGGGCGCAGGTACGCGATCTATCTTCCAAGATCTCATATTTTGTTCAAATTCGACAGTTTGGTCTTTTTTTTCTCTCTCAAGTGTGAAAATTGTTTCCTTTCTTGTTCAGGAGCAGCCTCCAGCCACAAGCTCCAGTCCTACCACCACTATGTACCCAGACTGGTCGGGATTTCAGGTGATCTGGGTGTAGATGTTTACTTATGTTTTGATTGGACGGAAGTTTCATATTTTTTGATACGTTCTGGATTTATAGAAAAAAATTGTAAATTTAGATATCATAACCTTGTAGTTTTTATTTGATTAGGCATACTCTCCAATTCCGCCGCATGGGTTCTTTCATTCTCCTGTGGCCTCAAGTCCCCAGGCTCATCCTTACATGTGGGGTGCTCAGGTGCTCTTTATTTGTATTATACCTTGCTTTAAATCATTTGATCGTATGTCTCAGATCTTTCGCTTCCTGTGCTGGATTTATAGGTCTTGTTGATTGGAAGGTTTAGAATTGAGACAATTTGAAATTGAAAATATTGGAAATCATAATTAAACAAGAAAAACATGTTTACCAGTCCAACTGTGTAGTGAAATATACAAGGCCAGTTGTTTCTTGGAAGACAAAATCTCATGCAGCATGTTGAGAGTACCTTAATATGATTATTTGGCTGGGATAATTGTTCATAGGCCATCTCGCTGGTTGATGGGTTCTATGATCAGTTCTGTTAAAAAAAGGTCAATGAAGGCCCTATCTCACAACACTACCTGCCTCTTTTTGCTAGTTTGTTGTTTACTGATCATTCTTTTGACCTTCAATAAAAGGTGAATAAAGGGGAAAAAAATTTAATGCATGAAACCTCAGCTTTTAAAAAGAGTAGAATTGGCAAGGAAGTAACAAAAGAATCCACCAATATAAACTTGCTTTGGTTGGGATTAAGATTAGAAACAAGTAGGACCGAGACTATCTCCGGACATGATACTTGAGTTGTTGCTAGAAGCCTGTTTAAGACTTGTCTCTAGGCTGTTTTTGTGTTGAGCCTATATATGGGCCTTTTATTGTGTGACATGGTTGGTGGATATGGTTGTTGATATTAATGCATTCATGGGGAACATAATGGAAAGAAAAGGGACTACAGAAAAGGTTCTTAATAACCATTTACATAAGGTGGAGTAGTGGATTTCTGAGGTCACATTTATCTAGTAATGATGAAATCTATTTATATGTTTCCTCTTTTCTCTTTTCAGCACCTCATGCCTCCATTTGGGACCCCACCACCTCCATATGTTATGTATCCTCATGGAGGGTTATATGCTCATCCATCTATTCCACCGGTATATGTTATAGAATATCTTCGGCCACAGTTGTTTTCCTTTGAATGTTTAACTTTTTTACCTGTAGTCAATGCAGAACGCAAACTAACTAGTTGTGCCACTGTATATCTTTGAACAGGGTTCTCACCCTTTTGGTCCCTACGCTGTTCCTTCCACAAATGGCAATCCTGAGGCTTCTGTAAGTTCCCTGCTTAACCATGCTATCATTAAATTTATGCATGCTATATACATGATAATGTGTTATATATGCATCTCAACCTATAGGGGGCTGTGACTACGGGAATGGAAGGTGATGGTAAGTCATCTGAAGGTAAGGAAAGGAGTCCTATCAAGAGATCAAAGGGAAGTTTAGGAAGTTTAAACATGATTACGGGAAAGAACAACGATCTGGGTAAAACATCAGGAGCAGCCAATGGTGTCTTCTCTCAAAGGTATAAAAACATGCAGGCACAAATTTTCGAATGCTTATCTCTATGCTTCATGCTGGTACTTCATGCCCACTATTTTGAAAATTCCAATAAGTGACCTGAAAAAAGCATGATCTTTGCAGCAGTGAAAGTGGAAGTGAAGGTTCGAGCGATGGAAGTGATGTAAATTCTCAGAATGTAAGATACATTCCCTGCATCTTTATCGCTTTGTAGAACCTCACCACCCCCCTTTTCCCCACAAAAAAAAAAAAAAGTTATGAGTGTAACATTCATCATCTGTTATGCAACAAAAGATTCTATAGATCCTAGCACAGCACCATTTTTACAATGGAAAACAGTTGCTGATGTGGTGCACACTTCAAGTTTGAGTATTAATTCTTAGAAATCCATAATATAGAAATCTATTAACCATTTTAAGTCATTAAGAGTGTAATAAATGGTAATCACTAAATGATAATGTTATGTTGATTTTTTCTCATACTTGGCATTTCCTGTTTTAATTATTATTTGTCTACTTTAAAGTTTAAACATCTAGACAATTGTAGCAACTTTTCTGACAGTTTTGTAGTCATGATTATAGTTATATGTAAAAATAATCAACTGGCTTGTGAGCATTTATGTACATCAAACGCCATGGATACAATCCTGTGCAAAGCTGCATCGGAATTTGGATCTGCATATTTTCTTTAAATTCTTTCGAGGAGCAGTATTTTTTCTTTTATTATGACTAACACGTGCTCTAATCATGTTGGTTTAAATGAGAAGTGCTTTGTTATTCCTGCTCCTTAGGATGCTGCATGTAAAATCATTCAGTTCGTTATGGCTAATGTTGTGTAAGCTGTAAGCTTTTACAGGACTCGCAAGCAAAGATGTGTGGTGGACGGGATTCTTTTGATGGTAGGATAGCTGATATTCACTAATGAGACAATTTCCTAATATCTGCTTTACCAATAATATAGTATTTTGACTCATATGCTATAGCAGAGGTATCCCAAAATGATACCACTGCCCGTGGTTCTCAGAATGGAGTATCTCGTGCACCAACACAGGCAGCAGCAAGTCAAACCATTCCGATAATGCCTATGCCAGTTGCTGGTGTGCCTGGAATGGTTGCTGGCCCCACCACAAACTTAAATATAGGGATGGACTACTGGAATGCATCAAACCCACCAACCATCCCTCCAGTTCGTGGGAAGGCCCCTGCAGCCACAGTTGCAGGGGCAATGGTTCCTGGTGGGCTTGTTGGATCTCGGGAGAATGTTCCATCAGAGCTTTGGATACAGGTGTTTTCTTTGTAACCACTGTTCTTGTCATTGTGAATGATTTATTTCAAAGTTCTATATGTGGACTGATCTATATTGGCATTACTTTTTAAAGATCAGTATTTTCTGGGATTAGCTCAAAAATTGCTTCTGATGAATTCTAACTTGTAGCTTGTAATTTGTGCTTTGGTCTTGCATATTGTTAGGAATGATCCTCTTTTTTATTTTATTTTATTTTATTTTATTTTTATTTTTTTTTATTTTTTTTTGTGTGTGTTATACTTGTAACTTGGTTATTATAGAAGTTCAGGCTTTTGGTTTTAATATAACTTTAGCCCAATATTTATGCTTTTAATAAGCTTTTTTCCACATGTAACAACTGTTTTCCTTTAATTTATCTCACTTTCTGTCTATTGTTTGAATACATGATGGCTTATTCTTGTTTGGCAATTTTTGCTGAGGTTGTTACTTAACACTCAGTTGAGAAGTGTAAACTTATTTCTGGCACTAATGGATTCCATTAGTGTTACTGTTACAGCTAGGCTTCGTGTTTATTACTGTTTTAAAGCAATGATTGATTTCCAAACATCTAGCACGAAACAAAAGCCCCGAGCATCCATTCCACCTGGTCATAAGCACAATAAATTTCCAACATTTGTTCTCAACAGAATGATATCTCGTTATCTTGCACAATAGTCTTCCACATAGATATATTTTCAATGTAATCTATATATCTTTTTATTTTTTTATCCTTTAATATAGCATATGTAGTATTTGTGAATGCACTTGTTGTTGTGATGATTTACAAAGGTTTTGCTTTTTAGCAGTATCCCGGTTAAGTCATCTATCAGAATATAAATGAGTGAAGCACCCTCCCTTGTAAATTTTCTTTTTCCATTTGAAATTGTTTTTTGTTCTTCATGCCTCTTTCTGTCCTTCATTTCATAAACCCTTGAACCTTCATAATCTTTCCTTTTCCTGTCCTCCTTGACCTGTGCTGTCAATACTAGACCATGTTTTGGATTCTAAAAAATGTTAGTCTTGTTTCCTTGCATGGCATGATTTCATGAAATTACATCATACTTTGGGTGAATCTTGGAATAATTGATGATTATCTGGACAGGATGAAAGAGAACTCAAAAGGCAGAAAAGAAAGCAGTCAAACAGGGAATCTGCACGTCGGTCCAGGTTGCGCAAACAGGTATAATATGCATAATTTGAGGCAGAAAGCTTTTGGAGGAAGTACTGAATATTACCTTGACATGTTATATGCATAATATTGGTTGAGTTTTGACTTTACAGGCGGAGTGTGAAGAACTTGCTCGACGTGTTGAGGCTTTGAAAGAGGAAAATACTGCCCTAAGAGCAGAAGTAGACAGGATGAGGAAGGACTATGAACAGCTTCTTGCTCAAAATGCCTCTCTCAAGGTATTGAGCGTTATCTATGCTAGCATGTTGATCTGCCTGCAGCATGACAGCCAAAGACTAATGGTCCTGGAACTGCTACTTTGCAGGAGAAACTTGGGGAACCCACTAAAGGATCAGAAGATGCAAAACTTGATGAGAACAACCAAGATTCTGTTGATGACACTCAAAAGCACTCAGATTCTATTGTGAAAGCAGGGCAACCAGATTCTGCACCAAGTGGTTGCTGAGACCACAACTGCTTCATACCATTTTCTGGATCATAACCTGACTAGAATTTGACCATGCCCACATCACATAGTATTTTTAAATGAAGATTAAAATATGATGCAGTAAATTACTACTAGGTAGCCATGTTGTTGATGCTGACCTCTCTAAGCATGGTTCCTGTTATTATTTTGCCTTGACTGATCTTTTAACAGTCAAGTCAAGCAGGACGTGTTGGAACCAAGTCTGGCCCTTGTCTTTTAAAAGGAAGGCTTGTGACCTTTTTCGCTCCTTATCTACTGTGGATGCCTTATGGTTTGATGCAATGTATAATTAGTGAGAGTTAATTATTTACCACTATGTAATAGAAGTTTTATATAGACAAACATTTCTTAATGTAGTATGTAAACACTGTCAAATAATAGAACTATGATCGAGTTGTGATTTGCTGGTCCTTGTTGAAGATCTTAGTGGTGCTTTAAAGGTGTACCAGAAGATGAAGACATCGAAAACATGTGATATGCTTCTTCTTTTTTTTTTTTCCCCTGAAAGTTTTTCTGTCTGTGAAATAAATTTCCTAGATGTGATATTGAAGCCCTCCATGAATGCAGAAAGCATGAATTCCTTGGGTGACTGGTGGAATTCAAAACAGTCTAGATTGGATGATTATTTTACTTCTGAAATCATTTTCAGGTGTCCAGGTCGCTGGAGGAATTTTCAAGCATTTCAGCTCTCTGCAAGTTGAATCTGACAATATCTCAACTTAATAATATATTCTGATTCAATTGAAATCAGAAAGAAGCAGAAACGTTGGAGGAAAAGAACAATCTACTTGTTGGTGACCTTGGGAGTGGTAGATGTTGTTCCATTAAAAATTGGTTTGTTGCCTTTAGCACTTGTCAGGCACCCAAGTAATCCTTTAAAAAATGAATTCTATTCTTTTTAGTTTTTGTACCTTTTGTTTTTAGTTTATGAGCTAATTCATTCCAAGGCTAATAGGCCTTGTAAATTGACGTCTGGCTCTTTGCCTGCATAGTGAATACTTGTCTTAAGGTACTGCACTCAAGATATTCTAATCTATTTGGTTAAATGACAGGTGCTGATGACCATCATATATTTCAGAGCATGGATGATACAAACAGGACATATGAAGGTGACCCATAGCAGGAACCCTGATGTTATACTTGTAAATAATCCTCTGGAAAGTAGACTGCAGGAGCTATGTAGCATGGATCTAAAGATACATTCACAGAACGTACAGAAGGTGGCTGTAACATATGAGTGGTAGAATGTGTGATGGTTTTGCTGCCGCAGCTGGACTTGCGTGGGAACAAATGGCTGCAGTGGTTTTGTTAGGTGAGTAGATGACGTCATCTCCAGAACTCCATTTATAACATTATAGCTGATTGAGGATCCAGAACCTTGCATTTCCTGCACAACATAAATGTTCTCCAGAAGAGATGACTAATGAGAGGCTGAGCTGATATTGTCGGAGCCATTATTAGCAAGCCTGGTGTCAGGTACACAACCATAGTGGACCTTATGACAACCCATCTCCCTGTTTGTGCTTATTTCTCCAATATTATGTTGAGTTTCTTATATGTCAAATGATGGTGGAAACTTCTGCTTGACAGCTAGGTTCATGCCTTTTACATAATTGTTCTATTACCAGGTTTTTGTGCATGGTCTAGCAATTTTTGATGGTTCAGAATGCAAAATAGACTATTCAATTGGTTTTCCTTAATATTTCATTGATGTTAAATTATTATTTTGAAGGTGTTGTGAAGCATATGGCTTCCATTTTTTGCCCCTTTTGGTTGCCTGGTCCAGTAATAGTAATGGTTGTTGATAAGATGTATACCTTGTAACGAGTAAAGCTTCTCTGTTTCCTTAAAATGATCTTTAGCTTTCTTAGCCCTTGAGGCAATAAATCTCTGGCAGCCCTGTTAATAATTAATATCTACCTCCTTGTTTATTTTGGAAAAGGAACTTGGCAAAGACCAATCCATGCCATGCCTGGATTTTGTTTTTGGTGTAGTAGGGGTCTTGCATAAAGCATGTATGGATCATTGATTATCTGACCATCGTAAGTAGATTGCAATAGACTAGTGGCTGGCAGATAGGAGACCTTGTTGCTGCTGATGGTTTTTGTTTCAGAACTTGGGGCATTTGGAGGACTTGGAGGGTACGTGACTGGTAAGTAGTTCCAGGAAAAAGAGGGAAATTTTTTTGGCCACGATCTTTTAATCTTCTCCCTTGTAATTCTTAGGTGGTGACCTGAGGGATCGGACCTCGGTGGTTGGCCGATTAGGTTTTGTGAATGTTGTTGACAACTAGAGTTGCTGTCATTCTCCATTGCATGAGCCTGGAGAAACTAGCTAGATCAAGCTGCTGGTCTTGTTGGTAATCAACCTAGGTGGTCACGTTCAATATTTGTTTTCTTTTATAAAATTGTCAGTTGGTTCAATATATGTTTTCTTTTTTAAAATTGTCAGTTGATATGGAATTTGATCTCACGGTAATTTGAAGTTGGAAAGTCTCAAAGCAGCCGATCTCATTTTAACCAAATAAAATTACTTTCGGCAGTTGCCAATTGAACTTGCTGGAGACGTTTTAAGTCTGCCAATGAACTAGCACAACTTTGGTTGGACCAACCAAAAGGGCCATCTGGATGTAGGACCCAGATCCACGGGTGGAGATCAGATCAGTAGCTTGATAAAGCAGAAGGCATCAGATGCGCATTAACGGAGTAATCTCAAGGTTTTAAAAATATTAGACGTTACGTTTTACTGGAGGTTCTCCTTTCACCCACCCTCTCGTACAGACCAAAATCATGTGAGGGCATGTCACGGTCGGCGGTGGCCAAGCATCAATGCAACCCCAACATTGGATGCCCAACTAAAGATTCACAGACGATATAGAAGGGGGAAAGCAGTATACTTATCATCAAAAGCGGGTAATTGCACTGCAATACTATGCAAGAGAATAAGACAGATGAAAACTAAGTATTCTCAATAGAAACCCAAGAAGACTAGATTTCGCCAAACTGGAGCTTCCCGATCATCATCGCTGACCGCCAGTACCATCTGTTTGCACCTGCCTTTTGGTGTTCGAGGTACTATGAGTCCATCGTGTTTGATTGAAGCTCAGAAGGGGCATGGCAGTCTGCATGTTGACGGGCGCAATTTTGTACCCGACCCAAGCTGCTTGTTCTGGATGGCAAAATATTTCCAATCCCGGAGTTGACGGCTAGCCGGTCCAGCAGCAAGACGATCGATCTCCATGTGCAAGAATCCTCTCTTCCACTGTATTACATGTCCATCATTAAGCTGCTGGTTTGGGTAATCAGGAGGATGAGAAATTCTGTGCACACCGTGGGTGGTGTAGAAAATGTGACATAGAGTGTATTGCCTCGTCCGATTAATTCGCATAATCATTATTTTTCAATGCATATTTAATACATGTATGTCTTTTTTTTTTATTTAAAAATTTTGTATGACGAAAATATTTCTATTTTTTACAAAAAAGTATGATATCCTGTGGTGTAATATAGTCCAGGATGTCATAATATGGTCTAAAATATTATAATATGAAAGAAATATTTTTATCCAACTACTTTCTAATGTACATTTAATGCTTGCTGGTTGGTTTTTTCGTTTGAAAATTTTTAAAAATAAAAATACTCATATTCTTTAGAAAAAAATTATGATATCTTGTACATATTATGGATGTCATAATATGCACATAGAGCTGTCATAATTTTTTTAAAGAATAGAGATATTTTTACCATACAAAATTTTTAAATAATTTTTAAATGAAAAGTCGATCTACTGGCATTAAATGCGTATTGGAAATGGTGACTAGATGGATCAATCGAATGAGATGGTGTATTTCACGTCGGATTTTCTACGCTGTCTGCGGTGCACAAAAAATTTTGCTTAAGAGGATTGTCAAGCTCACCGTTTCTTTGGGCCGGTACCTCTTCAACGAAAGGAATCGCTTGACGCTTGTAAGGAAAGTTGGGTGAGTTTTGTCTTCAAAAGGAGAAAGGGGGCTGGGTATAAAGGATATCACCCAGCTGAATATTTCTCTGTTAGTGAAATGGTGATGGAGATTCATTACTAACGACCCTGGCACATGGAGAAAGCAGATAAAGCTTGCCTATCATCAGAAGGTTAAGTTGTCGAGCTATTGGAAGCCGCCTCGGAGGTGTTCAAGCCTTCGGAAAGATGTGACTAACTCCTTACTGGCTTTCTGGATCCCAGTTCGATTCAAGATTGGCAATGGACGAAAAATCTTGTTTTGGAAAGAAAGGTGGTTGTACGAGGCACCTCTAAAAAGTATCTTCCCTCAATGTTTGCTGGCAACTCAAAGAAAATGGTATGGTAGTCAAGTTCTTCAATTGACGCTCATTAACCTAGAAATTCGGAAACACTGCCACTAGCCCAAGCGAGCTTCAAGATCAGCTGAATCTTTTGTGGTCAATGCTGGTGCCAATTATCTAGAACGACGGAGAGGATAAAATTGAATGGAAGCAGGATGGAAGGGGGAATTTCTCGACGGCTTCTATGTATCAGTTCATGCAAAATTTTTTGTGCATTACGAACGGTGTAGAAAATTTAACATGGAGCACACTGCTTTTTATGATTGATCCACGTAGCTACTGTTTTCCAACACATTTAATGTCTAAAATTCTATTTTTTCATTTAAAAATTTTAAATGACAAAAATATCTTTGTCTTTTAGAAAAAATTATGACATCTTATGTTCATACATGCAGAAAGTCATAATTTTGACGTAGAATGTTATAATATACCATAGGATGTCATAATTTTTTTTCAAAAAATAGAAATATTTTTTTTATTCAAAATTTTTAAATAAAAAAGTGGAACTGCAGACATTAAATGCACATTAGAAAGTGGTTGGATAAAAATACTCATTTTATATTATGATATTCTGGACCATATCATGACATCCTAAGCCATATCATGATATCTTGTATGCAGGAAGTCATAATTTGATGCAAATTGTCATAATATGCCGCAGGATATAATAATTTTTTGGATCATATTATGAAATCCTGCATGTAGGAAGACATGATATGTCACAGAATGTCATAATTTTTTTCAAATAGTAGGGATATTTTTGTCATACAAATTTTTTAAACGAAAAATTGAAACTATAGATATTAAATGTGTATTGGAAAGAGGTGGTTATATGGACCAACCACATAAAACGGTATGCTTCACATCATATTTTCTATACCATTACACCACCCACGGCGCACAAAGAATTTCTCAACGTTCATAAATTCTATGGGGTTGAGATGCAGGTTCGCCTCATCCCTACGGAACATTAGCATCCCACTAAAGATTAAATGTTTCCTTTGGTTATGCTTGAAGAATAAAATTAACACTCAATTTGCAATTGGCAGAAAGATTGGAAAGAATTTAGGGGGATGTGTTCTTTGCAAAAATCCTACTGAGACTTTGGATCATCTATTTTCAGATTGCCCACTCTTTTGCATCATTTGGAGTCCTATTTGTAGATTATTGGGGGTGTAACAATCACAGAAGACCTTTAAAGGTCCCTGCATGGATTGGACTAACAGAAACTTCCCCAACCTGCGAGACCGGTGACCCTCATGCTTATTGGAGCCATCGCCTGGAGTTGTTGGAAAGCTAGAAATACCCGAGTCTTCCTTAACAAACATGCCTCTCCCCGGTTCGTGGCTGCTGAAAGTCTCAACCTTTTCAAGCTTTTGTCCAACCTTGGCGATGACGGTTCACAGAGGAAGAATGGATCTTTTATCAGAACGTTACCTACCCTTCTCGATGACCTGTAATTTTTCAGCTCTCTCTGTTACCGGTTATTCTGTGATGTTCGACAGACAGAACGAGATGACATCCCCGTTATCGTTTCATGGATCTTTTATCAGCTCCCCTGGATTGGAAGTCATTGTTTGTGTCACAACTCTCAGCACTTGCAGAGCCAGCGGTTTTTCTTTATCCTCTTGTTCTTCGGGTTGTCCTGGCATGTATCAACTATCTGTTTCTTCTGTGAACCAAAGGCTGTAAGCCAGTAAACACCTGTTAACTCTTTGTGGTCTCTCTCTTCTCTGTTCAAACCTTCTGCCGCAGGTTTTATTATTATTATTTTTATTTATTTTATTTTATTTTTTTAAAAAAAATTTCTGGTTCTTATCTTTCCTTCTATCCTTCTCCAATGCCAGCCTATACGGGTTCTTTCGCCAATAACTTCTCAGTAGTATCATGAAAGTCTGCGGCCGGCCGATGGCAGGGATCATCCGATCGATGGACCACGTAATTTGGCTGGCGAGCACACCAGAGGAAGAAGCTTAGAGCGATAAGAGCAGCTTGACACGGTCGACTCAACGATCGCTGGGCAAAGATGGAGCTAAGAGTTGTCAAGGGATTTAGTACCGGTACTTCCTAGGGTTTTGAACGTCCGCTTCGAGCTCAGATGCCACAATCTTCTCCATCTCAATATCATCTAGATTTTTGGAGAGAGTTTTGAAGAAAAACCCTTCTCTGGATTAGAGAAGGGGGAGACAAAATAGACTGATATTGAAAAGAGAGCATCTAAAGCAGCGGTTGCAGAGGTCCAAGTTGGGAATCAGGGGTGGGAGGTGAGGTAAAAGAGAGAAAGAGATCCTCTTAGAAATCCTGCCTAGCTTGCCAGAAAGCACTTTTTGGTAATCCAAAAAAAAAAAAATAAAATAAAATAAAAAAAAATATATATATATATTTTAATGGCAGTGTGATGTTTGTTAAAAAATTAAAAAAATATTTTAATTTTATCAAAAAATTGAAAAAAATTATTTAAAAAAAACTCTATTTTAAAGTCCTGTTATCAACGACAACACCAACAACACCAAACAGAATTTAAAAACTCAAGATGCATACTGTGGGGTCCCATAAGATCTAGCTAGCCAAGCAAGGAGCCTGAGGAGAATTTTTTTTTTAATCAGCCAACCGGATTGGGTATATGATGGATCAAAAACTTATCAATATTTATTCAATATATAAAATTTTTAGATCGAAAATTTACTATTTTATCAAACAAATAATTTAATTTGATCTATAATAAATTGAAATAGATTAAACAATTAAGTATTATCATCCTCACGTTACACCACACATACCTAGTATGTTTTGTAGTTATTAGAATATAAGAGATATTTGATTGGAGAGAACGGAGATCTGAAATAAAAATCATAATGGATGACTTCTATTCCAGCTGATTGATTAAGAAGAGCCCTATTTTGATCCTAGAATGGAATGGAAATGGTCCAATCTACCTAAAATTCCATCCTCATTCTTTTTTATGGATTCAAATTTTCATTCCATTTTCGATTCCGGCCATGAACTAAATGTTTTAAAGAAAATTTAGTCATTTCAATTTCTATTCCAATCAATTTCAATTTTAACTTTAATTGCGAACCAACCAAACATCTTCGTAATTAATCCTTGAACCTCTTGCATTAATGCCATTATAATCGTGCATTCACTTCATAAATAAATTTTAGAAAATACTTCCTCTAATTTTATGAATTTTGACATGACCATACAAGTTTCGAGATGAAGGATAAGATTGACAGCCTAAGTCCTTGATGTTTCTATTATGAATATTTCATCCCTTATAATCCCATATAAATAATCCAAACTTATCAATCAATTTATGAGAGCCAATTCCGCTCTTGGCTTTTGCACCAACATAAAAATGTAGACTGATTAGGTCATGGAACTTGCAAATGGATGTCTTTTTCTTTTCTTTTTTTTCTCCTCCTTTTACTTTTCGTAAATGAGTATTGCTTTGCATCTTTAACATTCCATATCGTCTTGTTGTGAATAAAACGGTAACCAGCTATAATGCTTCTATCCTAAATCAAATTCACTTATATACTTGATGGTGGAAAGAAGAGGTCTGAAAAGGGACCTGTTTTTCATGATTATTTCAAAAACTCTTGAATATTTAAACTCTTACAAAGCAGAAGATGGACATGTAACTCCATGTAGAGCCAATGATGCATTTTGTAGGGGTTTCCCATTTATATTATTGCAAGATATATCCTTGACTTGCTTGGTTGCTTGCATTCCTTGGGCGGCCAGAATGAAGAGAGTCTCCTAGTTCTGGTGGGCAGTACTGCATCAGTATGAGAAGAAAAGCTTTTGGAAAAAAGACATGTGATCAGATTTGAAGAAACTTGCAGTTAACGGGAACCCTCTTTATTTCATATTAGCATGAGTTGGGAGGAGTAGCACTCATCTTCCAATCACACGACCATGGCAGGAATGGGAGAAAAAATGATTGATGAATCTGGCTACACAAGCCATTCAAGTTTAGATACCAAATTAATTTCAAATCCCCAGTTTGAACTTGGTCAACATATTTCCTCCTCGAGTCACATTGGCTAGCTAGGGTTCATTATGATACACCCAATAACTACACACCTAGATCTAAATTTTTAGGAAAGTTTTTGTGCTAATTCTGGATATGTTGGACTTTGTCCAATCTACTCACCTCAATCTGTAATGCAATTAGTTTTTAAATACAGAACAGAGAGAAATTCAACCTAACTAAAGTATGACAAACTCATTTGACAATATTGTAGTTGCAAATTAGAGTAAGAAATAACAAGGGGTTGCTAGCTCGTATGCAAATATTTGGTTTGCTTCAAGCCATAATATTCAGATTTGGCAGATTCAGCACGGCGCGGGGGTGGTGACAACATGATGTGGCTACACTTGAGGATGGCCAAGCCAGATGTAGAAGCATGGTACCATGTAAGAATATGTTACTATTAATCTATAGTTTGCAGTATCACCCCATACCGTCCGACACAGAATGTAGCATACTGTACCAAAATATCATACCATCCCATATCGATATTACCATATCGTACCAAACTATATACCAATACTATAATAAGATTCTATAAATACAGGATCCAATACTGAGATGACGAAGCTCAGTTAATCCAGTCTATATTAGAACTTACTGTAAATTTCAGCAATATGTGAAAGAGAAGACTAGATTTCAAGGGAACCTGAAAATGCTCATCTAGCTCAGAAAGTCTTGATCAAATCTATTACCATGTCTTATGGAAAATGAGTACTAGTTGATTGAAATTCCTTTCAGAACTTCCCACTGAATTCTAGGTCAGTACTGGATGCATCTTATAAGTTTCTGATGTTCTAATGGGAAGAAAGCAAGTGATCTTGGAGAAGCAAACCTGACTCAACATAAAAATAAGGCTCGAACAAGCTCGTTCATATAGAAAATTTGCCAAGCATGATACTGAATTCAGGCTGGAAATTAATGCAGACCAAGTTTGATCAGGCCCAGGTTTCACTCAGATTGACAAATACACCTCTTGTTTGATCAGCCCAGGTTTCACTCAGATTGACAGAATACACCTCTTGATTGGAACAACATGGAACTGAGAGGGTGTTTGGTTGGAAAAAGTGGAGATCTGAAATCGGAATTAGAATAGGTGACTCCCATTCCAACCGTTTGGTTGGAAAGAATCTCGTTCCGATTCTGATTCCGGGATGGAATGGGAATGTGTCAATCTATATAGAACTCAATCCCTATTCTTCTCTATGGATTCAATTTTTCATTCCAATTTCGATTCTGGTCAAGAACCAAATGCTTCAAGAAATTTAGCCATTTCCATTCCGATTCCAAGTCATTCCGATTCCCATTCCCATTCTGATTTTGGTTATGAACCGAACCAAAAGCCCCTTGAAGGAGTGTTTGGTTCACAACCGGAATCAAAATGGGAATGAAAATCGAAATGGCTTGAAATCGGAATCGGAATGGCCAAATCTTCCGAAACTTTTGGTTCGTAACTGGAATCGAAATCGGAATCGAAATTAGAATGAAAATTTGAATCCATAGAGGAGAGTAGGGATTGAGTTCTATATAAATTGAGCCATTTCTATTCCATTCTGAAATCGGAAATGAAATGAGACTCCTCCCAACTAAAAAGTTGGAATGGAAGTCATCAATTCTGACTCCGATTTCAAATCCTCACTCCCCCCAACCAAATACTCCTTAAGATTAATGCTGAGGACCTTTGGAGCCAACATTGCATATTAAGTTGTGAGTGGGTGAATGTTAGGACTAGTGACAACAAATGCCTAAAAGGGATAAAATAGCAGATTTTTTAACTGTCCCAACAACATAAGAGGTTGAAAAGCCCAATGCAAGGAACTAATCATCATGAAAGTGGAACTCTGGCAGATATTAAAATCAGAAGAAGAAATATAATACATTATAAAGGTAATACCGTAGACAAAACTCTTGCAGTTGTTTATCATAGAGATCGCAGTAAGAGTAAACAAGTACCAAGTTCTATATGATTAGATAAGTACACATCCCATGAGCAAAATTTATTTGATAGACGTGTTTAAAAAGTAGCATACAGTTGGAACTAGTATAATTCCACATACTAGCTCTGATTTCCTCACCAAGATGTGGGAGAATTTAAAATGTGAAACCCCAATAAACATAATATAGAATGAGAATCCGAATTTCACAGAGTTCTAAATAAAAATGCATTAAAACAGCAGGAACACAAATTTAAACAGTTCAACTAATTTCCTCATCCCAATTTGGGACATTATTTTGTTAAAAAGCAGGGTTGCACCTTTTTCTTATCCAAAGCCACACAATTCACTAACATCCCCCATGTCTCCATGAAAGAACTAATCAAAGATGACCTCCGATCTTTGACTGTTTTGCAATCTTGAACCACTCAGTGTGAAAGGATCCAGGCATGTCAATCCTCTCATAAGTATGCGCTCCAAAATAGTCCCTCTGAGCTTGGACCAAATTAGCTGGCACCCTTTCCCTCCTATATGTGTCGAAATAAGCCAGACTTGCAGACATACCTGGAGTGCTTATACCTGCATTGATAGCAAGGCAGATGACTCGGCGCCAAGCAGACTGGCGATCTAATATCTCCTTTGCAAACTCCGGGTCCATCAGAAGATTTGGTAGTTCGGGATTCCGATCGTAGGCCTTCTTGATCCGATCCAAGAAGATTGCACGTATGATACACCCACCTTTCCATATTCTTGCAAGCTCACCCAACTTGAGGTCCCATCCTTTCTCCATGCTCTTAGCTCTTATCAAGTTCATCCCTTGTGCATAGCTGCAGATTTTTGAAGCATAAAGAGCTTGCCTCACATCATCGATCAATTTTGCCTTATCTAACGGCTGACTGCTCAAGATGTCACTGAAGCCGCCTGACTTAAAAACTTTGGCAGCTTCAACCCTTTCTTCCTTCAATCCACTAAGGAACCTTGAATCCAAAGATGCTGCAATTGTTGGAGCAGCAACTGATAAATCAGCTGCCTGTTGAACAGTCCATTTACCAGTACCCTTCATCCCGGTCTTGTCTAAGACCTTGTCTACTAGATAACCTTCGCCCTTGTCATCCTTGATTCCAAAAATGTCTGCTGTGATCTCAATCAAAAAGCTAAGAAGCTCTCCCTTATTCCATTCAGAGAACACCTGCTGTAATTCATCATTTGAGAGCTTACCTACAGATTTCAATACATCATAAGCTTCAGCAATCAGCTGCATGTCTCCATACTCAATTCCATTATGGACCATCTTCACAAAATTGCCTGAACCACCTTTGCCTATGTATGTAACACAGGGGCCACTGTCTGGAACCTGGGCTGCCACTTTGAGAAGAATGTCTTCTATGTTTTTGTAGGCCTCATATGACCCTCCAGGCATCAAGGAGGGTCCATGCCTTGCACCCTCCTCCCCACCAGAAACTCCCATCCCGAGATACAGAAGACCAAGTTCAGCCATGGCTTTCTCTCTCCTCTCCGTGTTCTCATACCATTCATTGCCACCATCAATTATACAGTCACCCTTCTCCATGTAAGCTGAGAGCGTTGCTATGGTCTGGTCGACGGGTGCACCAGCCTTCACAAGCATGATGATGACACGGGGCTTTTGGATTGAATTGACAAATGATGCAGGATCATGGAAGCCGTAAATTGGGAGATTTCCTTCAAGTTTGGCACGTTCAACAGTCTCATCAACCTTTGAAGTGGTGCGGTTGTACACTGAAATGGGGAACCCTTTCTCAGCTATGTTTAGGGCTAGGTTTTGGCCCATGACAGCCAGACCAGCAAGGCCAATTCGTGTGAGAGCCATCTTTCACCTGATGTAAGTGGATTATCAGGATAAGGAGTTACAAGAATGTCATTAATCAATGTGAATCAAAAATGAAATCATGCACATATCAACAACAGGATTCTAGGATAAAATTGAGAAAATTATAACAAATGAAAACTCATCCAAAAACATAAAGGAATCCTTTGCCAGAACATAACCCCCCTCCCGCCTCCCCCCCCCCACCCCCCCCAACACCACAAAAAGAAAAAAAAAAAAAAAAGCTTCTAGTGCTACTATAGCGACATGAGTGAGGATCTTACATCAAATCAAACCAAGAATTACAACCCAAAAATGAATAACAAAACCATCTGACAAATCTATGTCCGCACAAGCAAACCAGTAGGATCAATTGCCACATTTTCAGATATACAGCCTAGAACAATCTGAATGTTAGATGATATAAAGAAAAGCCCATGATCTACCAAAACTCAACCACCAAAGACCGAAAAAGGAAGACAGACCTCCAATCTAGGCTGGAAGTTATAAAGCATCTGGCAGGACCTCAAGGTCCAGGCAGATATACATGCAACCTGAGAAATTGATTTACGATCAAAGGGTAATAAGATGGGAGGGGGGGTGGCGGGCGTGTTTGGTTTGGGTGGGGTGGGGGATTTTATGAGCTGAAACTTTCTCTGGGTTCAAAATGTTATTCTAGTTTGATGAACTTCAACACAGAACGCCAAAAGGATCTGCAATGCATCTTTCTCTAGGAAGGAAAATGTTTCAAAGGATGGTTCCCCAAAAGTGAGAACTGGACTTCTCTTTTATAACATTCCAGCACATAATCCCACAGAAACAACACATTTTTGACGGCTTGTTCAATAAATCCACAACCATTACAAATTCAAAGCCTTTCATATCTAGGAAGCACTTTAGCCAAGTCCTAGACAGATATCTGATCCTGTCCAAGTACCTTTATTTTTCAAAAAAATGTACTTTCTTTTATCAAAATCTACTTTTCTTAAAAGAAAAAAAAAATCCTAATAATCAAGATTCCGATGCAAAAAGAAATCTGAGTGGCATACTTGAGAGCTCTACAAATATGAAAGATGAAAAATCCTTGAAAAGGTGACAGTGATGAAGATCTTATAATCAGGAATGATATACTTGAATAAGTGGAAAGACAGATCTTTCAAACAGGATCCAAGCATTTAAAACCTCTCATAACGGGCAGAAGCTTGATTTCTTTTCTCAATTAAATTTCTTCTCTCTGTGTGTGTGTGAGATCAGCCAATCCCCAACTTTATATCCTACACCCACCCCATCCCTTGGCCCAACCTCTTGAGCGCTGGCTCTTACTGGAGTTGAACCCTGTCCCCTTGCATGCAAGGGTTGATTCCATTCGAGAAAGCGCTCTGTGGTTTATAATATTTTCATTCTAAGATAACAAAGTTGTTTTCTTGTTCAAGTTTCCACAGTAAAAACATCACAAAGTCACATATTTGTCATCTGGAATGAAATATTATGTCGTCCAAAACAATTTTCCGACTACCTCAGCAAAATTTGATCTTTTCTCTTTACCACATCTTGTAATGAGAAAAACCACAAAAAGCAGGACCTGATCATACAGAATCAAATAAAAAGCAGCTACAAACCAGAATCATTAGAGAGGATCTCTCTATACCAAAAAAAAAAAAAAAAACATAAAAAATTACTATGAACTAAACACAGCTTGCAAGCAAAACCCAGCATCAAACATCTCGCACGAACAGCACATGCTTGCCAGAAACTCATGAAGAAAAACCACACAAACATGAAAAAGATCACAACTTTACCCTTTAGCAAAGAAATAAATGCGATCCACAACAAAATCCTCCTCTCAAATATCAAAATTGGGAATTTTCACCAATACCCCTCATTAAAAACCAATTAAGCACATGAATTCAGACAAAAAAGCAAAATTTGTAGATCTACAACTTTGCAGACACCAGAAACATGTGATCATACGCAGAGAAATTAAGAGAAAAATAAGCCTAAATCGTAGGGAAGAGAGTCCGAACCCTGAGATTTTTCCCTCGCACAAATCCCGTTAGGTGTGAGATATATTTTTCTCCTTTTTCCGGATATATGTAGCAGACAATAACATGGCCTCCTATTTTTTAATCACGTTTTCTTCCTTTGGGAAATATAAATATTTTTTCTTTTTAAGGCCAGTCAAAACGTCAAATAATATTTTCTACAATTTTGATTACGATAATCCTTTGGGTGGGTGGGCTAGCGTTCCGGTCACCGGCGGGTAAAGCAAACCACGTAGAAATGCGGATGCAATTCGAACGGGGTTTATTCAAACCTAAGCCGACTCTTTCTAACCCGATCCCTTTTGGAAAGATCAGAATTTGGTAGGATGAGTTCGACTTTTAAAGGAGCGCACTTGATAACGAATCTCGAATCCGGTAACACCTACAACTTATTTTGTTTGCTTTGTATGTGCAGCAAGCTACTTATAAATAATCAAGATAAAATAGGGAGATTAAATAAAGAGATTTCCACCCGTAATTCTACAACATGGCTCCTAGCAATTTTTTTTTTTTTAAATGCTATCACAGGAAACTTATGTTTTATACCACAACTTTATTATGAATTCTATTGTTTCAATTAATCACATGAATAGTTCCCTACAACATGGCATGGCAGTGGTATAAAGATTGGATTAGAATAGGGATGGCAAACAAGTCAGGTCGAATATAAATTAAATTAAAAATTTATCAATCTAAATATAATTTATTTATTAAATAAATAAAAAATTTAGATCTAAATTTAATCTGTTTATTAAATAGATAATCCATCCTTAACCACATAACTCATTTATTAAATAAGTCAAGTTAACTTAAATGGATTAAACAAGTTATATAGTTTGGATTAAACAGATTAAGTAGTTTTTAAATAGATCAAATAGGTTTAGTTATAATCAGATCCAATTATTAAACAGACCGAAGGTCTAAATTTGAATTCAACCCATTGAATAATAAATCAAGACGAGTTGATCCTTTTGTGAATCAGATCCATTTGTGAATCAATCCATTTATCTCAAACACAAATTCAATTAAAGTAAGTATTGACCGAGTTGATGAATCAGATAAATTATTGTCCTTAGATTAAAATTGTATTATAACCAATAAATGGATATTAGATTGAAAAATACTTTGTCCATACCTTACATATACCTCTAGGCATACACCAACCTTTTTTTTCCCAAGCTGTGAAGGATAAAGCCCTTCCTAAAATACTTGCCTCTTGTATGGTGCATTAACAAACCAGTTTGGTGCTCATTTCAAATATACTTTAGACTCATTTGGTTCATGAATTTTTTTTTTTTAAAGAAGTAATTTTCTAAAAAATTAGTTCTTAAGAATAGAATTTTAATATATTTGATTGGCCATGAAAAATAAGTTGTTGAAGAATGGCTTATGCTTAGTTGAATATCTATTTTTTTGAACAAATTACGTAGAATACCTCTTATACCTTTAACAGATATAAGACCATATATCTTTGCTCCTAAATTTTATATAAATAATAATATTATATATATTAATATACATATATTATAATATAACATTAGATCATAATAATTTATTATATTAATATAATACTAATATATATTATATTATATCAATATCATATTAATACTTAAATATAATAAATTTATTAACATATTAATAAATATAATATTATATTAATATAAATTAACATATTAATATAAATAGTATATTAATATTAATAAAAATATTATATTAGTATAAGTATTATCATATTAATATCAATATTAATATTAATATTATATTTATATAAATATTAAGATAATATTAATATAATATCATATTACTACTATTCAGTATTTCATCCTAACTATCTATTAATATTTTATAAAATCTTAGTAGTAGTCTTAAAAGGATATTTTGAGAAAGAAAAAATATCATCAATTTTCATCTCATAGAAGGTGCGAAAATCCATCTCTTCTATGAGTTCTCACTTACCGTGAAATATGAAAAATGACTTTCTATGAATTTTTTTTTTATTTTCTCTAATCTTAAAACTCAAACTAAACAAAAGTTTCTCTCCTACTTCTCAGGAATTACCTCTTCCCTTCTCCACTTTCTATGAACCAAATGTGTCATTTGGGTATACAGAACAATACATATTGTATATGTAAGGGCCTAGTTCTAAGAGTTTTTTTTTCTTGAATTTTAAAGCACTAAAAAAAAGTTCATATACTGTGCACAAGAGAGAGGGAAGGAAGGCTCCCGATGGGAGTCTTTCTTTTCGATTCCGATCGAGAGTATTCCTTTTCTTTGATTCTGACTAGAAAAAGAGCTCTAGGGCTTACTAAATCCTAGGATCCTTGGATCTATAAGAAGGGTCGCCTCCCTCGGGAGTCTTCCTCTTCGATTCCGATCGAGAGTATTTCACTTCTCTGATTTCGACTAGGACAAGGATTCTAGGGCTTACTAAATCTTAGAATCTTTGGATCTATAAGAAGGGTCTCCTCCACTCTCTAATTATCTCACCTTCAAAGCCGACCAATCATTGACGAGAGCACCGATTTCTTGTAGTTTCCATCAAGCATCCCTTGGCAAATTATTGTCAATCTATCATCGGAGAGATCATGTAAGGACCCCCATAGTTTGTTTTCCTCTTTTTCTCAGTCCAGTGGGTTGCATTGTCACCTAGGGTAGCACCAATAAGTCATTGGATTTGTGATAGAATGGATCTCCCCTATCTGGCATGAAAACCCTATTTTTTTCTCTTTTATTTTTTTATCTTCGGTGATCATCAGAGGTTGCCAAGATCAACACCCCTCCTTGAGTACCCTGATGGTATCATGATGAGGTGTTGGTCGCCGATCAATGAGCTGGCCCAAGTGTTGGAATGAAACATCTCTATTTTGGTCATCCCTTTCTTTTATTTTGCCTCAACGACCACCGCCGGCCGTGGCTATGGTCGGGGTTGCCACCATGGTTATTGACAGGCACTACCATGCATCACCAATCCCAACATTTTTTTGTATGAAAGCTTGAGGGGAAGAGAGGTAGAAGGGGGAACTATTCCCAATTGAGAAAGAAGAAGAAGGGAGAAGTATTGCTTTCTTCTCTCTCTTCTCTCTTTTCTCTCTCTACCTTGTGTCTTTTCTTTTTATCTCTTTAATTAGAGGATTTGTGGAAGAAGAGTTCGGGGACTTGATGCTAGACCCGTGATAAACCCCAACTGAGGGTTCTAGATAGATAATTTTTACGCTATCGATCTTTAATTTTTAATATTTAATTTGGTTCTATAGAAGGATAATTTTTGAGATAGAAGCTGTCACGCCCCAAACCCAACACCTGAGTTGGGCACATGACACGGCCACACAAACCCTAGAGCAGCACCCTAGGATCATGTAAGGCCTAAAAATTTAACACTTCAAAATTTTAAATAACTAATTAAATACCAAATCAATCAACCAATGTCACAACTTCAAATCAAATGCAACTTGTTCAATACAATTATTCAAATATTCTTTGGCATCAGAGAATTTTAAACTAACTAAATTACTAAAGACTTCAGTCCTCATTTGCTCTCGCCCAAACCATCCAATCTAAGTTTCCTGTGAGTCTGAAAAAAAATAAGAAGAAAAATATGAGCTTCTCCAACTCAGTAAGAATCACTGCACATGTACATCAAGCCAGTAAATAGAATTAATATTTCTAAAACCAATGCAATTGAGAAATCTTCTAGGTATACAATAACTGAAATAATGTCACAAATATGCATATGTATCATCATACATCATCAGGTGGAATCTTCATTCATTGTTGAATTTCATATTAAATATTGTATCTTCTCACATTTTCAATCTGTCAATGTTTTATCCCTTTTTGGTTTTAGATTAACCCAGACCATACCTCAATCTCTTTCCAATCCAATTATTCCTTTATAAAAGCCTTTCAAGGCTGTCCCAGGATGAGCTCTTGGCTGGCTGTCCCACGTACGAAAATCCGTGAGAGGCTGTCCCAGGTATAAGCTCCTGGCGGGCTGTCCCAGGTATGAGCTCCTGGCCGGCTGATCCACCTGTAAGCCAGTGGGGGCTGTCCCAGGCATAAGCTCCTGACCGGCTGATTCATATGTCGAGGTTAGTCCAAAACATACCCTTTTCATTCAATTCTGAATTTTATCGAATTATTTCAAATTATAGAATGAATAAATTGATAAATCATGTCCATAAGATTCATACCATCAATCATAAAAAAAATCCTTCCATAATATACTCATATTTAAAAAAATATATTCATATAAGCCATATCTCAATGTCTCAAACATAGAAAATTCATCGATTATAATTTTGATATTACAAATTCAACATATAAAACTAACAAATAAATAACATAAATTTAGCGATGATCATGTACAGGATTCTTACCTCGATAATTGAGAATTCAAATTCACAACCTTATAGTCCGAAAATCAAGCCCTACTCGTTGTCTCCCTGATCGTTAGACTGTTCTCCTATCAAACAAAAATAAATTGATTTAACCAAATAAATTTTCTATATATTTTGAGGTCATCTGACTCATACCCATGATCCCCCACCTTATATATATATTTATATATATATATATATTATTTATTTATTTATTATAATTTTTTTTTCTTAATTAAAGAAGAGAGAAGATGCTTCTTCTTCTTCTCTCCTCACGTTCGAAAACAGGGACCCGAGCCCCCATCCGAACCTCTCCCCACATCCCGACCCAGAGAGCACCCCAGCCACCTTCCCCGGCAACATCCCGACGCCGGCGATGCTACCGTGTTGGCGGCAGTGTCACCCTCCTTGTTGCCGGCGGCAGAGAAAGAAAAAAATCACAAAAACAGGGTATCCTTGTTTGAGTCCGAACCAGCACCTCGCCGGCTTCCAAAAACACTGGTGACCGGAGAATAACAAGGGGAAGAGGAAATACCTTGTTCCGCCGTCCAAAGAAAGCTCCGACGACTCCCCTTTCTTCCGATCAACCCCCCACGGTAACCTTTGAGAAAGTTTCTCAAATCCCTCGATTTTCCTCAAAATTCTTGGTTGTAATTTCCTAAGAGAGGACGGGGGATCTTTATACAGGAGGTTTCCTACCCTAGCCGGACTTTTTGAGTCCGATTTTGCCGGAATCATGAAGGAAGAAGACTCCGGCTAGGAGTCTTCCTCCTCTGTTTTTTTTTTTTTTTTTTTTTTTTGTGTTGTTGGGCCATCTGGGCTACAGGCCCAAGTAACCGGGTTGCTACAATCTCCCCCCCTTAAAAAAAAATTCATCCTCGAAATTTATATACCTGAGTTTTTAAAGAGTTGTGGATACTTGATCTTCATTTCTGTCTCGAGTTTCCATGTAGCCTCTCTCTCGCTATGATTGCTCCATTGGATCTTCACATAAGGAATAATTCGATGTCGTAACACCTGATCTTTCTTGTCAACAATCCGTACTGGATATTCTTCATAAGTCATATCCTTCTGAAGACGCAAAGGTTCATAACTCACCACATGACTTGGATCTGGAATATACTTCCTCAACATCGATACATGAAATACATCATGAATACCAGATAAAGCCGGCGGTAATGCTAATCGATATGCAACCTCTCCAATTCTGTCTAAAATTTCAAAAGGGCCAATATACCTTGGACTCAACTTACCATGAACTCCAAATCTCATTACACCTTTAGTGGGAGAAATTCTCAGAAAAACATGATCGCCTACCTGAAATTCCAGCTCCCTTCTTCTATTATCAGTATAACTCTTTTGCCTGCTCTGAGCCGTACGAAGTCGTTCCTGAATCATGTGTACTTTTTCCACCGTCTGCTGTACTATTTCTGGTCCCAACAATTTTCTTTCCCCCACCTCATCCCAACAAATGGGCGATCTACATTTTCTTCCATATAATGCCTCGAAAGGAGCCATCTGAATGCTTGCTTGGTAGCTATTATTATAAGCGAATTCAACCAATGATAAGTGATTATCCCATACTCTGCCTAAGTCCATGACACAAGCCCTTAACATATCCTCTAAGATCTGTATGGTTCGTTCTGATTGTCCGTCAGTTTGAGGATGAAAAGCTATACTGAAATTTAACTTGGTTCCAAGAGCTTTATGAAGACTCTTCCAAAACTACGAAACAAATCTACTATCTCGATCTGACACAATAGTAACTGGTACTCCATGCAGTTATACAATCTGCTCTATATACAAGCCTGCCAATCTTTCTAAGGAGAGACCAATCCGAAAGGGTAAGAAATGTGCTGATTTCGTCAATCGATCAATAATTACCCATACAACATTATTATTTCGAAATGTTTTAGGTAATCCAGTCACAAAATCCATAGTAATATGCTCCCATTTCCACTGAGGAATAAGAAGAGACTGCAGTGGTCCTGCTGGTCTTTGATGTTCAGCTTTTACTTGTTGACATACCAAACATTGGGCTACAAATTGTGCAATATCCCTTTTCATACCAGACCACCAAAACTTTCTTTTCAAATCTTGATACATTTTTATGCTTCCAGGATGCATAGTGTAAGCCGAACAGTGAGCTTCCTCTAGGATCTCGTCTCTTAATCCTGAAATCTTGGGAACACATAGTCTGTTTTCAAATCTCAATGACCCATCCTCATGTATCCAAAATTTTGTCTGTATACCGGATTCCACTGCATTTATGACCTTTTGTAACTCTGAATCCTCTGTTTGGGCTGCTTTAATCTTTTCAATCAAAGTAGGCTGTAGTACAAGATTTGCAAGCTGAACTTGAGAATCATGTGGTCGTATTTCAATTCCTGATTTCTCCAAATCCAGCAATATAGATTTTTGTGAGGTAATTAGAGCAGCCAATTCACCAGAAAATTTTCTACTTAGAGCATCGGCTACAACATTTGCTTTCTCGGGATGATAATTTATTGTCACGTCATAGTCCTTCAGCAGTTCCAGCCACCTTCTTTGTCTCATATTTAACTCCTTCTGAGTAAAGATATATTTTAAACTTTTATGATCTGTGAAAATCTCGCAATGCTCCCCATATAAGTAATGCCTCCATATTTTTAAAGCAAAAACTACAGCTGCTAATTCTAGGTCATGAGTAGGATAATTCCGCTCATATAACTTCAGTTGTCGAGAGGCATAAGCTATCACCTTTCTTTTTTGCATCAAAACACAACCGAGACCTTTACGAGAAGCATCGCTATAGATAGTGAAACCCTCTGTCCCAGATGGAATGGTTAAGATTGGAGCAGTCACCAATCGTCTTTTTAACTCTTGAAAGCTTTGCTCGCATTCGTCTGTCCATTCAAATTTTACTTGTTTCTGTGTTAGACGAGATAGAGGCATAGCAATACTAGAGAAACCTTCCACAAACCTTCGATAATAGCCAGCTAATCCCAAAAAGCTGCGTATCTCTGATACGTTAGTGGGTCGGCTCCAGTCAACTACTGCCTCCACTTTCCTTGGGTCAACTGAGACACCCTCCTTGGAGATGACATGCCCGAGAAAAGTAACACTGCTCATCCAAAATTCATATTTTTGTAGCTTTGCATACAGCTTCTTTTCCCTCAGAGTTTGTAATACAGTCCTCAAATGTTCTTCATGCTCGAGTGAGCTTTTCGAGTAAATCAAAATGTCATCAATAAATACAACTACAAATCGATCCAAGTATGATGCAAATACTCGATTCATAAGATCCATAAAGGCTGCCGGTGCATTGGTCAGACCAAATGGCATGACCAAAAACTCATAATGCCCATATCTAGTCCGAAAGGCTATTTTTGATATATCTCCCGGCTGTATCTTCAACTGATGGTAACCAGAACGAAGATCAATTTTTGAGAAGACCTGAGCCCCTTGCAACTGATCAAACAGATCATCGATTCGTGGTAAAGGATATTTGTTTCGCACTGTTACCTTGTTTAATTCTCGGTAGTCTATGCAAAGCCGAAGGCTACCATCTTTCTTCTTTACAAAAAGTACTGGAGCTCCCCAAGGTGACACACTAGGTCTAATGAATCCTTTGTCCAACAACTCTTGCAATTATTTTTGTAATTCCTTCAATTCTGCTGGAGCCATTCGATAAGGAGCTTTAGAAACTGAACTCGTACCAGGGATCAGGTCAATAGAAAATTCAATCTCTCGATCAGGAGGTAGTCCAGACAGGTCATCAGTAAAAACATCAGAAAATTCCTTCACAATAGGGATATCCTCTAACTTAAGTTTTTCATTCTGAGTTTCTAATACAGTGGCTAGAAATCCTTCACATCCTTTTCTAAGAAATTTCTGAGCATGAATAGCTGAGATGAACTTCTGGTGAAAGAAAGATTTAGTACTCTTAAAACTAAACTCTGACTGATCTGAAATTTGAAACATTATTATCTTTTGGAAGCAGTCAACTGTAGCATGATATGCTGCTAACCAATCCATCCTTAAGATTAGATCAAAGTCCTTCATCTCTAAAACTAATAAGTCTGCTTTCATCTCCCTATCCTCGATACTTAGTACACAATTTTTGCAAATTGAATTTACCAAGATCACCTCTCCACTTGGTGTACAGACACAGAGATTATTTTCTAAAGGTGTAGGAGACATCTCTTTAGTCTTCTTAATAAAACTAGTTGCTATAAAAGAGTGGGTAGCTCCAGGATCAAATAGAGCGTAGACATTGTTGGATGCAATTTTAATCATACCAGTCAGATATTCATTTATCATTCAGTGCTATATGTCCTTATATATCTAAGCATATAATAATTCATGACATATATATAAAAAATTTTTTTAAGAGATCGATTCAGTACCTGTCACCACTGAGTTAGAAGCATTAGCATCCTGTTGTGTAAGTGCATAGACTCGTCCTTGGGTTTTTGATTTTTGTTGTCCCGCATCTTGTCTTTGTACATCTTGGGATGCTCGATTAGCGGGGGTATTATGATAATTTTGAGGTATATGCTGTCTCTGAGATTCTCCTCCATTGCGGCATACAACTGCTTTGTGGCCATCTCGTCCACATTTGTAACATTGTCCCCCAGGCCATGTGCAATCTCGTTTAAGATGGGGTCCTCCACATCTATAACATATAATATTCCCCTGATATTGAGTTTTACTTTCAACTGCAGTCTGGCTTGGTTTTGAGGTTTTTGTCTTGAAGGCTCTGCTACTTTGACCTTGAGAATCAGTTGCTCGATCCCTTTTCTTCATACTTTTCTCTCTTGCTACTTGAGCATCATTGAGTCCTTTTTCTATTATTAAGCATTTGTTTACGACTTCTTTATAAGTGGGCAGCTCAAAAACAGTCACCAACTGTTGGATTCTATCCCTTAATCCATTCTCAAATTTTCTGGCTCAAACATTTTCCTCAGCTATCAATGCAGGGGCATATCTCGACAATTCTTCAAATTTGGCTGCATATTGAGCAACTGTCATGTGGCCTTGCACCAGACGATCGAACTCTCGAAATTTCTGGAGTCGGATACTCTGAAGAAAGTACTTCTCATAGAAAATCTTTCTAAATTCTTCCCATGTAAAAGGTACATCATTTGGCCCTAGCTTTTCAATTTCCATCTCCCACCAATCGGCTGCCTCACCTTGTAACATAAATGTGGCAAAATTGACCTTGTCTTCAGCAGGACATCTCAAAGCATGGAAAACTTTCTCTATTGCTTTTAGCCAGCTTTCAGCTTCTATAGGATCTGAGGTCCCTGAGAATGCCGGTGGTGCATATTTTTTGAAGTCTAATAAATTGATCTGACGTTCATACTGATTTTCAGCTCTTTGTTGCTGCTGGGACTGTCGCTTCTGAAATATTTGTTGTATGATCTGTTGTTGTTGTCCCTGTTGCACCTCCAATATCCTCCTCATATCTTCCCTTGCAGCCACTTGTTGTTGAACCAGTACTTGCATTAATTGAGCTGCAGTAATTTGTTCCCCAGGTTGAATTTCAGGTTCTCCTGGAGTTTCTTCCCTGGGAGTGACCTCTGCAGGCTCAGTAGGATGTTCTTGTTGTGGTGCTTCATCATCCGATGAGGGTGGAGCATTTTCTTGTGGTGTAGCTGGCTCCCAAGCATTAGAGCCATCCGCAAAACGAGTAGGTCTCCGATTTCGCCCACGCTCAGTCCCTCTTGCCATGACAACCTACACAGTTTCACTTTAGTCAAGAATTTAAGAATAATATTTCATATTAGTCACTTTCCATCTAAAAGTCTACCCATATACTCTCTCTCTAAAATAAACCTTAGGATTCCTAAACCTAGGCTCTGATACCACTCTGTCACGCCCCAAACCCAACACCTGAGTTGGACACATGACACGGCCACACAAACCCTAGAGCAGCACCCTAGGATCATGTAAGGCCTAAAAATTTAACACTTCAAAATTTTAAATAACCAATTAAATACCAAATCAATCAACCAATGTCACAACTTCAAATCAAATGCAACTTGTTCAATACAATTATTCAAATGTTCTTTGGCATCAGAGAATTTTAAACTAACTAAATTACTAAAGACTTCAGTCCTCATTTGCTCTCGCCCAAACCATCCAATCTAAGTTTCCTGTGAGTCTGAAAAAAAAATAAGAAGAAAAATATGAGCTTCTCCAACTCAGTAAGAATCACTGCACATGTACAACAAGCCAGTAAATAGAATTAATATTTCTAAAACCAATGCAATTGAGAAATCTTCTAGGTATACAATAACTGAAATAATGTCACAAATATGCATATGTATCATCATACATCATCAGGTGGAATCTTCATTCATTGTTGAATTTCATATTAAATATTGTATCTTCTCACATTTTCAATCTGTCAATGTTTTATCCCTTTTTGGTTTTAGACTAACCCAGACCATACCTCAATCTCTTTCCAATCCAATTATTCCTTTATAAAAGCCTTTCAAGGCTGTCCCAGGATGAGCTCCTGGCCGGCTGTCCCACGTACGAAAGTCCGTGAGAGGCTGTCTCAGGCATAAGCTCCTGGCGGGCTGTCTCAGACATGAGCTCCTGGCCGGCTGATCCACCTGTAAGCCAGTGGGGGCTGTCCCAGGCATAAGCTCCTGGCCGGCTGATTCATATGTCGAGGTTAGTCCAAAACATACCCTTTTCATTCAATTCTGAATTTTATCGAATTATTTTAAATTATAGAATGAATAAATTGATAAATCATGTCCATAAGATTCATACCATCAATCATAAAAAACATTCTTCCATAATATACTCATATTTAAAAAAATATATTCATATAAGCCATATCTCAATGTCTCAAACATAGAAAATTCATCGATTATAATTTTGATATTACAAATTTAACATATAAAACTAACAAATAAATAACATAAATTTAGCGATGATCATGTACAGGATTCTTACCTCGATAATTGGAAATTCAAATTCACAACCTTATAGTCCGAAAATCAAGCCCTACTCGTTGTCTCCCTGATCGTTAGACTGTTCTCCTATCAAACAAAAATAAATTGATTTAACCAAATAAATTTTCTATATATTTTGAGGTCATCTGACTCATACCCATGATCCCCCACCTTATATATATATATATTATTTATTTATTATAATTTTTTTTTCTTAATTAAAGAAGAGAGAAGATGCTTCTTCTTCTTCTCTCCTCACGTTCGAAAACAGGAACCCGAGCCTCCATCCGAACCTCTCCCCACATCCCGACCCAGAGAGCACCCCAGCCACCTTCCCCGGCAACGTCCCGACGCCGGCGATGCTACCGTGTCGGCGGTAGTGTCACCCTCCTTGTTGCCGGCGGCAGAGAAAGAAGAAAATCACAAAAACACGGTATCCCTATTTGAGTCCGAACCAGCACCTCGCCGGCTTCCAAAAATACCGGTGCCCGGAGAATAACAAGGGGAAGAGGAAATACCTTGTTCCGCCGTCCAAAGAAAGCTCCGACGACTCCCCTTTCTTCCGATCAACCCCCCCACGGTAACCTTTGAGAAAGTTTCTCAAATCCCTCGATTTTCCTCAAAATTTTTGGTTGTAATTTCCTAAGAGAGGACGGGGGATCTTTATACAGGAGGTTTCCTACCCTAGCCGGACTCTTTGAGTCCGATTTTGCCGGAATCGTGAAGGAAGAAGACTCCGGCTAGGAGTCTTCCTCCTCTGTTTTTTTTTTTTTTTTTTTTTGTGTTGTTGGGCCGTTTGGGCTACAGGCCCAAGTAACCGGGCTGCTACAGAAGCATTGAGCAGATTTCTTAACACCTTGAATCGTAAATTAGGATGTAAATTGATACTTAGTGTAGTAAGTTCGTTATCAACAGAGATAAAAATTTTCTAACACATTCATTTATATGGTTATAAAAAAAATTTATTTATAACTATATCTGCATGATTGTGTATTTTATTCATATACCGACTCGTGTATCATGTATTGATGTATCGTTATCGCATGGTTCATGATAATTGATGTTTAATTATAGATATCATGTTGAATAAGAAAAATCATGATTTAACATAATTGATAGGGTGTAGACGGTATTTAGGTTAGTCGGTCATCCTAAAAACATGATGTATATGCTAGATCAATCTTGGACTGGGGTATGATATTATTTTTGATCCGCTATGGGCTGGACCATGACAGTGATCAATTTAATACCGAAAATCATATTATGACTTTAATATAATGGATAAGATATGGGTGGTATTTAGACTGATCAGCCATGCAAGAAATGTGGTATGTGCTGGATTAGCCTCGGACTGAGGTGCAGCATGATGTTTGACCTATCACGGGCTGGAGTATGATTGTGATTAATCGAACATCAGAAAGAAAAATATAATTTGCATAACTAAAATAATAAAAAAAGTAAAGAATTTTTAGTCAGCCATTCATGAAACGTGGTGTATCAGCCATGGACTGAGATATGATTATAGTTGGATATAAATCATGGTGTGTACTTGATCTATGATAGGTAGAAGCATGGTTGTGACTAATGCAATACTGAAGTCAAATCAAAATGATAAATCAGGTTCAATTGAAGGGTATCTGAAAGTCAGAATATGTGAAACATGATATTTATGATGTTAGCCATAGATTGAGATGTGATTGCCGACCACAGATGGAAGTATGATCGGCATGCCGCGAGCTGGAGCATGAGTGGGTTTAGTCCAATACTGGAGTGATAATGTGATCATGATCCAACTGTATTAATCAAATAATAAAAAATAATTTCACTATATCGTTGAATCGAATTGTTGCTTGGATGATATATAACTAATATTTATCTTGAGATTTCTGCGTGGTGATATGTATGCAATTGAGTTGCTATATGGTTAGACTTGATGTGTATACTAGTATGACTTATATGTATGCAATTGAGTTTTATAGCATACATGTTTATATATGGAGCATTATTTAAATTATTGATATATTAATCTTATTATTTTACTATTGGCTAATATTATCACAATGATATTTCATACTCATGCTGGTTTAAGTGTGAAAAATTCTTACTGAACTGTAAAGTTTATATCTTATTTTTTTTTTAAAGTTATAAAATACGTATTACCAATTGGATTGGACATTGAGTTCGAATGATAGAGTCATTAGTTAGTTAGTTTTGATTTTCTGATACCAAATAAATTATTCAATCTTATAAAATCTTATTCAATAAAGATGGATTGATGTGATTTGGTAAATATGATTGAATTTTTATAATTTTTTTAATATTCATGTAGATTTATTTATTACTTAGATTTGTATGATCTCTAGGACATTACTCTATGATTAAAATAATCATATCACATGATCGATTAGGATATTAAGTTGAGGCATGACAATTTATAAGCCAATTCAGCTGAATCTAGCTCATGCAAGACAAATCCAAAATTTATTCAAAAATTAAGGTTATTAAATTGGTTCTTATTTTTTATAGGATCAGTTCTTTATAATAGGATACTTCCTAGATTTTGTCAACCTTAAGACTGCAAACAAGTCGAGTTGCTCACGAGCTACTCAAATTCGATTCAAGTCTGAACTTGACTCAACTTGGTTATTATCGAGCTCGAGTCGAGCTCGAATAGTAGCATACTCAATTCGAAAGCTCACGAACTTATTCGAATTTATATATATATTTAATAATATTTTTTTTATTTATAATATATATTATTAATTGACTAAAGCTCGATTTTGAGTTCGAATTCGAACTCGAATATAGCTCGGTTGGTATTTGAGTTGAGTCCATCTTAAATTTTATCTATTTTTTATCGAATCGAGCTCAAATTTAACATGTTAAGATTTGATCGATTTTGAATTAAATTTTAAACTCGAATATTTTGAGTTGGGTTGAATTTAAATTTTGAGCTATCCGACTCGACTCGCCTCGATTCCATTGCACCCACAGTCAGCCCCGATGTTTTCTTGTTCTATAGCACGTGAACGGTGCGGCTGGTAAGCAGTGAGAGGACCATGTGGTCTTCTCCATCTAATCAGAGCATGCCCATTTCCTCTCCCTCGTGTGGCATCGTATGGACCACCAGAAGGAAAGGTGGGAGCGTGGGTCCTAAGAACATGGGCGTTTTTTCATATCCGAATTTGCTGACACATCAAGCAACGACTTCTTAAGTAGTTACTTTCTACTCCGATTTCTACCAAGATCTGGGAGCCCGAACGCGCTCCTCGTAGGGTTGGGACTTGGGTTTCCGATTTCTACCCGGATTTGGGAGCCCGAACGCACTCCTGCTAGGATTAGGACTTCAACGGAGTTCTCCCCATGCAGCCCACTCTATATAAACCCCTCGAGTCCGCCAGATAACGCATCCACGGAGAGAGAGAGAGTGTGTGTGTCAAGCATCATTGGCATGGCGGCGAGTGCCAAGAAGATGATAAGACTGAGGAGCGTGGACGGCAAAGATTTCGTTGTAGAAGCGAAAGCGGCCATGTCGGCGGAGAACATCAAGACGATGATGGAGGACGGGGGCTCCCCCCAGTGCATTCCTGTCGCCGGCCTGAAAGCCCAGACGTTGGCTAAGGTGGTGGAGTTCTGGACCACCCGTCCAACCGCCACCACGAAGGGAGACGGCAAAGGCGACGACGGCGTTGTGCGGCGGGAGGTCGGCATGTGGGATGAGGAGGAGTTGGCCAGCATGGACCCCGAGGCTTTGTTCGAGCTTCGCCATGCGGCCTATTGGTTGTTGGATTGGCCTCTGATCGAGCTCACGTCGCGGGCCACGGCCATACTGATGGAGCGAGATGTGGGTTTGACTGAAAAAAGAGAGATCATGAAGAGAACCATGGCGGCGAGAGCCAAGAAGAAGATGATAAGACTGAGGAGCGTGGACGGCAAAGATTTCGTTGTGGAAGCGAAAGCGGCCATGTCGTCGGAGACCGTCAAGAGGATGATGGAGGACGGGAGCTGCCCCCACTGCATTCCAGTCGCCGGTGTGAAAGCCCAGACGCTGGCCAAGGTGGTGGAGTACTGGACCACCCGGCCAACCACCTCCTGGAAGGGAGACGGCAAAGGTGACGACATCGTTGCGCGGAGGGAGATCGGCATGTGGGAGGAGAAGTTCGTCAACATCGACCCTGAGGCCTTGTTCGAGCTTGAGCAAGCGGCCCGATTCTTGGAGGACGGGACTCTGACCGAGCTCATAGTGCGTGCCTTGCTCATGGAGATCAAGTACTAGGAGGAAAGGCGGCTCATTACTGCCCCAATCTGAACGAACCTGTTTCTCGCTAGGATAGAGCTAAGCGTGGGTTAATTTGACTGGATTTTAAGCGGGTCAAGTTTAGACTTACGGCCTTCAGCAGCGCTGGGAAAAGCCTTCACTTCCCTTTTTTTTTTTTACAGGAAAAAAAAAAGAAAAAAAAAAAAAAAAAAGAAAACAAAGAGAGAGAGGATAGGTGATTGTGAAGTCTTTGTGACTGATTGATTCAGGTAATTAATGAGTGTTGGTTTTTTGAACTGGCTCGGGACATAGGTGGACTTGCTAGGGAGGAGTGGTTGTCTGTTTGTAATTTTTTTTTTCAGTAATTAATAATATTTTCTTCTTCTAAAAAGAAAAAAATAGTAATATTCTCAAGTTTCTGTTTTTACTTTGCAGTGTATCGTTTGTTTTTGTACATGTGAATGATAAAGAGATGCCATACCATACAAAAAGCCATACCCGTTGGTCAATTGCTGTTTTGTTGCTGCAAGATAAGCAATCATTAGTGGATCATGATGAAGTCAGGATTAGTGCTGATTTGATAAAAAAAAAAAAAAAACAAAAAAAACCACAAACAAACTAATTTTTTTATGAGATTAAATAATTTTTATATAATTATCACAAGCAACCAATAATTATCGGCGTCAATAACAAAAACAAATCAAATTATATAAGAGAACACCAAAAATTTTTTACATGAAAAATTAGAAAATAGGAAAAACCACTAGATCAAGGCGGGAAGAAAATTTTTTACTATAATTAGTGAGATACACATTATTTCTGAAAACTTCAAATATCACACGGACCATAAATTATCAAATCTATAGCAAACAGCAACCTAAAAAAATCTCACAATCAGTGTCAAAAAAAAATTTAGGTTAAAGATTATCCGATAACAATCAAACCGTTAGATGTGAAGAATCATATACAAAGAATACGCCTACAAAATTTTAGACCAATCAGAATTGAATCACCATTTCGATCGAAACCAAGTGATCGCAACCAACGAAAATATATATATATTTTTTTCTCTTGGATGGCGCTCACGTGTCTGCGAGCATGAATAAGAGAGATTGAGAGAGAGAGAGAGAGCGAAAGAGAGGACGCTCTATTTTTTAACCCTTTTGTGGTCCACCATTTATTAGGCCTTTGCATGGGCAAAACTCAACAAATCTCTCCCTTTCGACTGATATGGGGATTTCACCAAATTTGCTATCTATCTGCACACCTCTGTCTTATCTTTTGACAATACTTTTGTCAATATGTCTAATCCATTTCTATCGGTATGGATTTTTTCAAGAGATAACAATTTGTTTTCCAAAATATCATGAATCCAATGATAATAAATATCAATATGCTTGGAATAAAAATGAAAAGTTAGATTTTTACTGAGGTAGGCATTCTAACTGTTACTATAAACTGTGAATCCTTTCTGTTTTAATCTCAATTTCCATAGAAATTTTCTCATCCAGAGTACTTCCTTACAGGCTTCAGCTACAGTAATATATTCTGCTTCTATGGCTGACAAGGTAATATATTTCTATAATCTGGATTGTCATGACACAGCTTCTCCTGCAAAAGTAATCAAATAGCTTGAAATGGATTTTCTGAAGCCAATATCTCTAGCCCAATCTGCATTACTTTAATCATATAACATTGATTTATCAATTTCAAAATATAAATAAATGCCAGATGTTTTTTTAAGGGACCTAAATATCCACTTCACTACTTTTCAATACCATTTATGTGGGTTATAGAGAAATTTACTAACACATCAAGCAACGACTTCTTAAGTAGTTACTTTCTACTCCGATTTCTACCAAGATCTGGGAGCCCGAACGCGCTCCTCGTAGGGTTGGGACTTGGGTTTCCGATTTCTACCCGGATTTGGGAGCCCGAACGCACTCCTGCTAGGATTAGGACTTCAACGGAGTTCTCCCCATGCAGCCCACTCTATATAAACCCCTCGAGTCCGCCAGACAACGCATCCACGGAGAGAGAGAGTGTGTGTGTCAAGCATCATTAGCATGGCGGCGAGTGCCAAGAAGATGATAAGACTGAGGAGCGTGGACGGCAAAGATTTCGTTGTAGAAGCGAAAGCGGCCATGTCGGCGGAGAACATCAAGACGATGATGGAGGACGGGGGCTCCCCCCAGTGCATTCCTGTCGCCGGCCTGAAAGCCCAGACGTTGGCTAAGGTGGTGGAGTTCTGGACCACCCGTCCAACCGCCACCACGAAGGGAGACGGCAAAGGCGACGACGGCGTTGTGCGGCGGGAGGTCGGCATGTGGGATGAGGAGGAGTTGGCCAGCATGGACCCCGAGGCTTTGTTCGAGCTTCGCCATGCGGCCTATTGGTTGTTGGATTGGCCTCTGATCGAGCTCACGTCGCGGGCCACGGCCATAGTGATGGAGCGAGATGTGGGTTTGACTGAAAAAAGAGAGATCATGAAGAGAACCATGGCGGCGAGAGCCAAGAAGAAGATGATAAGACTGAGGAGCGTGGACGGCAAAGATTTCGTTGTGGAAGCGAAAGCGGCCATGTCGTCGGAGACCGTCAAGAGGATAATGGAGGACGGGAGCTGCCCCCACTGCATTCCAGTCGCCGGTGTGAAAGCCCAGACGCTGGCCAAGGTGGTGGAGTACTGGACCACCCGGCCAACCACCTCCTGGAAGGGAGACGGCAAAGGTGACGACATCGTTGCGCGGAGGGAGCTCGGCATGTGGGAGGAGAAGTTCGTCAACATCGACCCTGAGGCCTTGCTCGAGCTTGAGCAAGCGGCCCGATTCTTGGAGGACTGGACTCTGACCGAGCTCATAGTGCGTGCCTCGCTCATGGAGATCAAGTACTAGGAGGAAAGGCGGCTCATTACTGCCCCAATCTGAACGAACCTGTTTCTCGTTAGGATAGAGCTAAGCGTGGGTTAATTTGACTGGATTTTATGCGGGTCAAGTTTAGACTTACGGCCTTCAGCAACGCTGAGAAAAGCCTTCACTACCTTTTTTTTTTTTTTTTTTTTGATAGGAAAAAAAAAGGAAAGGACAAAAAAAGAAAACTAAGAGAGAGAGAGGATAGGTGATTGTGAAGTCTTTGTGACTGATTGATTCAGGTAATTAATGAGTGTTGGTTTTTTGAACTAGCTCGGGACTTGGGTGGACTTGCTAAGGAGGAGTGGTTGTCTGTTTGTAATTTTTTTTTTCAGTAACTAATAATATTTTTTTCTTCTAAAAAAAAAAATAGTAATATTCTCAAGTTTCTGTTTTACTTTGCAGTACTGTATCGTTTGTTTTTGTACATGTGAATGATAAAGAGATATCATACCATACAAAATGCCATACCCGTTGGTCAATTGCTGTTTTGTTGTTGCAAGATAAGCAATCATTAGTGGATCATGATGAAGTCAGGATTAGTGCTGATTTGATAAAAAAAAATACAAATAAATTGATTTTTTTATGAGATTAAATAATTTTTATATAATTATCATAAATAATCAATAATGATTACTGACGTCAATAACAAAAACAAATCAAATCATACAAGAGAACACCAAAAATTTTTTACGTGAAAAATTAGAAAATAGAAAAAATCACGAGATCAAGGCAGGAAATTTTTTTTTTACTATAATTAGTGAGATACACAGTATTTCTGAAAACTTCAAATATCACATAGACCACAAATCATCAAATCCATAGCAAACAGCAATCCCGAAAAATCTCACAATCAGTATCAAAAAAAAAATTAGATTAAAGATTATCCGATAATAATCAAACCGTTGGATGTGGAGAATCATATACAAGGAACATGCCTACAAAATTTTAGACCAATCAGAGTTGAATCACCATTTCGATCGAAAATAAGTGATCGCAACCAATGAAAATCTCTTTTCTTTCTTTTCTCTTCGATGGCGCTCGCATGTCTGCATGCATGAATAAGAGAGATTGAGAGAGAGAGAGAGAGAGAGAGCGAAAGAGAGGGCGCTCTATTTTTTAACCCTCTTGTGGCCCACCATTTATTAGGCCTCTACATGGGCAAGACTCAACAAATCTCTCCCTTCTGACTGATGTGGGGGCTTCACCAAATTTGCTATCTATCTGCACACCTCTGTCTTATCTTTTGACAATATTTTTGTCTATATGTCTAATCCATTTCTATCGATATGGATTTTTTCAAGAGATAACAATTTATTTTCCAAAATATCACGGATCCAATGATAATAAATCTCAATATGCTTGGAATGAAAATGAAAAATTAGATTTTTACTGAGGTAGGCATTCTAACTGTTACTGTAAACTGTGAATCCTTTCTGTTTTAGTCTCAGTTTTCATAGAAATTTTCTCATCCAGGATACTTCCTTACAAGCTTCAGTCACAGTAATGTATTCTGCTTCTATGGCTGACAAGGTAATACATTTCTATAATCTGGATTGTCATGACACAGCTTCTCCTACAAAAGTAATCAGATAGCTTGAAATGGATTTTCTGAAGTCAATATCTCTAGCCCAATCTGCATCACTTTAATTATATAACATTGGTTTATCAATTCCAAAGTATAAATAAATGCCAGATGTTCCTTTAAGATACCTAAATATCTACTTCACTGCTTTCCAATGTCGTTTATGTGGGTTAGAGAGAAATTTACCGACCACACCAACTGCATGAATAATATCAAGCCTGATGAAAATTATAGCATACATTAAGCTGCCAACTGCAGATGCATAAGATATTTTTTTCATCTTCTCCTTCTCTTCTCTGCTAGTAGGACATTGCTGAGAGCTTAACTTAAAGGGGTCTGCGAGTGAAGAGCTCACTGGTTTCGTCTTGCTCATGTTAAACCTATTAAGGACTTTCTCGATATATTTCTCCTGAGAAAGACATAACCTTCTTTATTTTCTATCACGAAAAATTCTCATATCAAGAATATACTTGGCTGGTCTTAAGTCTTTCATTGCAAAAGACTTACTCATCTTCTTTTTTAGCTTGTCGATTTTCTTTCTGTCATGACCTACAATCAATATGTCATCAACATAAAGCAGAAGTATGGTAAAATCATCATCATTAAATCTTTTAACAAAAATACAATGATCAGAAGAGATTTTCGTATATCCGTGGTCTATCATAAATGACTCAAACTTTCTGTACCACTATTGAGGTGCTTGCTTTAGACTATACAAGCTCTTCTTCAACCTGCATAAAAGATGCTCCATATCTTTGATCTTGAACTCTTCTAATTGCTCCATATATACCTCTTCCTCCAGATTATCATAGAGAAAGGCTGTCTTTACATCAAGCTAATCAATATCTAGATTTAAGATAGCAACTAATCTGAGCACAACTCTGATGGAAGACATCTTTACTGCAGATGAGAAGATCTTCTCAAAATCAATATCCTACTTCTAACCAAAGTCCTTCATAACTAATCTGGCATTATACCTTGATTGTAAGCTATTCTCTTCATTCTTCAGTCTGAACACTCATTTGTTCTTGAGTGCTTTCTTATTCTTAGGTAGTTCCACTAGCTCAAATGTGTGATATTGTCATACAAACTTTACATCTCCTCTTGTATAACTTTTATCCATTCTTCCCTTTGCTAACTTAAAGTAGTTTCCTGATAGCTTTCTAGTTCTCTCCCATCAGTCAACAACACATACTCATGAGTAGAATATCTCGTAGAAGTCTGTCTCTCCCTACTAAATCTCTTCAAAGGTGCTGGCTCTGTAGGTACTTGCTCATCAAGCTACTCAGGGACTATTTCATCAGCTGTAGGAGACTCATCAGATATAGGTATAACTCCACAGGAATCTCAGCATCTATTGGTTTATGGTGATCTCTCTGTATCTTCCTTTTGTTATCTACAGGTGAAGGGACTATATCTGTGTTACTGAGATCATCTCTAAATGACTGCTTTTTCTTAATCTGTGTTACTGAGATCAACCTTTGAAGTGGTGATATGTATGCAACTAAATTGTTGTTTGGTTAGACTTGATGTGTATATTAGCATGACTCATATATGTGAGTTTTATAGCATACATGTTGATATATTGAGCATTATTCAAATTATTGTTATATAAATATTAATTTTACTATTAGTCAATATTATCGTAAAGATATTTCATATTCATGCTGGTGTAAATGTGAGGGATTTTTACTGGATTGAGGTGTAGTATTGTGTTTAACCTACTATAGGCTGGAGTATGGTTGTAATTAGTCTAATACCGAAAAAATAAATATAATTTGTATAACTAAAAGTTGAAATCAGGGGTTTATTTCTAATTGGCCGTATACGAAATATGGCATATCAACCACAGACACAGATATAATTTATGATTGCCGGCACTACAACAAAATAGGTTATTAGCGATGAAAAAAATTCATCGCTAATAACCTATTTTCATCGCTAATAGTTATTAGCGATGAAATTTTCATCGCTAATAGTTTGTCGTAAATAATCGCATCGTTCATAATATTTTATGATAAAAAAATTTCATCATAAATAATCAATATTACCGATGAAAAATTTTTATCGTTAAAAAAATTAATTTTTTCAAAAACTATTTACGATGAAAAATTTTAGGCATAAAAAAATATTTATGATGAAATTTAATATTACTAATAAATAATAAATTAATAACGATAAAAATATTTTTATGCACTATTAATTTAATTAAAAATTTTTATAAAAATTAAATTTTTAAAAAATTTTAGCGATAAAAAATTTTCATTGCAAATATGATTATTTGTGATGAAATTTTTTTTTCGCTATTTCTTTAATTAAAAAATTTTATAAAAATAAAATTTATAAAAATATTAGCAACGTAAATTTTTCATTGCCAATGTGGTTATTAGCAATGAAACTATTTTGATCGCTATTAATTTAATAACAAATTTTTTGTAAATCAAATTTAAACAATATTAGTGACATAAAGCTTATGTTGTAAATATAACAATTTCCAACATAAATTTTTATCACTAATAAAATATTAATTATTTATAATAAAAATATTTTTATCGCTATTAATTTAATATAAAATTTTAGTATTTTTAAATTTATTAAAAATTTTACAATCAATTTTTTTTTGCTAATATTTTTTGATGATCAATATTTCATCGATAATAATTTCGTCGCTAATAATTTACACATATTTTTTTAAAATAATTTATAAATATATACTTTTAATTTATATTTATAATATTTTTTATAAATTTAAAATAAAAAATTTACATAATAAATTCATAGATAAATTTTATTATTTTATTATATTAAATTAAAATTATAAGAGATTTGAAATAAAAATAAAAAACTACATAAAGAGGTCGTCAAGTGTCGGCATCTACAGAAGGAGAATGAGCTGGGGAAGGGGAGCGCTCGAAGAGCTCGAACCGACCTGCTACTGTCTCATCAGCTGTATCGTCCGCTCCATCTGTGCCATCTACTCTATTATCTATTGAATATATATCCTAGAAACCAATCTTGACTGATACATTTCTTATTTTTAGAACATAATTTTGTACTTATTGGACAGTTATATTATCATTCATGTTTTTGTGTCCATGAATCATCCAAGGGATTAACAAGATGATAATACATATTCTCAAAGAGTTGAGAATTTAAGACATATGTCATTGATGGTTAATTCCTAAATTACTCCTGATCATAGGATCATTTTGGGGATGGTGATTGATCCGGATAGATCAGTGCACATATCGTTTCTTTCGGACAGATGGATCTCGAGTCTGTAGTATAGAGACACTGGAGCGAGAGTGCAGGTGGTTGTTAGAGAATAACTAGTACTGAGCGTGATCAATACGAAAAGTCACATGGATGTCTGCTCACTCGTTAATGACTTTCTCGATGCTGCAGTTGTATGACTGATCCTTTGACTTGAGATGACACTACTGCTCACAGTGAGGCTGCTAGAGTTTGACTGACACATCAACATGGTATCTCAATACGAAGATGCTGTTCTGGGTGCTCGTGTCTCCAATGCTCTAAAGTAAGGTTCTTCGATGGACCTCATCCTCGCTTCACTACTGATGAAGATTAGCCTGAAATAATAATAAATAAATCATTAGTATGATAGCTATCCACATAAAAAAAATCAAATTTTATTACATAAAAAATATAATAATACCACTCGGATCTACCTCACTAGGACCTGCCAGTACAGAACCCTCTAGCGATGGAGCCGGTGTGATAGTGGAAATCGATGAAGGCACCTCAGCCTTCGGAGTAGACTGTGAACGCGAACGTCGTCGTCTGTCTCCTGGTGCCATATTTGAATTCTTAACATATAAATGAATATAATATGAAACAATAATAACAGAAAATAAATTATATTCTAATAAATAGAATTATATCGCATACCATTATTGCAAGAGAAGATTAAACAAAGAATATAAATCTACTCATCAATATTCGTATCTTTCTCGATGTGTAAATCCTCCTCCGAATCACAATAATCGATATATGTGTCGTCTTCTATCTCATCGTCATTTATGAACTGATCATCACCCTCTGACTCATCAAGATTAAATATAAAATCTGCTTAACTTCATTGGATGGTAGATCAGCCTAATTCAAAGGTGTCGTTACAAGTTCTTCATCAACAAGAAGCTCGATTAATATTTGTTCTTCCTGCTGAAAAGCTTTTTCTTCATGTGAATCCAAATTTTCATCCATCTCTAATCGGATTGGTATGTCATATATGCCTTTTGATGTTATTTTTTGTACAACATGTCAATTACCTCGATACTTTAGATCTTTCAAATATATTATTTATTTCGCTTGAGTTGCTAATATATACGACTCATTCTGGTACCATATTCGTGCAAAATTTATACTAATAAAATATAGATCGATATGTATACCAATCTTTTTATTACTAATATCCCACCATTTATACTGAAACAAGAATACAGAATTATTGGACTTATACTTTAGTTCTATGATATCTATCAGTACACCATAATATTCAATCTCTTCTTCTCCTTCATATCCTATTGTAGCAATCCCACTATTCTGGATCCGTCGTTGCATCTCAAGCTTCCTTGTGTAAAATCTCATTATTTCAATAATACAGGAAGCATAGTGATTAATCCTTCGATCGGGACCACATGCTAAATCGTATAATTTATCGATCGCACCCACTTCTTTATTGAAATACTTATATTTCATCTACACTATAACATAAAAAATTATATTGATTCAAATAATAATTTTTATAATTATTATAAATAATATATTACTAATACAACTTACAAGATCACCAAATTATTTTATAAATTTCCTCTTATATTGATCATCAGCATTTGTATTATTCTCTGTATATAGCATACTCTTGTGCTCACTGCAACAAGTCATGATTTTTAATTTTACATCGATGTGAAAAAATTACTTAGAATATTAAATAGTATGCTAAGATGGTACTTACTCAATGAAATATTTAATTTCTTCATAATTATTTAGAACGTAAAAATATGCCTTGGATAGCTCGTTCACGTCCAAAAATTCATATCTCCTTACACCAATAAGTACAATCGTTTGTTTAAATATAGACAATATCGATTCATTGTCATCCCATTCACGATCTGCATTATGATCTATACGATTGAATCTTATTTCAATATCATCAAGATACATCGAGCAGAATGTGACACACTCCGTAGCTACATATGCTTCCGCTATAGATATTTCAGGCCGTGCTTTATTGCACACATACTTTTTTAGGATACATAAAAATTTATAAATAAAAATAAATTTGAATTTTAGAAATATATTTACATCTTATAATTGATATGACAAAGTACGTATAATTTTTTTACCTTTCAATAGGATACATCCATCGATAATGTATCGGTTCGACCAAAAGAGCTTTTTTTGGAAGATGAATAGCCAGATGCATCATAACATCAAAAAATGATGGTAAAATTTTTTTTCTAACTTACAAAGAATAAGTACAATATCCTTCTCAAATCTCTTAAGTAAGTTAATCTTTAATTTTTGATAACACAATTCTCAAAAGAACACTTCCAACTCTATCAATATAGTTTGAACATTACCATGCAAATAGCCACATATGACCACAAAAAGCAAATATTGCATCATCACATGGGAGTCATGACTTTTCATGCTAGAGATATTACCGTCGTTGTTTTCAATACACCACGATACGTTTGAAGCATATGCATTAGAAAATTTTATGGTTTTGAACCATCCACAAAAAAAAAAAAATTTCTCACCAAACAGTGAATAACATGCAAGTCGCATTAAAAATTTTTGTTACATTGCAGATATATTGCAGATGTTAACTAACAATCCTTGTTACATGTGAATTAAATTTTGATCGTGTTGTTATGGTTTGATAGATATCTTGTTTAGATCAATTTTTAGGTGATTTGCTCGCCTTAGTTTCTATATAGAGTTTAATTTTTTTGATGGAAGATCGACATCAATTGATGATTTCAGGGATCGATTGTTGTAGCGCATCATCTGCAGTAGATTAAGGATCGCGTTCAAGAAGTTATGTTTTTCTGTTAAAGATATTATAGAATTTTATTGTCAGAAAAGATTGTTGACCAAATTTTTTTAGAATAATTTAGAAGTAAAAGATACAATTTAGTCCATCGAATAGTTGATAAAATTTTGCTTTTTATACAATCGAAAATTGATATTTTTTTTGAATCAAATTTTTTGCGTTTAATTTTCTGAGGCAGTTTGCTCTTGGATCTTATAGACGGTAGATTCGATTGTGGGTAAAAAATTTTGTTGCATCATCCAACAAAGTCTGGATACTGGGAGACTAATTTTTTCAGTATCAAAAGTAATTTTTTTTAATTTTTGATTTTTTTAATTATTACGATATTTTTCTATTTCATCGTAAATAATCTGTAAATTTTATTTTTTAAATTTTTTTATTTTTTCATAATATTGACTATTTATGATGGAAAATAAATTTTTATCGCAAATATCGCATTATTTATGATGAAATTTTTTATCACAAATAATCTTTAATTTTTATATTTTTGAAAATTTTAAATTAATTTTGAAATATTAGTGATAAAAATATTTTTATAGTAAATAATCTGATATTTATGATGAAAATATATTTTCATCATAAATATTCTTTAATTTTTGAATTCTTAATATTTTTAATATTTTTTTAAATATTAGCGATAAAAATTTTTCATCATAAATAATTTAGTATTTACAATGAAAAAAATTTTCATTATGAATACCTAATTATTTATGATGTAAAATTTTCATCATAAATAATCTTTAATTTTTAAATTTTTTAAATTTTTAATTTTTTTTAAAATATTAGCAATAAAAATTTTTCACCATAATTAATTTAGTATTTACGATGAAAAATTATTTTCATTATGAATATTAAATTATTTACAATGTAAAACTTTCATCGTAAATAATCTATAATTTTTAAATTTTTTAAATTTTTAATTTTTTATTAAAATATTAGTGATAAAAATTTTTTATCATAAATAATTAAGTATTTATGATGAAAAATCTTTTCCATCATGAATACTTAATTATTTATGATGTAAAATTTTTATCATAAATAATGTATAATTTTAAAATTTTTAAAATTTTTGATTTCTTTTTGAAATATTAGCAACAAAAAATTTTCATCATAAATAATTTGTATTTACGACGAAAAATTTTTTTCATCATAAATACTAAATTATTTATGATGTAAAATTTTTATCATAAATAATTTATAATTTATAAATTTTTAAATTTTTTTATTTTTTTTTGAAATATTATTGATGATAATTTTTTATCATAAATAATTTAATATTCATGACAGAAATAGTTTTACATCATGAATATTAAATTATTTATGATGTAAAATTTTTATCATAAATAATCTATAATTTTTAAAATTTTAAATTTTTTTATTTTTTTTAAATATTAGCTATGAAAATTTTTTGTTGGAAATAATATTATTTTTGATGAAAAAATATTTTTTATCATAAATACTTAAATAATTTACGATGAAAATTTTTTCATCATGAATATTCAAAATTTTAAAATTAAAATAAATATCTTATTATTTATGATGAAAATATTCGTCATAAATTTTGGATATTTATAACAAAAAAATTTTTCTGTCGCTAATATATAATTATTTGTAATAAAAAATTATTTTCATCATAAATATTTTATTATTGATAATGAATTTATTATTTCATCGTAAATACTCTTATTATTGATGAAAAAATTTTCATCGCAAATAATTTCATCGCAAAAATACTCTTTTCTTGTAGTGCAGCCATAGGCGGAAGCATTGTATGTGTATGACCTACCACGAGCTGGAGTATAGTTATGACTAGTCCAGTATTCAAATCAAATCAAGATGATGAACCAAATTTAATTATAAGATATGTGAACTAGCGAGCAACTGTGAAATATAGTATTTACGATGTCAGCTGTGGGTTGAGATGTGGTTGCCAACCACAAGTAAAAACATAGCGTATATATATGATGAATTTTTTAAGATAAAATAAAAGATAATCATAAAAGATAAACATTTTATAATAAAAATCTCATTTCGTATGCCATTAAAGATATTAATCAAAATAGTTTATTATAATTATTTTTTATTTTCATCACTTAATATAGGCTTTTGGTGACTAAATTTGTAGTTCATCGTTAAAAGATCGTTAGTAAAACTCTGAATTTTTATAATGTGTTGGGTCAAAATATCTCTCTTTTGGTCTCTTTTTCCTTTTGTTTTGCTTCACCGACCATTGCCGGCTGTGGCCATGGTTGGGGTCGCCACCATGGCTATCGACAAGCACCACCATGGGTCGCCAGTCCTAGGTTTTCTTTGCTTGGAAGCTTGAGAGGAAGAGGGGTAGAAAGAAAACAATTCCCAATTGAGAAAGAAGAAGGGAGAAGCGTTGTTTTCTTCTCTCTCTCTATCTTGTGTCTTTTATTTTTATCTCTTTAATTAGAGGATTTGTGGAAGAAGGATTTAGGGACTTAATGCTAGAGCCTTGATGAACCCCAACTTAGCTAGAGAGTTCTAGATAGATAATTTCTATGCTATGGGTTTTTTTTTTGATATTTAATTTGATTCTCTAGAAGGATAATTTTTGGGACGAGAGCGTTGAGCAAATTTCTTAATACCTCGATTCGTAAATCAAGATGTAAATTGATACTTAGTATGGTAAGTTTATTATCAATAGAGATAAAGATTTTTTGATACAATCATTTACATGATTATGCAAAATTTTTACTAATAATTGTATCTGTATGATTGTGTATTTTATTTATTTACCGACTTGTGCATCATATGTTGACATATTGATATCACATGGTTCATGATAATTGGTGTTTGAATATAGATATCATATTGAATAAGGAAAGTCATGATTTAACAAAATTGATGAGGTGTATGCGGCATTTCGGTTAGTGTCATCTAAAAAACATAATATATATGCTGGGGTCAATCTCGAACTAAGGGATGGTATTATTTTTTGTCTGTCATGGACTGAACTATAATTGTGACTAATCTAATATCGAAAATCAAATTATGTCTTTAATATAATGGATGGAGTATAGGACGATATTTGGACTGATCGGCCATGCATGCAAGAAATGTGGTATGTACTGGATCAGTCTCGAACTGAAGTGCAGCATGATGTTTGGCCAATCATAAACGGGAGAAAATTTATAATTAGTCTAATATCGAAAAGATAAATATAATTTATATGATTAAAAAAATAAAAAAATTAAAATAAAATATTTTTAATTAATTATATTGAAAGTGATATATCAGTCACAGACTGATATATAATTTATGGTTGTCGACCATGAGCAAAAGCATGATATGTATTTATTTCGTCATGGATTAGTTATGGTTTGCCTGGAGCTGAAGTCAAATCAAGTGGAATCAGATCGATGTAAGACAAATCCAAATTTTGTTCGAAAATTATGGTCATTAAATTGGTTCCGATTTTTTACAGGATCGGTACTTTATAATCGGATGGTTCCTGGATTTCGTCAGCCCATGTTTTCTTGTTATATAGCATGCGAACCGTGCGGCAGGTGAGCAGTGAGAGACCCCGGGGTGCTCTCCATGTTATTTAGTGCACGCCCTTTTCCTCTCCATCGTGCGGCATCGTACGGACCGCTCGAAGGAAAAGTGGGAGCATGGGACCTAAGAATGTGGGCATTTTTTCAAATCCGAATTTGCTCTCCGATTTCTACCAAGATCTGGGAGCCCGAACGCGCTCCTCGTAGGGTTGGGACTTGGGTTTCCGATTTCTACCCGGATTTGGGAGCCCGAACGCACTCCTGCTAGGATTAGGACTTCAACGGAGTTCTCCCCATGCAGCCCACTCTATATAAACCCCTCGAGTCCGCCAGATAACGCATCCACGGAGAGAGAGAGAGTGTGTGTGTCAAGCATCATTAGCATGGCGGCGAGTGCCAAGAAGATGATAAGACTGAGGAGCGTGGACGGCAAAGATTTCGTTGTAGAAGCGAAAGCGGCCATGTCGGCGGAGAACATCAAGACGATGATGGAGGACGGGGGCTCCCCCCAGTGCATTCCAGTCGCCGGCCTGAAAGCCCAGACGTTGGCTAAGGTGGTGGAGTTCTGGACCACCCGTCCAACCGCCACCACGAAGGGAGACGGCAAAGGCGACGACGGCGTTGTGCGGCGGGAGGTCGGCATGTGGGATGAGGAGGAGTTGGCCAGCATGGACCCCGAGGCTTTGTTCGAGCTTCGCCATGCGGCCTATTGGTTGTTGGATTGGCCTCTGATCGAGCTCACGTCGCGGGCCACGGCCATACTGATGGAGCGAGATGTGGGTTTGACTGAAAAAAGAGAGATCATGAAGAGAACCATGGCGGCGAGAGCCAAGAAGAAGATGATAAGACTGAGGAGCGTGGACGGCAAAGATTTCGTTGTGGAAGCGAAAGCGGCCATGTCGTCGGAGACCGTCAAGAGGATGATGGAGGACGGGAGCTGCCCCCACTGCATTCCAGTCGCCGGTGTGAAAGCCCAGACGCTGGCCAAGGTGGTGGAGTACTGGACCACCCGGCCAACCACCTCCTGGAAGGGAGACGGCAAAGGTGACGACATCGTTGCGCGGAGGGAGATCGGCATGTGGGAGGAGAAGTTCGTCAACATCGACCCTGAGGCCTTGTTCGAGCTTGAGCAAGCGGCCCGATTCTTGGAGGACGGGACTCTGACCGAGCTCATAGTGCGTGCCTTGCTCATGGAGATCAAGTACTAGGAGGAAAGGCGGCTCATTACTGCCCCAATCTGAACGAACCTGTTTCTCGCTAGGATAGAGCTAAGCGTGGGTTAATTTGACTGGATTTTAAGCGGGTCAAGTTTAGACTTACGGCCTTCAGCAGCGCTGGGAAAAGCCTTCACTTCCCTTTTTTTTTTTTACAGGAAAAAAAAAAGAAAAAAAAAAAAAAAAAGAAAACAAAGAGAGAGAGGATAGGTGATTGTGAAGTCTTTGTGACTGATTGATTCAGGTAATTAATGAGTGTTGGTTTTTTGAACTGGCTCGGGACTTAGGTGGACTTGCTAGGGAGGAGTGGTTGTCTGTTTGTAATTTTTTTTTTTCAGTAATTAATAATATTTTCTTCTTCTAAAAAGAAAAAAATAGTAATATTCTCAAGTTTCTGTTTTTACTTTGCAGTGTATCGTTTGTTTTTGTACATGTGAATGATAAAGAGATGCCATACCATACAAAAAGCCATACCCGTTGGTCAATTGCTGTTTTGTTGTTGCAAGATAAGCAATCATTAGTGGATCATGATGAAGTCAGGATTAGTGCTGATTTGATAAAAAAAAAATACAAATAAATTGATTTTTTTATGAGATTAAATAATTTTTATATAATTATCATAAATAATCAATAATGATTACTGACGTCAATAACAAAAACAAATCAAATCATACAAGAGAACACCAAAAATTTTTTACGTGAAAAATTAGAAAATAGGAAAAATCACGAGATCAAGACAGAAAAATTTTTTTTTACTATAATTAGTGAGATACACAGTATTTCTGAAAACTTCAAATATCACATAGACCACAAATCATCAAATCCATAGCAAACAGCAATCCCGAAAAATCTAACAATCAGTATCAAAAAAAAAATTAGATTAAAGATTATCCGATAATAATCAAACCGTTGGATGTGGAGAATCATATACAAGGAACATGCCTACAAAATTTTAGACCAATCAGAGTTGAATCACCATTTCGATCGAAAATAAGTGATCGCAACCAATGAAAATCTCTTTTCTTTCTTTTCTCTTGGATGGCGCTCGCATGTCTGCATGCATGAATAAGAGAGATTGAGAGAGAGAGAGAGAGAGAGCGAAAGAGAGGGCGCTCTATTTTTTAACCCTCTTGTGGCCCACCATTTATTAGGCCTCTACATGGGCAAGACTCAACAAATCTCTCCCTTCTGACTGATGTGGGGGCTTCACCAAATTTGCTATCTATCTGCACACCTCTGTCTTATCTCTTGACAATATTTTTGTCTATATGTCTAATCCATTTCTATCGATATGGATTTTTTCAAGAGATAACAATTTGTTTTCCAAAATATCACGGATCCAATGATAATAAATCTCAATATGCTTGGAATGAAAATGAAAAATTAGATTTTTACTGAGGTAGGCATTCTAACTGTTACCGTAAACTGTGAATCCTTTCTGTTTTAGTCTCAGTTTTCATAGAAATTTTCTCATCCAGGATACTTCCTTACAAGCTTCAGTCACAGTAATGTATTCTGCTTCTATGGCTGACAAGGTAATACATTTCTATAATTTGGATTGTCATGACACAGCTTCTCCTACAAAAATAATCAGATAGCTTGAAATGGATTTTCTGAAGTCAATATCTCTAGCCCAATCTGCATCACTTTAATCATATAACATTGGTTTATCAATTCCAAAGTATAAATAAATGCCAGATGTTCCTTTAAGATACCTAAATATCCACTTCACTGCTTTCCAATGCCGTTTATGTGGGTTAGAGAGAAATTTACCGACCACACCAACTGCATGAACAATATCAAGCCTGATGAAAATTATAGCATACATTAAGCTGCCACTGCAGATGCATAAGACATTTTTTTCATCTTCTCCTTCTCTTCTCTGCTAGTAGGACATTGCTGAGAGCTTAACTTAAAAGGGTCTGCGAGTGAAGAGCTCACTGGTTTCGTCTTGCTCATGTTAAACCTATTAAGGACTTTCTCGATATATTTCTCCTGAGAAAGACATAACCTTCTTTATTTTCTATCACGAAAAATTCTCATATCAAGAATATACTTGGCTGGTCTTAAGTCTTTCATTGCAAAAGACTTACTCATCTTCTTTTTTAGTTTGTCATTTTCTTTCTGTCATGACCTACAATCAATATGTCATCAACATAAAGCAGAAGTATGGTAAAATCATCATCATTAAATCTTTTAACAAAAATACAATGATCAGAAGAGATTTTCGTATATCCGTGGTCTATCATAAATGACTCAAACTTTCTGTACCACTATTGAGGTGCTTGCTTTAGACTATACAAGCTCTTCTTCAACCTGCATAAAAGATGCTCCATATCTTTGATCTTGAACTCTTCTAATTGCTCCATATATACCTCTTCCTCCAGATTACCATAGAGAAAGGCTGTCTTTACATCAAGCTAATCAATATCTAGATTTAAGATAGCAACTAATCTGAGCACAACTCTGATGGAAGACATCTTTACTGCAGATGAGAAGATCTTCTCAAAATCAATATCCTACTTCTAACCAAAGTCCTTCATAACTAATCTGGCATTATACCTTGATTGTAAGCTATTCTCTTCATTCTTCAGTCTGAACACTCATTTGTTCTTGAGTGCTTTCTTATTCTTAGGTAGTTCCACTAGCTCAAATGTGTGATATTGTCATACAAACTTTACATCTCCTCTTGTATGACTTTTATCCATTCTTCCCTTTGCTAACTTAAAGTAGCTTCCTGATAGCTTTCTAGTTCTCTCCCATCAGTCAACAACACGTACTCATGAGTAGAATATCTCGTAGAAGTCTGTCTCTCCCTACTAAATCTCTTCAAAGGTGCTGGCTCTGTAGGTACTTGCTCATCAAGCTACTCAGGGACTACTTCATCAGCTGTAGGAGACTCATCAGATATAGGTATAACTCCACAGGAATCTCAGCATCTATTGGTTTATGGTGATCTCTCTGTATCTTCCTTTTGTTATCTACAGGTGAAGGGACTATATCTGTGTTACTGAGATCATCTCTAAATGACTGCTTTTTCTTAATCTGTTTAATATCCTCAATAGTTTGATCTTCCATGAAGACAATATCTCTGCTTCTGATCATCTTCTTATCAACTGGATCCTACAGTTTATAGCCAAATTCTTCGTGTCCATAACCTAAGAAGATACATCATCTTGTCTTGCTATCAAGCTTGGATCACTCATCTTTAGGAACATAAATAAATGCCCGGTAGCCAAACATTCTCAAGTGTCTATATTAAATATCTTTCTCTGTTCACACTCTATCTGGTACGTCACCATCCAATGGAGCTAAAATAGAAAGGTTAATTAACTTGACTGCAGTACTCATTGCCTCACCCCAAAATGAGTTAGGTAGCTTAGCATATGAAAGCATACATCGTATCCTTTATTCAATTATTCTATTCTTCCTTTCTGCCATCCCATTGTGTCAAGATGTCTTTGGAATAGTCTTCTCAAGCTTAATATCAAGATCTTTGCAATACTTCTCAAAAGGACCTTTGTATTCGCCTCCATTATCAGCATGAATATGCTTCAATTGTTTTGCTATCCTTCTTTCAGCACTTGCATAAAAATACTTAAATATATTTATCATCTAATCTTTAGATCTCAAAAGATATGCCTAAACCTTTCTAGAGTAGTCATCAAGAAAGGTAACAAAATAAGTAGCGCCACCAAGACTTTTAGTATTCATAGAAAGACATCAGTATGAATCAAATCAAAAATACTCTAACATCTATGAGGATGTAATCTATGAAATGCATGCCTATGTTGTTTGCCAAACAAACAATAAGTATATGATGGTAGATCAGTACCTTTCAAATTTGATAGGAGTTGCTCTTTGTAAGGAGTTCTAGGCCTTTTTTGCTCGTGTGACCAAGCCTCTTGTGCCACAGCTCAATGGAGGAGTCTTCAAGAGCATGCACTTCTCCTTTATATATCATGACTTCTGTCCTGTAGAGAGTATCTAACTTCTTGCCTCTGACTTTTATCAATAAGCCTTTAGTGAGCTTCCATCTCCTTTCAAGAAAGACACTACAGTAACCTTCTTCATCAAGGCAACCTGTAGAAATTAAGTTGAGACAAATGTCTGGCATATGTCTAACATTCTTCAGCAGTAGCATACCCCCTATACTGGTCTCTAGCAACACATCTCTCATGCCTATAATCTTGGAGACACTATTATTTTTCATTCTCATTTGGCCATAGTTACCTTTCACATAGGATGTAAAGAAATCACGTCGTGATGTGACATAATATGAAGTAACTGAATCAACTATCCAAATAGAGTCCTGACATATGAGGTTGATTATAAATCATCACAGATAACAAACACATCACTATCTGAAGCTACTACTATTGTACCATTCTCTTTGTCATCTTTTTTTTCACCTCTTTTTCTTATCTTCTCTCTTTTGAGTTTTCTGCATTTATTCTTGTAGTACCCTGTTTTGCTACAACAGAAGCATTTAATGTTCTTCCTTCCTTATGATCTTCCTCTACTATTGTTACGATGCTGAGGAGCCTTGCTGTTACTGCTCTCTCGTCTCTTTGTAACAAGTGCCTTAGAATGGCTGGAGATTTCTTACTTTATGCATCTTATTTCTTCATCATACATGCTGTCCTTCACCATATTCAATGTCAAAAAACTTTTAAAGGCAGAGTTGCTAAGTGATACAACAAGTGTTTCCCAACTGTCAGATATAGAACTCAATAGAAGCAATGCCTGTACTTCATTATCAAAGGTTATTTTAACACTTGTCAATTGATTCATCAAGTCCAAAAACTCACTGAGATGTTTAGTCACTGAACGACCTTCCATATACTTCAAGTTGACTAGCTTTTTCATCAAAAATATCTTATTCTGTGGACTCTTTCTCTCTTTCAACTCCTCTAATTTTGTTTAGAGCAAGTTGACATTAGTCTCAAAATGATGGAATATACTGTTGTCAATCCATTGCCTGATCAATCCAATAGCTTTCCTGTGCATAACCTGCCACTCTCTCTTTGACATGCCTTCTGGTTTTATGCTGTCTCCTTCAATGGGCTCATATAGATCTCTACAGTATAAATAATCCTCCATCCTTGGCTTCCAGATCGAATAGTTTGACTGGATTAATTTCAATATGGTGCCTACGTCACTATCCTCCATCAAGTCACATAAGATCACTGTAGCCGAACCTACTCTGATATCAGTTTGTTAGGAAAAACACAAGCAAGTTGATTTTTTTTTCTTGTGAGATTAAATGATTTCTATACAATTATCACAAACAATCAATAATAATCTGCACCAATAATGAAGACAAATCAAACCACACAAGAGAGCACCAGAAATTTTTTATGTGAAAAATTCGAAAACAGAAAAAATCATAGGACCAAGTTAAGGAGAAAAACTTTCATTATAATCAGTGAGATACACAGTTTTTTTCAAAACTCCAGAGATCATACAAACCACAAAACACCAAATCTACAGTCCAGTGTCAAATAAAAATATAGGTTAGAGGTTACTCGATAGCAATCAAATCGTTGGATGTAGAGAACCATATGTAGAGAACACGCCTACAAAATTTCAAACCAATCGAAGTTGAATCACCATTTTGATGGGAACCAAGAGGTCACAACCAACAAAAATCTCCTTTTTCTTTTCTCTTGGGCGGTGCTCGCATGTCTGCGTGCATGAATAAGAGAGATCGAGAGAGAGAGTGAAAGAGAGGGTGCTCTCTCTTTTAACCCTCACGTGGCCCACCATTTATTGGGCCTCCACACAGATAGAACCCAATAGATTTTACAATACCACCTATTGGTGTAAGAAATCGCTCGATTTCAGGGCACCGGAGTTGATAATAAGGTGGGCCTTCGAGGCATGCAACCTGCAAAAAAGTCGAAACTGAAGGTGCTCTAGCGAGGACCCTCCGACGCTCAAGTCAAAATCTCATCCAACAGAATGAGAAGCATGAAAGGCAGAGTTATTACATACCTTTTGGAGGTTCTCTTTTGATCTCCTTTGTAGCGGAGAGTTGGAGCTTCAGTTAGTAAGTTGGTTAGCACGATCCCACACGATCTCATACGAGATTATTATTTGATATTTTCGAAATTTAGTGATTGTGGTTGCCTTATCGATCCAGTGACAGTTATTGCCGGATGAGTGTCGTATTTTGAATGGAGTTACCAACCTAAATACTGTTAAGACGAGGATTGGTCGCCGATGACTAGAGGTTGGTTGCTTTGTGCCATTATCAAGATTTGCTCCGTGATGCATGATTGATCGGCCAATGAGGAGTCATCAGTGATGATGTGTAGGGGTCGCCAAGTCACTGTCGGCGAGCAAGACTCTAGTTGGATAGCCTCGGAGGATTAATCGACAAAAATAGTTGCTGATTTTGAATCATCAGAGAAGGTGGTGGCCGACCTTGGGTCGTTGAAGAGCCTTGTTGATGGACCTGCAGGTCATAGTCCTTTTGGGCTCTGGATTTTTTCATAAATTTGGTCGGTGCAAAATTTTTTTCAACACCACCAATTAAATAGAGAAAACACATCCTAAATCTATATATTTTGATGGCTATGGGCAGTGACTATGGGCTACCAACTGCTGAAGTTTTCCATATATGTTAGTTATTGCTACATGCTCTGATCAACAGATCCTCTTGGTATTAGATCCCATAATGACGAGAGCCTTATGCATCGGATGGCCTTCTTTTCTATCCTCAATAAGTTTGCTAAAAATGAGTAAACGGGCTGACACCCAACTAACGAACTTTTGGTAAAACAGCATTGCCCATGAAAGCATGAGCATGTTTACGACAAGAAAATCACAACGATCCCACAATGTAATCTTAGGACAGAGGTTGCGTCATTATCTATTAGAGTTGCCCTTTTCCTTTTCGTTTTGCATCTTCAAACGGACCACCAGCAAGAAAGTTTGGAATCCTAAGAATATGGATATTGTTTCATATCCAAATTTGCTGACATCAATCAAGGACTTCTTTAATGGTCACTTCTACACCTGATAGGGTTGGGACTTCAGTATTCGATTCTACCCAGATTTGGGAGCCTGAATGCACTCCTCGTAGGAATACGGAGACTTCAACGAAGTCCTTTCCAGGCCACTCTATAGAAACATATTTAATGTTTGAATTTTTGAAGGAAAAATTTAAAATTTTCATTCCCTTTTAAATTCTTTATAGATCCTATCTTGTTTTAGTCTCACATTGGGAAGGAATAATTTATATTTGGTGCTTATAAACTACCTTTCCTTCCTTTCCTTTGCTTTGGGGTCTCGAGGGGATGTGGATTTTATATTTCACGTGCGCACGCTAACTCGACCTGGCTCTCACACACGAACGGCAGTGCACGTATAATGATAACAAACTATTTATTTTTTCTTCATCCTATTTTATATTATCTTTTATTATTTTTATTATTTTATTTTTTAATATATTTTTTGATCGATCACTTCACTTCTTTTCACCGTTTGTAATTTTTTTGCCGGTTTACGTTAGGACTTAGGTTAATTTACGTTAGGACTAACTAAAGGGATAAATGCTTGTTCGTTTGTAATTTTCTTTTAAGCAATTAATAATATTATATATTTTTTCTCAAATTCTTCACAAGCATGACGATGACATGAGATATTTGGATTGAATTGACAAACCATGTGGGATCATGAAAATCGTAAATTGAGAGATTTCTCTTATATTTGGCATGTCCAGCAATCTCATCAACCTTTGAAGTGGTGATATGTATGCAACTAAATTGTTGTTTGGTTAGACTTGATGTGTATATTAGCATGACTCATATATGTGAGTTTTATAGCATACATGTTGATATATTGAGCATTATTCAAATTATTGTTATATAAATATTAATTTTACTATTAGTCAATATTATCGTAAAGATATTTCATGTTCATGCTGGTGTAAATGTGAGGGATTTTTACTGGATTGAGGTGTAGTATTGTGTTTAACCTACTATAGGCTGGAGTATGGTTGTAATTAGTCTAATACCGAAAAAATAAATATAATTTGTATAACTAAAAGTTGAAATCAGGGGTTTATTTCTAATTGGCCGTATACGAAATATGGCATATCAACCACAGACACAGATATAATTTATGATTGCCGGCACTACAACAAAATAGGTTATTAGCGATGAAAAAAATTCATCGCTAATAACCTATTTTCATCGCTAATAGTTATTAGCGATGAAATTTTCATCGCTAATAGTTTGTCGTAAATAATCGCATCGTTCATAATATTTTATGATAAAAAAATTTCATCATAAATAATCAATATTACCGATGAAAAATTTTTATCGTTAAAAAAATTAATTTTTTCAAAAACTATTTACGATGAAAAATTTTAGGCATAAAAAAATATTTATGATGAAATTTAATATTACTAATAAATAATAAATTAATAACGATAAAAATATTTTTATGCACTATTAATTTAATTAAAAATTTTTATAAAAATTAAATTTTTAAAAAATTTTAGCGATAAAAAATTTTCATTGCAAATATGATTATTTGTGATGAAAATTTTTTGTCGCTATTTCTTTAATTAAAAAAATTTATAAAAATAAAATTTATAAAAATATTAGCAACGTAAATTTTTCATTGCCAATGTGGTTATTAGCAATGAAACTATTTTGATCGCTATTAATTTAATAACAAATTTTTTGTAAATCAAATTTAAACAATATTAGCGACATAAAGCTTATGTTGTAAATATAACAATTTCCAACATAAATTTTTATCACTAATAAAATATTAATTATTTATGATAAAAATATTTTTATCACTATTAATTTAATATAAAATTTTAGTATTTTTAAATTTATTTAAAATTTTATTTACAATCAATTTTTTTTTGCTAATATTTTTTTATGATCAATATTTCATCGATAATAATTTCGTCGCTAATAATTTACACATATTTTTTTAAAATAATTTATAAATATATACTTTTAATTTATATTTATAATATTTTTTATAAATTTAAAATAAAAAATTTACATAATAAATTCATAGATAAATTTTATTATTTTATTATATTAAATTAAAATTATAAGAGACTTGAAATAAAAATAAAAAACTACATAAAGAGGTCGTCAAGTGTCGGCATCTACAGAAGGAGAATGAGCTGGGGAAGGGGAGCGCTCGAAGAGCTCGAACCGACCTGCTACTGTCTCATCAGCTGTATCGTCCGCTCCATCTGTGCCATCTACTCTATCATCTATTGAATATATATCCTAGAAACCAATCTTGACTGATACATTTCTTATTTTTAGAACATAATTTTGTACTTATTGGACAGTTATATTATCATTCATGTTTATGTGTCCATGAATCATCCAAGGGATTAACAAGATGATAATACATATTCTCAAAGAGTTGAGAATTTAAGACATATGTCATTGATGGTTAATTCCTAAATTACTCCTGGTCATAGGATTATTTTGGGGATGGTGATTGATCCGGATAGATCAGTGCACATATCGTTTCTTTCGGACAGATGGATCTCGAGTCTGTAGTGTAGAGACACTGGAGCGAGAGTGCAGGTGGTTGTTAGAGAATAACTAGTACTGAGCGTGATCAATACGAAAAGTCACATGGATGTCTGCTCACTCGTTAATGACTTTCTCGATGCTGCAGTTGTATGACTGATCCTTTGACTTGAGATGACACTACTGCTCACAGTGAGGCTGCTAGAGTTTGACTGACACATCAACATGGTATCTCAATACGAAGATGCTGTTCTGGGTGCTCGTGTCTCCAATGCTCTAAAGTAAGGTTCTTCGATGGACCTCATCCTCGCTTCACTACTGATGAAGATTAGCCTGAAATAATAATAAATAAATCATTAGTATGATAGCTATCCACATAAAAAAAATCAAATTTTATTACATAAAAAATATAATAATACCACTCGGATCTACCTCACTAGGACCTGCCAGTACAGAACCCTCTAGCGATGGAGCCGGTGTGATAGTGGAAATCGATGAAGGCACCTCAGCCTTCGGAGTAGACTGTGAACGCGAACGTCGTCGTCTGTCTCCTGGTGCCATATTTGAATTCTTAACATATAAATGAATATAATATGAAACAATAATAACAGAAAATAAATTATATTCTAATAAATAGAATTATATCGCATACCATTATTGCAAGAGAAGATTAAACAAAGAATATAAATCTACTCATCAATATTCGTATCTTTCTCGATGTGTAAATCCTCCTCCGAATCACAATAATCGATATATGTGTCGTCTTCTATCTCATCGTCATTTATGAACTGATCATCACCTTCTGACTCATCAAGATTAAATATAAAATCTGCTTAACTTCATTGGATGGTAGATCAGCCTAATTCAAAGGTGTCGTTACAAGTTCTTCATCAACAAGAAGCTCGATTAATATTTGTTCTTCCTGCTGAAAAGCTTTTTCTTCATGTGAATCCAAATTTTCATCCATCTCTAATCGGATTGGTATGTCATATATGCCTTTTGATGTTATTTTTTGTACAACATGTCAATTACCTCGATACTTTAGATCTTTCAAATATATTATTTGTTTCGCTTGAGTTGCTAATATATACGACTCATTCTGGTACCATATTCGTGCAAAATTTATACTAATAAAATATAGATCGATATGTATACCAATCTTTTTATTACTAATATCCCACCATTCATACTGAAACAAGAATACAGAATTATTGGACTTATACTTTAGTTCTATGATATCTATCAGTACACCATAATATTCAATCTCTTCTTCTCCTTCATATCCTATTGCAGCAATCCCACTATTCTGGATCCGTCGTTGCATCTCAAGTTTCCTTGTGTAAAATCTCATTATTTCAATAATACAGGAAGCGTAGTATTAATCCTTCGATCGGGACCACATGCTAAATCGTACAATTTATCGATCGCACCCACTTCTTTATTGAAATACTTATATTTCATCTACACTATAACATAAAAAATTATATTGATTCAAATAATAATTTTTATAATTATTATAAATAATATATTGCTAATACAACTTACAAGATCACCAAATTATTTTATAAATTTTCTCTTATATTGATCATCAGTATTTGTATTATTCTCTGTATATAGCATACTCTTGTGCTCACTGCAACAAGTCATGATTTTTAATTTTACATCGATGTGAAAAAATTACTTAGAACATTAAATAGTATGCTAAGATGGTACTTACTCAATAAAATATTTAATTTCTTTATAATTATTTAGAACATAAAAATATGCCTTGGATAGCTCGTTCACGTCCAAAAATTCATATCTCCTTACACCAATAAGTACAATCATTTGTTTAAATATAGACAATATCGATTTATTGTCATCCCATTCACGATCTGCATTATGATCTATACGATTGAATCTTATTTCAATATCATCAAGATACATCGAGCAGAATGTGACACACTCCGTAGCTACATATGCTTCCACTACAGATATTTTAGGCCGTGCTTTATTGCACACATACTTTTTTAGGATACATAAAAATTTATAAATAAAAATAAATTTAAATTTTAGAAATATATTTACATCTTATAATTGATATGACAAAGTGCGTATAATTTTTTTACCTTTCAATAGGATACATCCATCGATAATGTATCGGTTCGACCAAAAGAGTTTTTTTTTGGAAGATGAATAGCCAGATGCATCATAACATCAAAAAATGATGGTAAAATTTTTTTTTCTAACTTACAAAGAATAAGTACAATATCCTTCTCAAATCTCTTAAGTAAGTTAATCTTTAATTTTTGATAACACAATTCTCAAAAGAACACTTCCAACTCAATCAATATAGTTTGAACATTACCATGCAAATAGCCACATATGACCACAAAAAGCAAATGTTGCATCATCACATAGGAGTCATGACTTTTCATGCTAGAGATATTACCGTCGTTGTTTTCAATACACCACGATACGTTTGAAGCGTATGCATTAAAAAATTTTATGATTTTGAACCATCCACAAAAAAAAAAAATTTTCTCACCAAACAGTGAATAACATGCAAGTTGCATTAAAAATTTTTGTTACATTGCAGATATATTGCAGATGTTAACTAACAATCCTTGTTACACGTGAATTAAATTTTGATCGTGTTGTTATGGTTTGATAGATATCTTGTTTAGATCAATTTTTAGGTGATTTGCTCGCCTTAGTTTCTATATAGAGTTTAATTTTTTTGATGGAGGATCGACATCAATTGATGATTTCAGGGATCGATTGTTATAGCGCATCATCTGCAGTAGATTAAGGATCGCGTTCAAGAAGTTATGTTTTTCTGTTAAAGATATTATAGAATTTTATTATCACAAAAGATTGTTGACCAAATTTTTTTAGAATAATTTAGAAGTAAAAGACACAATTTAGTCCATCGAATAGTTGATAAAGTTTTGCTTTTTATACAATCGAAAATTGATATTTTTTTTGAATCAAATTTTTTGCGTTTAATTTTCTGAGGCAGTTTGCTCTTGGATCTTATAGACGGTAGATTCGATTGTGGGTAAAAAATTTTGTTGCATCATCCAACAAAGTCTGGATACTGGGAGACTTATTTTTTCAGTATCAAAAGTAATTTTTTTTAATTTTTGATTTTTTTTAATTATTACGATATTTTTCTATTTCATCGTAAATAATCTGTAATTTTTATTTTTTTAAATTTTTTATTTTTTTCATAATATTGACTATTTATGATGGAAAATAAATTTTCATCGCAAATATCGCATTATTTATGATGAAATTTTTTTATCACAAATAATCTTTAATTTTTATATTTTTCAAAATTTTAAATTAATTTTGAAATATTAGTGATAAAAATATTTTTATAGTAAATAATCTGATATTTATGATGAAAATATATTTTCATCATAAATATTCTTTAATTTTTGAATTCTTAATATTTTTAATATTTTTTTAAATATTAGCGATAAAAATTTTTCATCATAAATAATTTAGTATTTACAATGAAAATTTTTTTTATTATGAATACCTAATTATTTATGATGTAAAATTTTCATCATAAATAATCTTTAATTTTTAAATTTTTTAAAATTTTAATTTTTTTTGAAATATTAGCAATAAAAATTTTTCACCATAATGAATTTAGTATTTACGATGAAAAATTATTTTCATTATGAATATTAAATTATTTACAATGTAAAACATTCATCGTAAATAATCTATAATTTTTAAATTTTTTAAATTTTTAATTTTTTATTAACATATTAGTGATGAAATTTTTTTATCATAAATAATTAAGTATTTATGATGAAAAATCTTTTCCATCATGAATACTTAATTATTTATGATGTAAAATTTTTATCATAAATAATGTATAATTTTAAAATTTTTAAAATTTTTGATTTCTTTTTGAAATATTAGCAACAAAAAATTTTCATCATAAATAATTTGTATTTACGATGAAAATTTTTTTTCATCATAAATACTAAATTATTTATGATGTAAAATTTTTATCATAAATAATTTATAATTTATAAATTTTTAAAATTTTTTATTTTTTTTTGAAATATTATTGATGATAATTTTTTATCATAAATAATTTAATATTCATGACAGAAATAGTTTTACATCATGAATATTAAATTATTTATGATGTAAAATTTTTATCATAAATAATCTATAATTTTTAAAATTTTAATTTTTTTTATTTTTTTTAAATATTAGCTATGAAAATTTTTTGTTGGAAATAATATTATTTTTGATGAAAAAATATTTTTTATCATAAATACTTAAATAATTTACGATGAAAATTTTTTCATCATGAATATTCAAAATTTTAAAATTAAAATAAATATCTTATTATTTATGATGAAAATATTCGTCATAAATTTTGGATATTTATAACAAAAAAATTTTTCTGTCGCTAATATATAATTATTTGTAATAAAAAATTATTTTCATCATAAATATTTTATTATTGATAATAAATTTATTATTTCATCGTAAATACTCTTATTATTGATGAAAAAATTTTCATCGCAAATAATTTCATCGCAAAAACACTCTTTTCTTGTAGTGCAGCCATAGGCGGAAGCATTGTATGTGTATGACCTACCACGAGCTGGAGTATAGTTATGACTAGTCCAGTATTCAAATCAAATCAAGATGATGAACCAAATTTAATTATAAGATATGTGAACTAGCGAGCAACTGTGAAATATAGTATTTACGATGTCAGCTGTGGGTTGAGATGTGGTTGCCAACCACAAGTAAAAACATAGCGTATATATATGATGAATTTTTTAAGATAAAATAAAAGATAATCATAAAAGATAAACATTTTATAATAAAAATCTCATTTCGTATGCCATTAAAGATATTAATCAAAATAGTTTATTATAATTATTTTTTATTTTCATCACTTAATATAGGTTTTTGGTGACTAAATTTGTAGTTCATCGTTAAAAGATCGTTAGTAAAACTCTGAATTTTTATAATGTGTTGGGTCAAAATATCTCTCTTTTGGTCTCTTTTTCCTTTTGTTTTGCTTCACCGACCATTGCCGGCTGTGGCCATGGTTGGGGTCGCCACCATGGCTATCGACAAGCACCACCATGGGTCGCCAGTCCTAGGTTTTCTTTGCTTGGAAGCTTGAGAGGAAGAGGGGTAGAAAGAAAACAATTCCCAATTGAGAAAGAAGAAGGGAGAAGCGTTGTTTTCTTCTCTCTCTCTATCTTGTGTCTTTTATTTTTATCTCTTTAATTAGAGGATTTGTGGAAGAAGGATTTAGAGACTTAATGCTAGAGCCTTGATGAACCCCAACTTAGCTAGAGAGTTCTAGATAGATAATTTCTATGCTATGGGTTTTTTTTTTGATATTTAATTTGATTCTCTAGAAGGATAATTTTTGGGACGAGAGCGTTGAGCAAATTTCTTAATACCTCGATTCGTAAATCAAGATGTAAATTGATACTTAGTATGGTAAGTTTATTATCAATAGAGATAAAGATTTTTTGATACAATCATTTACATGATTATGCAAAATTTTTACTAATAATTGTATCTGTATGATTGTGTATTTTATTTATTTACCGACTTGTGCATCATATGTTGACATATTGATATCACATGGTTCATGATAATTGGTGTTTGAATATAGATATCATATTGAATAAGGAAAGTCATGATTTAACAAAATTGATGAGGTGTATGCGGCATTTCGGTTAGTGTCATCTAAAAAACATAATATATATGCTGGGGTCAATCTCGAACTAAGGGATGGTATTATTTTTTGTCTGTCATGGACTGAACTATAATTGTGACTAATCTAATATCGAAAATCAAATTATGTCTTTAATATAATGGATGGAGTATAGGACGATATTTGGACTGATCGGCCATGCATGCAAGAAATGTGGTATGTACTGGATCAGTCTCGAACTGAAGTGCAGCATGATGTTTGGCCAATCATAAACGGGAGAAAATTTGTAATTAGTCTAATATCGAAAAGATAAATATAATTTATATGATTAAAAAAATAAAAAAATTAAAATAAAATATTTTTAATTAATTATATTGAAAGTGATATATCAGTCACAGACTGATATATAATTTATGGTTGTCGACCATGAGCAAAAGCATGATATGTATTTATTTCGTCATGGATTAGTTATGGTTTGCCTGGAGCTGAAGTCAAATCAAGTGGAATCAGATCGATGTAAGACAAATCCAAATTTTGTTCGAAAATTATGGTCATTAAATTGGTTCCGATTTTTTACAGGATCGGTACTTTATAATCGGATGGTTCCTGGATTTCGTCAGCCCATGTTTTCTTGTTATATAGCATGCGAACCGTGCGGCAGGTGAGCAGTGAGAGACCCCGGGGTGCTCTCCATGTTATTTAGTGCACGCCCTTTTCCTCTCCATCGTGCGGCATCGTACGGACCGCTCGAAGGAAAAGTGGGAGCATGGGACCTAAGAATGTGGGCATTTTTTCAAATCCGAATTTGCTCTCCGATTTCTACCAAGATCTGGGAGCCCGAACGCGCTCCTCGTAGGGTTGGGACTTGGGTTTCCGATTTCTACCCGGATTTGGGAGCCCGAACGCACTCCTGCTAGGATTAGGACTTCAACGGAGTTCTCCCCATGCAGCCCACTCTATATAAACCCCTCGAGTCCGCCAGATAACGCATCCACGGAGAGAGAGAGAGTGTGTGTGTCAAGCATCATTAGCATGGCGGCGAGTGCCAAGAAGATGATAAGACTGAGGAGCGTGGACGGCAAAGATTTCGTTGTAGAAGCGAAAGCGGCCATGTCGGCGGAGAACATCAAGACGATGATGGAGGACGGGGGCTCCCCCCAGTGCATTCCAGTCGCCGGCCTGAAAGCCCAGACGTTGGCTAAGGTGGTGGAGTTCTGGACCACCCGTCCAACCGCCACCACGAAGGGAGACGGCAAAGGCGACGACGGCGTTGTGCGGCGGGAGGTCGGCATGTGGGATGAGGAGGAGTTGGCCAGCATGGACCCCGAGGCTTTGTTCGAGCTTCGCCATGCGGCCTATTGGTTGTTGGATTGGCCTCTGATCGAGCTCACGTCGCGGGCCACGGCCATACTGATGGAGCGAGATGTGGGTTTGACTGAAAAAAGAGAGATCATGAAGAGAACCATGGCGGCGAGAGCCAAGAAGAAGATGATAAGACTGAGGAGCGTGGACGGCAAAGATTTCGTTGTGGAAGCGAAAGCGGCCATGTCGTCGGAGACCGTCAAGAGGATGATGGAGGACGGGAGCTGCCCCCACTGCATTCCAGTCGCCGGTGTGAAAGCCCAGACGCTGGCCAAGGTGGTGGAGTACTGGACCACCCGGCCAACCACCTCCTGGAAGGGAGACGGCAAAGGTGACGACATCGTTGCGCGGAGGGAGATCGGCATGTGGGAGGAGAAGTTCGTCAACATCGACCCTGAGGCCTTGTTCGAGCTTGAGCAAGCGGCCCGATTCTTGGAGGACGGGACTCTGACCGAGCTCATAGTGCGTGCCTTGCTCATGGAGATCAAGTACTAGGAGGAAAGGCGGCTCATTACTGCCCCAATCTGAACGAACCTGTTTCTCGTTAGGATAGAGCTAAGCGTGGGTTAATTTGACTGGATTTTAAGCGGGTCAAGTTTAGACTTACGGCCTTCAGCAGCGCTGGGAAAAGCCTTCACTTCCTCCATTGTTACACACAACAACAACCAAAAAAAAAAAGAAACAGAGAGAGAGGATAGGTTACGTCTTTTTGACTGATTGATTCAGGTAATAAGTGTTGGTTTTTTGAGTCAGCTCAGGGCTTAGGTCAGTATATGTTTGGACTTACCAAGGAGAGCGATTGTGTGTTTGTAATTTTCTTTTCAAGTAAGCAATAATATTTTATTTTTCCTTTTGAAAAAAGGTAATAATGTTCTTAAGTTTCTGTTTTATTTTGCCATATTTCGGTTTTACTTTACGGTATTTCGGGTTTTGTGTGCGAGTGTGTGTGCGCGCAAACGATGAAGAGATATCACACCATACAAAAGCACCCATATTTGTTGGTCAATTGCTGTCTTGTTGCAAGATAAGCAGTCATTAGAGATACCACAGAAACAGCTATATTTGTCGGTCAATTACTATTTAAGCAATCATTAATGGATCTGATGAAGTCAGGACTTGGTTCCAGTTTTTCGATACCACCAATTAAAGAGAGAATTTGATCCTAAATTTGTTGGAGAATGCCGACCGATCCCACTCATGCCGACTCATCATCGGGCCTCCATATTCAACGTCCGACTTTACCGATCGACCGACGGGAGCCGTTACCGACCGATCGGCGGCTATCGACCGACCGAGGATACATCGGTCGGGCAGACCTTTTCCGCTCTCCCGATCGACTGCACCATGGAGTCCGATGTCCGACTCCTGCAACGCGCCCGACTGACTGTCGGAGGGGCCCGGATCTTCACCTGACGCCCCTCAGCTGACCACCGACCTATGGTCGGTCGGCTCCTCCAATCGCCGTACTACTGCCAGAGACTGTCAGCCCTGACAACGGCATGCGGCACTGCCGCCTAGGGGCATTATCCCAACTAAGGCATGGTCAACCCTAGCGATTTGACAGCCCCATGGCGATTTGACACCCTCACGACGGCTCTGACAGTCCTCAGTGAGTTGACAATACTTCAATTGTCCGTGCCATTAATGACGGCGCCATACCATGCTCCACTATATATATCGGGGAAGGCAACAGTGCTAAAGGTCGACTCGAAACCTCTGAACTCCCTCTTCTCTCTCTCTCTCGTTGAGCTCTCTGCTTTCATTTCACTGTTGCCTAGTCTCCTCTCTGACTTGACCGTCGGAGGGTCCCCGCCGGAGCCGCCTCCGATCAGTGTAGACTTTCTTTTGCAGGCGCTCGTTCCCGACGACCTGGCGATGAGGGGATTGGCCGCAACAGATTGGCGCGCCAGGTAGGGGAACACGACAGAGAAAAGATAGCAAGCTCCCTAGAGCTTCAAAGACCTCTCAAGATGATGAAGATAAGAGCTCAGCGTTCGAGGGTCACCGGATCGGCGAGGCGCTCTTCCCGTGGGGAAGAGGCCTCTCCTCCACCCTCCGCGGCGGAACCTAGCTCTCCGCACCCTGCGGTGACCATGGAGGCGCAGATCCCGACGATCGTGCGGTAGATGACCGTGCTGATGGACGTGGTTAAAAGTCTTCTGCAACAACCGGTCCGACCGCCGCCATCACCGATCGGGCAACCGGTGGCACGTCCGATGCCCTCCAAGAGTAGCCGCCAACGTCCGCATCGGTCTCCATCGCCTCCGTAGGAGCACCAACCACAGTGCTTCTACCGAGAGGAGGAGGGGCGGCCGCGGTGCGACACCCATCGGTCCCGACGGCATTCTCCCTCCCAGCTAGAATGAGCCAGGAAGGAGAAGCGACCGCGAACGCTGTCCGCCTCTCTCTCGGATTCTTCTGGAGACTCCACCCCTAGGGTCCCCCAGCACCGACGGACCGACGACTACGAATGCAGGTTCGAGAAAATCGACCGTCGGCTCGTGCAGCTGCAGGTGGACGGACAGAAGTCTTCAAACGACGTCGACTTCCAGACCGCCCAACCTCTCTCCCGACTCATCCTCGACGAACCGATCCTCAGTCGGTTCAAGATGCCGCACGTGGAGCCTTATGACGGCTCCACCGACCCAATCGACCACCTGGAGAGCTACAAAGCTCTCATGACGATTCAAGGGGCAACCGACGCTCTCCTTTGCATCGGTTTTCCCGGCACGCTCCGCAAAGCCGCTAGAGCCTGGTACTCTGATCTTCGATCGGGAAGTATCCACACCTTCGGACAGCTTGAGCACTCCTTCATCGCCCACTTCAGCACTAGCCGGAAGCCGCCACGAACTTCGGACAGCTTTTTCTTCCTCAAGTAGGGAGAAAATGAGATGCTCCGACACTTTGTGACGTGATTCAACGCGGCCACACTCGAGGTCCGGGACCTCAACGAAGACATGGCCATCTCGGCCATGAAGCGCGGGCTGAGGGCATCCCGATTCACCTACAGCCTGGACAAGACCCTCCCTCAGACGTATGTCGAACTGTTGGAGCGCGCGTACAAGTACATGCACGCAGACGAAGGAGCCTCCGACCGGTGCTTGACTGATTTCAAGGGCCCGAAGGAAAAGCGAAGGAAGGGTCGGGACCCTGCCGCGTCCAGCGGGCCCCCGACTGACAGTCGGGTCTCACCCCCACAGCGGAGCCAGAGGTCGCCCCGACGGCGGAGCCCAAGGTCGATACGCCCTAGGTACGACTCCTACACTTCCCTCTCTGCCCCTCGTGCGCAGATTTTGATGGAGATCGAAGGGAAAGAGTACCTGCGACGGCCTCCACCTTTGAAGGCAAAAGGCCTCGACCGACGGAAGTACTGCCGATTCCATCGGGGCCACGGCCACAATACCGAGCAATGCATCCTGCTCAAGGATGAGGTCGAAGCTCTCATCCATCGAGGATATCTCGATAAATTCTAGAGGAACCCGCCGACTCAACCTGTCGCCGACCGACGACCCCAGCCGATTGAAGAGGCAACGAATAACCAACCTACGGTCGGGGTTATCAATATGATTTCTAAACGACTGGGCCCGGGGACGTCTGCTGGAGGGGAGCCGACGAAGAAGCCGCACCCTGATGACGTAATTACCTTTGCAGAAGATGATGTCCGGGGCATCTAAACTCCCCACGACGACGCTGTTGTTGTCTCGGCAACAATAGAGAACTATGATGTAAAAAGAATCTTTGTAGATAATGAAAGTTCAACGAACGTTTTGTTTTACTCGACTTTCTTCCGGATGCGACTGTCGACAGACCAACTCAAGAATATCTCTACGCCCTTGATAGGCTTCGCTGGGGATGCTGTCACAACGGAAGGAGAAGTGACTCTGCCCATGACGGTTGGTACCGAACCACGACAAAGCACAGTCCATTTGACTTTCATGGTCGTCCAGGTGTCTTCGGCCTACAACACCATACTCGGAAGACCCGGGCTAAACGTCCTCAAAGCGATCGTCTCGACGTACCATCTTCTGATTCAGTTTCCGACCAAAAATGGAGTCGGAGAGATGCGCGGAGACCAACAGCTCGCCCGTCGATGCTTCCAGATCTCCGCTCAAACCAACAAGTTGAAGGGCTCCCTAACGATCGACAAGCTAGACCAACGGGAGGAGGAAGAACGGAGTTCACCGGCCGAGCAGCTCGTCCCCATCTCGATAGCAAAGGATCCCGACCGACAGGTATGGGTCGGGTCTCAGCTACCCGACCCGGAACGACAACGGTTGACAGAACTGCTGAAGGCCAATGCCGACATATTCGCTTGGTCGGTAGCAGATATGTCAGGCATCTCCCCGGAGACAATAACGCACCGACTCAACATCGACCCGACGATGAGACCGGTGAGGCAGAAGAAAAGGTCTTTTGTTCCTGAAAGACAGAAGGCCATCGACGAAGAGGTGGACAAGCTACTCGAGGCAGGCTTCATCAAAGAAACTACATATCCCGATTGGCTCGCCAATGTTGTCATGGTGAAGAAAGCCAATGGAAAGTGGAGGATTTGCATCGACTACACCGACTTGAATCGGGCCTGTCCGAAGGACAGCTTTTCACTTCCAAAGATCGACCAGCTAGTGGATGCGACGTTCGGTTATCGACTGCTCAGCTTCATGGATGCCTTCACCGGGTACAACCAGATCCGGATAGTGCCTAAAGACGAGGAGCACACCGCCTTCGTGACCCCCAAGGGCCTCTACTGCTACAGAGTGATGCTCTTTGGACTGAAAAATGCTGGAGCTACCTACCAACGACTCGTCAATAAGGTCTTCAAAGACCAGATCGGCTGCAATATGAAAGTATATGTGGACGACATGCTGGTGAAGAGTGCACGGACTGCAGATCACGTTCGAGATCTCGGAGAAGATTTCTGCACTCTACGACAACACCGAATGAAGCTGAATCCAACTAAGTATGCTTTTGGAGTGACCTCGGAGAAGTTCCTCGGGTTCCTCATTTCTCAGCGTGGAATCGAGGCCAACCCCGAGAAAATCAAAGCAATCATCGACATGCGGCACCCGAACACCAAGAAGGAAGTCTAGCAGTTGAATGGGAAGATCATCGCCCTCAGTCGGTTCATCTCCCGGTCGGCTGAAAGATACCTCTCGTTCTTCAAGACTCTGAGGCAAGTGAAGGGTTTCTCTTGGTCGAACGAGTGCCGACGGACCTTCGAAGATTTGAAGGAGTACCTGGCTTCTCCTCCACTGCTTGTGAAGCCGAAGGACGGAGAGACGCTGTACCTCTATTTGGCTACTTCCCTCGAGGTGGTTAGTTCGGTGCTCGTCTGAGAGAACGGGAGCCGAACCCATCAACCTATCTACTATACCAGCAAAGTGCTCCACGGTGCTGAAGTTCGGTATTCGGAGACGGAAAAGATGATTTTCGCCCTGACCGTCTCTGCAGAACGACTCCGCCCATACTTCCAGGTGCATGCCATTATGATCCTCACCAATCAGCCCCTGAGGGCGATATTGCACCGACCCGACACATCGGGACGACTGGCGAAGTGGGCAATGAAGCTCAGTGAGTTCGACATACAGTACCGACCGCGACCTGCCTTAAAGGCCCAGGTCCTGGCCGACTTCACCGCAGAATGCCCGACGACTGATTGAAGATCGGAACACGAGAACCCCGGAGGAGCGACGGTCTTTGAGCCTGATCCGGTGTCCACCTGGGTACTGCACATCGACGGAGTTTCAAACGCTCAGGGGAGCGGGGCTGGATTTCTGCTCACCAACTCGGATAGGGTAGTCACCGAGTATGCCCTCCGATTCGACTTCAAAGCCTCCAATAACCAAGCCGAGTACGAAGCACTCCTCGCCGGCTTGAGGATGGCAAGGGAACTTGAGGTCGACAGCCTTCGGGTGTTCTCCGATTCTCAACTAATCATGGGGCAGGTCAAAGGCGAATTCGAGGTGCGAGACCCAGCTATGACGAAATATCTCCAGAAGGTGAAGGATCTCGTGGCACGCCTCGGATATTTCGAGATCTCCCATATCCCTAGGTCGGAGAACGTCCGGGCCGACGCACTCTCCAGACTGGCGACTTCAGCTTTTGACTTTTTAGGCCAGACGTTCTGGAGAATCTCGAGCAACTGAGCATCGACAAGGTCGAAGAGGTGCTACAACTAACGGCCGAACCAAGCTGGATGGATCCGATTGTTCGATACCTGGCCGACGAGATCAGCCCCGAATATCCTGCAGAGGCCAGGTGGCTCTAATGGTCGGCCTCCCAATACATGATCATGGATGGCCGACTCTACAAAAGGTCGTTCTCTCTTCCCTTGCTCAGGTGCTTGGAACCGACCGATGCAGATTACGCACTCAGAGAAGTGCACGAAGGGATCTGCGAGAGTCACTTGGGGGGCAAGTCATTGGCTTACAAGGTCCTGCGGCAGGGTTACTACTGGCCCACCATGAGGAAGGATGCGGCTGAGTTGGTCCGGAAGTGCGAACCATGCCAGAAGTACGCCAACGTGCAACACCGACCAGCCAGCCAAATCACTCCTATTGTTGCCCCATGGCCCTTCGCTCAGTGGGGGGTCGACATTCTCGGTCCCTTCCCTCCGACATCAGGTCAAAGGAAGTTCATAGTCATTGCCATCGACTACTTCACCAAGTGGGTGGAGGTCGAACCCCTGGCGCAGATTACCGAGCGGAAGATGGAGGATTTTGTTCAGAAGTCCATCATCTTCAGGTTCGGGCTACCGCATACCATTATCATCGACAATGGGCGACAGTTCGACAACCAGGACTTCAGAGACTTCTGCGCGATGTTTCACATCATGCACCGACTGACTTCAGTCGGGCACCCACAGTCCAATGGCGAGGTCGAGATGACCAACCGGACCATACTACATGGGCTTAAAATCCGACTGAATGAAGCCAAAGGCCTCTGGGTCGATGAGTTGAACTCCGTCCTGTGGGCTTACCGAATGACCCCCCGCATTCCGACCGGGGAGTCGCCTTTCAGTTTGGCCTATGGGATGGAGGCGATGATACCACTCGAAATCGGACTGCCGTCAACTAGGGTCGAGCAGTATCAAGAGCCGAACAACTCTGATTGTCGGAGAGCCGACCTAGATCTCCTCCCCAAACTTCGGAGCGAGGCCCAACTTCGCATGGCTTCATACCGACAGAAGGTAGCCCGATATTACAACGCCAAGGTCAGACCAAAGCTCTTCAGGCCCGGGGACCTAGTCCTAAGAAAGGCAGAAGTCTCGAAGCCCCTAGGCCAAGGGAAGCTAGCTCCAAATTGGGAAGGGCCCTACATGGTAGCAGACACCTACGGGCCAAGGGCTTACCGACTGAAAACCCTGGAAGGGAAACCCATTCCCCGGATCTGGAATGCTGACAACCTGAAGTTGTATCACCGATGAACTTTGTACCTGTTCATTCGAAATACAAATCCAATTTCAAATTTCGGAGTCTTAACTCTTCGACTGATGATCGGCTCTCGCCAAGAAGGACGAGTCCCGACGTCTCGACTCGGACTTAATGTCCGCATGGAACCAACGGTCTGATCGCCGATGATGTATCGGACGCACACAAGGGCCGAACCGTCCATGACAACGGGAGTTAACACTCCTTCTACGGTCGAAGTTTCGGGCCAAACGATCGGCTAATTTGCCGACTGAGCCCCGACCAAAGAAAGGCAAAATGCCTGCCCGACTGCTGTCGCAACTTACCGACCGAGCCACGGCCGATCGAAGGATATTCGGCTTGCCACCATCTATCACACGTCGCGACCACTGTCGCATTCATTACTCACCGACCAAGCTACGGCCGGTCGAAGGATATTCGGCTTACCACCGTCTATCACACGGCGCGGCGTAAGTGCCTGACGTAAGGGTATTGGGATCCGACTTATCATCGCTTCCCCGAATAAACACGCCGGACGACATTCGATTGAATGCATCGAAAGATATCCGACTGCCAAGTCTTATCCGACGGTCGGTCGACTTTCGACTCAACGAATACGCCCGACTCACAACCGGGCGAAGGATGCCCGACTTAAGCCCTCAACCGTCGGAAGACCGATCCAAAGTCGGGACTTGCTCTGCCATTGTGGCGGCACGCATTACCGAACATCCTAACTGGTCTATCGGACTAGCGACTTATGTGTTCAAATGCATTCCACAACACATGAAAAAAAAGAAAGACATGCGGAGGAAAGAGGTTCAAGTCTAAAAATTTTGACTTCGATTTCATTGAAGATCAAGACAAGTTTACAAACTGGGCCGAAGCTCGACTACAAGTATGATAAGCCGAAGCAAAAAGAAATGAAAAAAATCGACTAGTCTTCAGAGTCGGCCTCCTCCACTGGACGACGGCCCGGGACGGTCGGCGAACCTGCTCTGGCTTCGGCAGTCGGGGCCGCTTGATCTTCGGTGGCTCGCTCTGCGTCTTCTTCGGCTTTCGCCCTGGTGGTGAGGCCTTTCGATGCTGGGTCGGCTGTCTCCTCCATAGCTGGGGCCTCCGACTCCGACAAAACAACGCCGTTGAGATCAAGCTCCGAGCGTCCTCGTACCCCACCCGGTACGAAAGGAAGCCGCTCTCCAGAAGCTCTTCCCGGTACTCTTCCAAGTCGCGGAAGTCTTCAACAGCCCGACCCATGGCCTCCTTCGCCGACTCCGCTTCTGCCTTCGCGATGTCTGCATCGGCCTGGGCGATGGATAGACCTTCTTCGGCCTTAGCGAGGTTTCCGAGACTTACTCAGAGCTGCTCGCGTTCGGTCTTCAGCTCCTTGGCGAAGCTGTCCCGCTCGTCCCGAAGCTGACGGACGGTCCGGGACTTCTTCTTCGCGTCGTCCCGGGCCGACTGCAGCTCTGATTCCGATGTCGCCAAGGCTCCTGTGAGTCGGGAGACCTCCTCCGTGAGCCGGGAGACCTCCCCCTCAAGTCGGCCCTCCTGGTCGACCGACTGCTGCAGCTGGTCGACCAAGATGACCCTGTCGGCTTCGGTAGCCGCGACCTTGTCCCTCCAAGCCGCGCGCAGGTCATCGAACTTTCGATATCCGACCTCTAGCTCGGATATGTTGTAGACCAGCTGCATAAAACAAGACCGACCGTCAGAAGATCGAACTCACAGAAACAATAATGGAAATAAAGAAGAGAGAGACTCATCCGGATCATCATCAGGTAGAATGAAGACAGCATGTCGGAGATACGCTAATTCTTCATCGCCTCGATGTCGGCTGGGAGAAGGAGCGCCTGGCACAGCCTCCTGGCCAAGTCGTGGTTGGCCAGGCCCGACGCACCTTCGGAAAGTGGGAGGTCGGTCGACCCCCCACCACCGACCGACCTTTCTTCGTCGTCGGATGCCATCGGGGCCTTCCCTCGACCGGACATCCAGGCCCTGACGTCGGAGAAGGACGGCAAGCTGGAGCCCGACCGAGTATCCACCGAAGGCGCAGCAGTAGCAAGCGCGGGTTGCTCAGGCTCGCGCGCCTCCTCTCGATCCTCCTCCACCGGCTGAGCAGCCGGCGCGCCATCGACCGATTCCTCGGCCGCCCTTCTTTCGGGCGTGGCAGTGCCCTCCCCCGACGGTCCCTCGGACGGGACTTCGACGAGCACTGTCGGCACCGACAGTGCGATAACAGGCTCCGCCTCCGACCTGGTCGGCTCGCTTGGCGGAGCCACCTGAGGTCGCTTGGGAGGCCGCGATGGACCGACCCCTTGTGCCGGCCTCTTCCGAACGGCGTACTGACGTACATCGGCTGCCGTCAGTCTTGACCTCGACGGCATATCTGCAAAACGACGACAAGTGGTCAGCACCATAAAGGAAAAGAAAAAAGAAAAGAGGAAGGAAGACAGGGAACCAACCCAAGCGAGGGACCAGGCTGAGACCGGCGTCATACAGCGCCTGCTCGGTGACGAGCTCCCTCTGCTTCGGCACCGAAATATCCTTCAGCCGGTGGAAGTCTTCTCGGTCCTCAGCTTCCACCCGACTGTTCTCGTTCAGTTGGGTTCGGGGATTCTCTCAACGAGCAGGAAACCCCCATGGAGTAGAAGAAGATACAAAAAAGAACTGGTTCTTCCATCCATGAATGGACGACGGAAGACCAGTGATGAAAGAAAGCCCATTCCGAGGATTAAAGTACCACCACCCTCGGGCTTTAGGGTGGGGTCGGAGGACGAAGAAGGCTCGGAAGAGGAAAATCCGAGGGACAGTCGGCAAAAGCCGACACAACAAAGCAAAACTGACTATTAGCCGAACTGAGTTCGGTGCGAGTTGAGCCGGACATAGCCCGTAATAGTCGAGCATATTCTGGATGAACTCCGGGACCGGGAAGCGAAGACCGGCCCGGAGGTCCTCAACATAGAAGGCCACCTGGCCCTCAGGAGGGCTATTAACCCGACCATTGGCACCAGGGGCGAACAGCCGAAACTGCTCCGGGATGCAATATTGCTCCCGGAGCCGATCGACGTTCGGCCCCGAAAGTGAAGAGACCTCCACCTCTGGGGTCGACCGAGGGTCGTCAGTCGGCTCTCCCGACCGAACTCCTCGTGGGGATGTTCTGGCCATGGACCTGAACGAAGGGCGGAAAACAAGGAGGGAGACGATAAAGATGGGGAAGGCCCCTAGAAGAAAAAGAGAAGACCCCTGAGAAGAAGGAAAACAGAGTACCTGGAACGGGGAACTACACGCGCAGAGTCTCGACAGCAAAGTGAGGGGGGTAAAAATCTGGGTATGGGTGACCCTGTATATATAGTATCCCCTGACGGTCGAGATGAAGGCACGACCAACGAGGGATACCCAGATCACGCCACGTGGCGTTATCCGGGCCGTCCGTCGGCCCGACGGTTCAACACACCCATCCTCAGATCGAGCCACGTCACCTCCATCCGCTCCAACGGGCCCGTCCCAATGGCCACCTACCACGTGGCACAGAGGCCATGACGTTTCGTATCCCCGAAGGGGCAGCGGGAACGACGGTTTCCCTTCCCGATGGGACGGGACGTCTGACACCGATAGGACATCTGACGCCAGCGAATCGTCCGACATTCACGAGGCGCCCGTCATCATGTCAACCCAAGGTACGGTCGTCATACCAGCCCACGGGACGGTCGGAACTTGACACGCTTGTAATCTACTCCTTTCGCCCGACACTGCTGCCCCAAACAAAGACATTGGCCAGCGCGCCATCCGACTCAGGAGTGGAGGGGGGCAACTGTTGGGGAATGCCGACCGACCCCACTCATGCCGACTCATCATCGGGCCTACATGTTCCATGCCCGACTTTGCCGACCGACCGACGGGAGCCGTTACCGACCGATCGGCGGTTATCGACCGACCGAGGATACGTCGGTCGGACAGATCTTTTCCGCTCTCCCGACCGACTGCACCATGGAGTCCGATGTCCGACTCCTGCAACGCGCCCGACTGACTGTCGGAGGGGCTCGGATCTTCACCCGACGCCCCTCAGCTGGCTACCGACCTATGGTCGGTCGGCTCCTCCAATCGCCGTACTACTGCCAGAGACTGTCAGCCCTGACAATGGCATGCGGCACTGCCGCCTAGGGGCATTATCCCATCTAAGGCATGGTCAACCCTAGCGATTTGACAGCCCCACAGCGATTTGATACCCTCACGACGGCTCTGACAGTCCTCAATGAGTTGACAATACTTCAATTGTCCGCGCCATTAATGACGGCGCCATACCATGCTCCACTATATATATCGGGGAAGGTAACAGTGCTAGAGGTCGACTCGAAACCCCTGAACTCCCTCCTCTCTCTCTCTCTCGTTGAGCTCTCTGCTTTCATTTCACTGTTGCCTAGTCTCCTCTCTGACTTGACCGTCGGAGGGTCCCCATCGGAGCCGTCTCCGGTCAGTATGGACTTTCTTTTGCAGACACTCGTTCCCGACGACCAGGCGATGAGGGGATTGACCGCAACAAAATTCATACATTTTGTTGTCGATAGGCAGTTGCTAGGCTCCCTTTTGCTAAAGTTTTTCATCGTCGCAACCTTGCCCATCCAGATGACACAATCGAAATATTGAATCTACAAGTCATCACTTCTTTAGCTGTCACAAAGTTTGACAGATCTTGATGTGTTTCACAATTGCTTGGATGGCTAACGTGCATGGCCATGATATATCTTTCTTAACAAGACCAGCCATTGGGAGGGACGATCACGTGAGACTTTCTTTTTTTTTTTTTTTCCGGTAAGAATCACGTGAGACTTTCTTTGGTGGCTTATTTGTTCGGGGAATGTACATCCGGGTCTTTCTTTAACTGAACTTTAACATGTGGTTCTTTGACCATATAGCTTTTAACTTCTAGTCCTGCACAGACTCATGCAAGGTCCACACACACTTACACTTATGATGGTTCTCCTACATAGTTATATTGTCCCTACATAAAGTAACATCAACTATCTCAAAATACACTTATATATGTATGTGCTATTTTTATAAGTGGGTACATATTGGAGTATAACTGAGTACAACTTCTCAACATAAGGATGGCAATGGATCCGATATGAATGGGTTCCCCGTTCGCTGTACCTACTCCATACTTGCACAGATGGCTAGAGCATTAAGATAAGGTAGGTTATAGAGTTAGATGGGATGGAGTGGAACATATCCAATAAGTTGAAGTTACAAAACTTAATTATTTTTATATGCAAAATTTTTTTTTTCTTCGAAAAAAGATTCGTGAAAAGTTACGTTAATATGACTTGAATTTTGAATATTTTTTATGAGCTCGAATTATAATCTGATCCGAAAAACTCATGTTATGATCTGAATGAAATTTTTTGAGAGGTCTGTAGTGAGAAGTTTTTTGGTGAGAAGTTTGAAAAATCAAATTAGACTGCGGTTAGCATTTGAAGAGTTCTGAGTGATTATATCTCTTTTTTCATCATAATAATTTTTTTTTTCTGATGTCTTATTTGTGAACGTAGACTTTACAACCGAACTATATAAATTCTATATCCATTTTTTCTTATCTTCTCTATCCTGTGATTGTATGAATCTACATGTGCTCCACTTTTATACTTGCTGTAACAAGTTATGTACATCATATTGGGTTTGAGATGAGTTTTTTCATGATCGGCATCCAGCCCCATCCCACTACAGGTCCAATAAAGCTTGTCTCGTTCAAGTAAGATGACCGATGGGGTAAAGTAAATTACCACCCCTAGCTCAATATGAAAAATTTTGGTCTATGATTCTTCTTGAATATTCGCATGGTTGGCATTCTCTTCTTAATGAAAACATTCCAAAGCCCTAACATGTGAAATATCATCTTTTGGACTGCGCAGAAATGACCAACCCATAAGTTGACTCAAAAAGATAGGTATCTTGGGAATGCCATGTGCAGTAAAACATGACCGAGATGTTTTCTTACAATTTCATTTGACAATGCCATATCCACTACTAGATTCCATCTCCATAATCCATGATAAAGATGGATGACAAGGTTGCAAACCAGATTAATTTTATTCAACTGAACTGGCAGCTAAAATCCAAAGTCAATTCTCATTGTTAAGCACAGAGACAAGGAACAAAAATGATGATCCAAATAATTATTAAGATAACAGCAATGTGAGAAAGCGAGCAGTATTTTCTTGCACAAGTGACCGACATGCATCATTGCTGAATCACAAAAGGAAAATAGATGATCTGAATTTGGAAGCTTCCACTAACCTAAAACATATGGTCCTTTGTCTCTGTAAGCATATTTCAAGTTCCAAGACTAGTCTGAAAAATTTTAAAAAATACAGGCTTCAGGTCAGCTTTCAACCGCCACCCCTTGTGCACAAAAATTTCTTCAAGACATCAAAATAAGAGGATCCAGACAACGGCCGCAGGAAAGTTTCCTTTGCTTCCTTCTGTGGCAAAAGCTATTACAAAGAGCTTGTAAAGGTGAGGCTACAGAACACATCACGATGCCACTAGATCAGGTATCTCTGCTTCGACTGACAACAAAGCTGCATGCACCTTGCCTGCCCATGTGTCCAGTCGACTACATAAGGATTTGATCTGTGAAATCCCCAAAACCCTAGGCTGCACCCATGAGACATGAACTGTGCCCTCAACTTGATCTATCATGCCTTCAATAAGATGAACCTGCATAGGATTTTGAAGCATTAATACAATGTCATGAAGTGGCAAGAAAAAATAAAATACACATACTGCATTTTTCCCATACTATGCAAGGGCAACGACAATTCAGGTAGGATATATCTAACATCAGAATGATGAAAACGATTAATATATAATCAATTTAATCAGACTGCATTTCCTTTTGCTCTTGGGCTAATATGTGCCTTGGAGTGAAGATGACTCCCCCTTTTGAAAGTCACGTACCCCATTTTCTAGACTCTTCCTTGTTGAGAAGAATTTCGAAAGATTGATCCTTCATTTTGAGAGTTTACAGAATGACCATTCGGGCAGATCTCCCTCCTTAGTCAACAAAGATAAATGCAGAAAGTATTACTTGCGGAGAGGCTTTTCATTAGAAGATATTCCACATCTTCAATGGAAAGTCTAGTTTGTTTGGCAACAACACTTAATGGAATTGTTCGATCTTCAGATGGTCGGCTGCAATGAACAAGATTGCAACATGCAAATCATGCAGCAATGTAAAAAAATTAAATCAATAAAATTAAAAAAAATTGAAAAACATGAGCATAAAACTTGAGGTCCCTGTATTGTGCTGAAGAAAAACTGTATCACAAGCATATTTGGCACTGCCTAGCAGATCTTAACCTAAAGATGATTTCCATCAAACAAAGAATATTGATTTTTTCAATTAGCTTCTTCTCATTCTAATGCAGGCTGTGCACTCAAAGCAGCACTATGGACATCGCAGAGTTCTTGATAGCGTTTCAGATTGCCACCGTTGAATGCCTGAAGTATATGGTAAAGCCACTCCACTTTGGTTCCAAGAAGACTACTGATCTGCAAAACATATTATAAGCTCAACATATCTAACTGTAAGTGGTATATTTGAATTCGGAGTTATTTAGTGGGAGATAAAAAGCAAAAAGGCTCATAAAAGACTAAGTGCATCAACTCATAAAACAAAGAAGAGAATATCACAAGCAATAAGTAAAGAAAGAAATTAACATTTTACCAACAAAATATACACCAGATTGTCTTCAAAGAAACCCATTATTGTACTTTTCGTCGTAGAATAGAAAATAGGACACACTGAAGACTTTCAAATGTTCCTTCCTTTCCTTGTCATATTTGGTGTTTCCACCAAAATCTAGACTTGCTGCCTAAAAAGGAAAAGGGTTTATTCTAAAGTCAATACTAGCGGAATTTTATCTTTCCTCAGACTCCATTGAAGACTAAAGAACAAATAAAATCCAACAACCAAGCAAGAGCTCCCATTTCACTTTGAACTTTTTCAATGCTTCGAGATAATTGCACCTTCTATGGCCATTCAATATTATAAAAAAAATGTGTTTACAGATTCAGACAGTGATGCATACAAGGTGAAAATTCTAGACATTAGAACTTTGATATAGAAGCATAATAAAACAATGGCAAGGTTAAAAACAATAACTATGTGGTAGCTGAATAATGGTAATGTGGAAAATAATGCATGTTGGATCAACAAGGCACATTGAATCAAAAGCTAGCCCAAGCATTAGGCCTAGACTTGGATGAGGAGAATAATAAATGAGTGTATTACATAACAAAATGGGTAAATAAGTGGTCGATACGGCTATCATTAGCAACAGACGGCAGAGAATTATTTGTAAGAAAACCTAATCAGATAAATTATCAATTTTGCTGGGATCACAAATTACAGGAAGCCAGAGTTGGGCATGTCAGAAAGTATATAGGCAATCAAGATCATATGCAGTCATGGACTTTTTTTGATGGTGATACTTACAAGGTTTGTATATTTGCTCCCCCTTTAACAGAACATTTTGCAACTATCTAAACAGCTTAAGAGAAGAAAAAGAAACAGGTTTGGCCCCCTTCCTCCCAGATAAACTCTTCTTCAACTTAAAATTTGAACACAACTTAATCTATCAGGTAATCCAATTAATCCAAACAAATCAAAGAATTCCTTACCAAAAAGGGAAAAAATCAATAAGAATTGCCAATCACCAGTATTCAAGTAAACCAGCCACACATCATCCTGGATATCTCAGTTTTGGTAGAGCTAAGGTCAGTCCGGTACGTACCAGTACCATACCAAACTGGCCATCGGCTGGGGTGAAGCCCGGCCCTAGTTCAATGAACCTTAATTTACCCTCTATTACTATCTCTCTGCTCTATTCTTCGTCACCTTTGTTCAATCAGTCCTCTTTCCTTCTACCATCTCGCTGTTTTGGCCGTAAAAAAGGATAAATATTCAGATCTAATCGGATCTGAAATCTCTTTCCTTCTACTTTCTCATTGTTTTGGTTGTGAAAAAGAATAAATATTCAAATTTAACCGGATTGAAAATTTGTTTCTGCTCATTCCATTTTATTTGCAGCCCTAGATAAAAGGGGCTGAAATAGATTGTGATTTGGAAGTTTTGGAATAATTATTTAAAAATTATCACAAGAAAAACAAAACACCTGGAAGCACTGGACCAAGGCTATCCTAAACATGGTCCAAACCCACCCCCCCCCACCCCACAAAAATAATAATAATAATATTATTATTATTAATCAAATATATATTTCTTACCACATGACATGCACTGCATGCATATATACATCAATACGTGTACTACCATTCAATAACCATAAGTAAAATACACGTGCTTGGTATTACAATTCTACCCATTTGTGATAAAGAAGGATCTAGCCTTATGTGACTTTAAACAACAAAAAGAAAATCCACATCAACAAATATAGGTACACAAGTAAAATTCCTTCTTGTCAATGCAGTATCCAGATAAAGTAAAATTTCTTCATTGTCAATGCAAGACCCAGGTAGAACGTGGATCTAAATAGGTACATGAGTAAAATTCCTTCACTTCAATGCAGTATCCGGATAGAGTAGAATTTCTTCATTGTCAATGCAAGACCCAGGCAGAACGTTGATCTAAACACGCGTTCTTTGATACAAGTAACATATAAGGAGGAAAAATAAACACAAGCAAAAGGAAACTACAAATTAACATGGGAGTATAAGATAAACTAGAACAAAATTCCTCTAAACCAAGAACAAATTCCCTCTTGCCCAAACAAAAATAATAAAAATGCAACTAAAAACTCAAGAAGTCCAGATGCATTGCTTCATACAGCACTATCAACCGAATTCTTTTTTCTTTACAGCAAAGAATTAAACAAGTTTCTGTGACACAATATAAACAATTAATGGTTTGATATTTGCCATAAAAATAATGTAATGTTTATGTAAAACTTCCACTTACAATTGGATGGGCGAGCAATTCCCCAAAGTTATACATGTTATCACCCAGCAAAGCAGAAAGGAAAAGGTCAAATGCCAAATCCTGAATATGCAAAATAGGAAAAAAAATTAGTTAAGGACCACAAGCATTACAAGATTAAACAATTCGCTTTCAACAACTCCTAAGTGAGAGACTAAATCAAAAAATAACAAGAAATTTTGGTGGAATAGATAATAAAAGCTTGTAAACGGACCTTGAGCTTTATTTCACAAGCAGCAAGTATCGTTAAAGTAAAAAGAAGTGAAAAAATCATAATAAACTCTGTTGTCTGTTAAAGTAAGGGCCTGTTTGGATGTCTGCACAAAATATCTTATGGGGAAGATCACACAGTTGTTAAGTGCGAGAAGAGGAAGAACACTCTTTTAGTAAGTCACCATGACATAATCACACTCTTTTAGTAAGTTATCCATGCAGCTGTATGTCACACTCTTTTAGTAAGTTATCTATGCAGCTGCATATATGTATGCAGCCCCACGACCGCTCTGCATATGGCATAGGCTGCCTTCCTATATGGATAGGTCAGATGTTGGGTGCCCAAGTGACCCAAGCCTTGGATATACATCCCTTTCTCTCTACAATTTTTTTTTTCTATTTTTGACTGAGCTATTCTAGAATTTCTAATCTTTATCTATTATTATAATTTATTTACATTTTAATATTTTTTAACACAAATTATATAGGCAGGCATCTAAGCGGCAGTCTTAAGACGTAAGCACTGTGGGGTACCTTGAGTACCAACACATAGCGGCTGCTTTTTGCATAACAACATGATGGTAAGCCAAAATTATAGATAGGGAAAAAGAAGAGATTGTTATTCACTTTTATCCTATCCACAACAGTATGATTATATAGTTTTTGAAAAAGTTGACATATTAGCATTTGTGGAAATACATGGAACTTTTATAGCCGCATGAGCGATCATCAGGCTTGAAGACTCATATTACAAGCAGGCCCCAGCTTAAAGCGCCTCAATCTTAGGGTATTGCTTAGTAAAATAGAATTTATACAGCCACAAATGACACAGACAATGCCACAAAATATCTGAAGTCATGATATGTGATGATCTGCCTAACTCTAGTTACTGAGCACATTTTGCTTACAACATCTTCACTACTGTAAACTGGAACAAATGCCAGGCATGACTGAAGAAGCATAACCAACATCTGCAATCTCAATAGCAGGTATCGTACCAGCACCTTATCGGTTCAGTACAATATGGATCAGTATGGTACAGTATGCACCGCATACCAAGACAGCTTTTAAGCTATTTTTCTCACTTTTTATCTCAGTACATCTCGATATAGGTCGGTACACACACCGGTTCACCTTGGTTGTAACAACCCAAATATGATTTTTGTACCGACTCTGACTTGGTATGGTATAATACACCCTGAGCCGAGCAGTTCAAGGTGGTACACAAGCCCATGAATATAACCAATCCTTGTGTAAGTATTAAATTGACATCTCAAAGAAAAAGAACATATAGACATGCCTTCTCCATTCTACCTTAGCGGCTGTTTGGAATTTGGATGCCGGCATACGTTGTCCATTAGATAAGTTTCTCATGGTCGAAGTCCAAGCTCGAAGCACACAATCCCCAAAACATAGAGATGCCGAATTCCTTTTGAAAGGTGATCTCCATTATCTCTTTCTTTTAGGGATTCTGCACTCCAAAGTTTCCATAATCTATTAAGTTCTTTTCTCTAATCCATTAAGTCCTGATTGTTAACTAGATAAGATATATTTTAAGGATAAGTTACCAGTCAAGCAATCCCTTAAAGATTTTGCAAAGCAACATGCCCAAAAAATGGAGTCAGCCATCATTAATCATCAAATGAATATGATACCAAGGCAAACCACCAACTCCTCTCCATGGATACTTCTTAAGCATAGATTGTTCAACCAGTCAACAAACAAAAAGCAATGAACAACCATGCGAAGGCCATAATTCTGAGTTAAGCACAGATCAACAAAAACATCTAGACTAACCAACAAATCATTTACAGCACAAAATGTAGAAGGAACAAAAGGCACATGTATGTATCCATAAGATCAGGCAAGACAATTCTGTATGTCCTGAACTCCAAGGAATCATGAGAAAGTCCATCAATCTGAGTTAAGCACAGATCAACAAAGACTTCTAGACTGACCAACAAATCATTTACAGCACATAATGTAGAAGGAAGAAAAGGCACATATATGCATCCATAAGATCTGGCAAGATAATTCTATGTGTGTCCTGAACTCCAAGGAACCATGAGAAAGTAGATCATTCTGAATTTAGCACATATCAACACAGGGTTCTTGACTAATCAACAGACTATATCAACTCACATCATACAGAAGAAACAAATGGCAATAATCCGAAAAGTAATGAGATACACAAGGAATCCTACCAGGCAACCATGAGAAGGCCCTTAATCGAGATTTAGTTGACATTCAGCACACTCTTTTAGGAAAAAAACATAATGGATGCTTTAACATTTATCTTGCAATATAGCCTCCCAAATACCAAGTGTCAGAATATCTCCCCAACCTCTCCCAAAAGTAGTGTTACTTAGACACTCGACATAGATGCCAGGCATCCTCAAGTATCAGACATGACAAACCTCCAAAAATCTAGGCATGGGGACATCACACAGACACACGCACATAGAGTTGGACTATATGTTAACTCGACGAAGGAGCTAGGATTCAAAATCAATGACGGACCATCCAAATTCAAGATCCAAACTACTGAACATGATCTCCACTATTAAGAAAAAACCTAGAAACCAGATATGTATTTTGGAGGTCTCTAACCTAATCATCGAGTAGATGTCAAGGTAGATGGATCTAATAACATGATATTATATTTTACTATGATCTAACAAACACAAACTAGTGAATTTAAATCGATTTAAATTTTAAGATGTGTAGCTGATGATCTATAAAGTGGATTTTCAATTATATATTCTATCGTATATTTTACCACACTAGTACAATAGACACCATTCATTTTTGCACCAACACGATGCAAAGGTTAGGTCCACAAAGATATACGAATTTTGGCTTTAGACTTTTTTTTTGCATAGATCAAGTTCAATGGTCTGGATCTTCAATTCAGATGGCCTATCATTGATTTTAAGATCATTAACTCCTTCAAGAAATTAGCATAAAGTATGTAATCCAACTATATATAGAGAAGGTTAATTAGTTCCAGGGAACAATCAAGCTGGTCGTTTCCATTCATAAATGACAAAAGCACCCCTATTCATTGCACAAAATAGGTGGCTGGTTTTGTTATTTGGCAAATGCAATGAATGCAGTTTTCCTACATTGCTTGTTTCACTTTTTATTTTTTAGCATATTGATTGTACTTGTCAAATGACAAAACTACTTCCATGCAAGGTATCCTTGTCATTTACAGGTGGGAACAACGAAGCTGGTTGTTCCTTGGAAAGAAAATAGCTGTCCCCTATATATATTTGTTTTTGTAGTTTGTTTGTTTCTTTTGATGCTTATTCAAAAAGAAAAGAAACTAGAATTATAAATGCTATTTAACAAATAAACTAACAGAACAACCATGAGTTTGCATGTTGTTTAATTTATTTGTTAGGTTCATTTAAGATATGCTAACATGCTTAGATTGATAACAGACTATGATTTATTTATATTTAAAACATAACAATATTCCACTTAAGGTGTCCATATAATCTTGATAACTTTGTATTGAACATCTCAGGAACACTTTGCTCGAAGTGTCAAGCAAAACTTAAGAACACTGAAAGTATTCAACACTTAAAAGTAAGAGTCTATATGACACTTCAAAAAAAGTGCAAAATGTCAGACATTTTTCGTTGATGTCAATAGGACCCTTCAAAGTGGAGTGTCCACCTGTGTCATATTATGTCCTGCCATGTCAAAGTATCCAAAAGTGTCAAAACTTCTGGATAGCTGAAAATGAAGTGTCCAAGTAACATAGTCGAACATAAACTAGGTTAAGGATGGTTAAGACTCAAAAATCAAAGCACATAGAAATTAAATTGTCCACATTGGATGGTTAAGGATAAGGCTGTCAATGGGCTGATCCAGCCCACGCAACCCAAGGACCTAGACATTTAAAAAAAAAAAGTGCTGGGCTCCATATAAGATTTCAGGCCACAATGTGCAGATAGTAACGAACCTAAATTCTTTTTTTTTGTTGGTGCGCCCTAGCTCGAATTTTGGCAAAAGATGAGGAATTATGAACTCGGCAATGTTAGGCACCAATTCATATATTCATACCATCCACCTCACAAAACATGACAGATGGCACCTGCACAGCCAATGCTGCTCTTTCTAAAACATTATAAAGCAAATGTTGTTTAATCTTTAGCTCAATATTATCACATGTTAAATCTATTTAAAATATGAGAAGCAATTTACCAAAAAAAGTATGAAAAGGAAGATTCTCTTCAGCTTCTCATAGATGAAGTATCCATGAGTAATTCAGGTAATTAATTCATGTCAAATGAATATTTAAGGATAGCATATGTCAGACTTAGGCCATATTCATAGGATTTTTTTTTTTCTTTTCAGGTATAGGCAATTCCATGAATAGTGAACAGGAAGCCTGCCATTCTATTGTAGTATTAGTGCTCGGATCCTATGAAGGATAAACTAAACATCAAACAGCCAAGACACTGATTCTCCTACAAGGACATGGAACAATAATTACGGACAACCCCATTGTAGAACTACATGTAGAAAAAACTAACAACTAATCTAGTACAGGTTCCAAAAACTTACATATAGAGTACCTTTCATCTAACAATCAGAACAGTATCAATGATTGAATTGGTCAGAGACAATGGAATGTCTTTAGGAACAACAGCACCTTGTCCACAAGATAGTTCTGTTCCCCACCATCTCAAAAACTAACCTTTGGAAGGTTTCCCGTGATCCTTTGGACTGAAAACAACTAACGCAACTAAAGAATAATCCATAAACCGTCGAAAAAAGAAAAAACAAGAAGTTAGGGAGAAGGAACGGACCTGAACGACGGCTAGGGCCACGAACTGCTCAAGCTTGAGGGTGAGCTGGTGCCAGAGCTTCCCCTGGTACAGGTCGGCCAGGGAACTGTACCACTCGGCAAGGTCCGGCTGGGCGTTCCGCTGCGATTCTAAGTATTGGAGTGCCCCCGCCATGAATGGATCGACCTCCGCCCCGCCCCAGAGAAGAGATCGAGACGATTCGGGACGAAATCTTTAGACCCTAGCTTGGCTTTTTGGCTTTTCCTCGCTTCTTTCCCTCGCCTTCCCTCTTTTTTCCCCTTTTCCTTTTTTGGAAAAACCCAAAGGCTTGCGTTCTCTTCGGCGAAGAAGGGAGGAAACTGGAAAACGTCCATCCGACCGAGCGCCGGCTTTTTATGTCGGGGTTGTCTTCAAGGATTTACCGTCTGATGGATGGACCCCCGGTGAACCATTGGCCCGGCATGTTTTAGCTGTTGGGGGGTAAATAGGAGACAGCCTTTTGAGGATCGCGAAACGTTTTCTTGAATTGCATGTTCCCATTGCCCTTGGAAACGTGGCATCGCTCCATTGAGCCGATCCAGCATTGTATTTTTTTTATTTAATTATTTTAAAAATTCTACATATTTTGAGGGTTTCATGTTTATTTCGAACTTTGATTCGTATAACTTTTAATATATTTCAATTTTTTTTATAGTCATTACTATCATCTAATTATCGTGACAAAAATAATGTGATAGATGATATGATATACAATACGAAATGATGTGATAGATGTTTTTGATATGGTATTTCTCAACTAAAATTAAATTATTTTTTATCTTTTTAATTCATCATCTATATGATTTTATCTTTCTTTTTTGTCTTATTAAAATTTTTTATTCTTATTTTTCTCCTCTCATATGACGATCAGAAAGCAGCAACTGAGGTATTAATTCAAAGTCTTTTTGAAAATAAAGATTTGAGGAATGTTGAAAGATCAATGTGCGAGTCTCCAAACTACAGCATTGACTTGATAGGAAAAAATGATAGCATAGGATAGTATAAGTATGGTCTCTTATTTAAATTATAGATTTCATGTAGCGATAACAATTTTAAAAGAAGATTCAGAGATTGTCAAAACTGTCAGATAACTCTGATCGATCTTATAGTTATAATGTCGCTTGTTTGATTATGCTCTTTGTACATACTTATTGTTGTTTCTAAAATGAATTGTATTATGATTATTTTGCATAAATTGATCTGAAAATAAAAGATCAAGCTAAAGTAGCTCTTTTTAAAAAAAAAGATGAAGCGCAGGATTTGAAAGCTAAGATAAAAAGATTTTTTTACAATCATTAAAAGTATAAAAGAGAAAATTCAGAATTGAAAAAATATGTGTTAGAGTTGAAAGGAGAGACAATCGATTTGTTAGGAATGATGAAGCAATGAATAAATAATTTTTTTTTGGCTTATTGGGCTGCATAAATTTTCTATCTCTTTATTGATTATGCTACGTCGCCCAATCGAGAGAAGTGGTATACTTTTTCTCCATTGAAGGTGGTGCACAAAGGATTTCTCAGACGCACAATAAAAGCCAGCATTTTCTGATCCGACATCTTTTCCAGCCCTTACCCGACCCAATGGCTAATGGACTTTTCTCTGCATCTGAGCCCGAGAATTTTGGGTCGGGTTAGGTCCAGCTATAGCAGCCAAGTGAAAGCCTAGCCCATCGCTCGTTCTTAGGCGGCAAGACACGTCGAACAGACAGCCGCCACACGTGATTAAGATCAACGGCTATTATGCAACAACTCCCATCCCTTAAACCCTACAGCCTTTCCTCCAAACCCCTCGCCCTTCTAATTCCTAGCATCCCCTCCAACAAAACCCTCCAACTTAGGGTTTTTCTTCTCCAAAGCCTTCCTTCGAATTCTCTTCTTGCCGCCTCGCTACGTCGGAAGAATAATGACTAGTGCTCGGGTAGTAGCGGCGGCCGGAGCCCTGGCCTCGTTGGCGCTGGCGGCGGAGCACGTCTACGCCGACGGCTTCTTCCACTTTCCCGGCTCATCCTCCTCCTCCACTCCGGTGGCGCCTCCGCCGCAGGCGATTCCCGGGACAGGCCCCCCTCTGCCCGAGGTCGCGCCGAAGGAGGAAACTAGGGTTCGGAATGACAATCCTCGTACCACGGCGACGGGGTTTGATCCCGAAGCGCTGGAGAGGGGAGCAAAGGCCATCCGGGAGATCGAGAAGTCGTCTCAGGCGAAAAAGGTTCAATCCTGGTACTGATCTGCTGCCTTTTTGTTGGTTGTGTAGAGCAGGAGATCTCAAATTGGCCTTTGTTTTTTTAAATTTTTTGTGCCCCCTTGTCGGTGGGGGTTAGGTATTTGACCTATTAAAGCACCAAGAGGAAACAAGGAAGGCGGAGTTAGCTGCAAAGAAGGCGGAGTTTGACGCAATGAAAGCTCAGCACGAGACGGTAAGATTTAGTCGTATCAATGTTTTTCTTTTTATTTTTCTTTCCCAATTATAAATTTCTAAAGGCCCGTTTCGTATTGCTTTTCTTTTCTGTTTTTGTTTTCAAAAAACTCAAGAAGAAAAATGAACTAGACTGAGCATCATACCCTTTTATTTTTTGAAATTGTTTGTAAAATCTTTAAAGCTTTTGGAGTAAAAATTTTATTTCTCTCAAAAAAGAATGAAAATAAAAACAAGGAACAGCAGAAGTTTTGTGGAAAAATGCTGTCTTTGGCATCAATCTGAATGCGGCATTGCACTAATTTGCAGAGAAACAAAATACAAAAACAACAATGATGGCAATTAGGTTCTAAATTCTTTGTTTTCAGTCACCTATTCCCCTCTCAATGATGTCATTTGAATTATAAATATAAATCTCAGTTAATATTTGTTAGACCAATTGCAATTGTCATTCTTTATCCAGTTATAACTGTTTATAACATTGGTGGTTCTGGGATCCAGTAAAACCCAACCCCCTCCCCTTCCCCATGGTGCACTCATGTGCATGCTCACACCACCCCAAGAGAGAAGGAGAGAGTTCCGCACATGCATGTACTCACTCCAACCCGGCTATTCCTTTTCTTTGACGCTCAAATTGGAATGTATTAGATTAAAATTTGGGATGATGTGGGTTATTGAGTGGCTAAATCTGATATTATACTGTCTTGCAGGACAGGCAGCGTGTGATCTATGAAGAGCAGAAAAAACTAACTCAACATCAGGCACAAACGAAGGCACAAATGGCTCGCTATGAGGATGAATTGGCCAGAAAAAGGATGCAGGTATGCCTCATATCATTTCGACTATAGGTAGTTTCTTTTTTCCCTTTTCTTGCATAAGTTCGTTAGCTTCTCATTGTTATTTGCAGGCAGAGCATGAAAGTCAACGAGCAAGAAATCAAGAACTTGTGAAAATGCAAGAGGAATCCTCCATCAAGTTGGAACAAATACGACGTGCTACTGAGGAAGATATTCAAGCCCAGCGAAGACAGACAGAGAAGGAGAAAGCAGAGATAGAACGTGAAACAATCAGAGTTAAGGCTTTAGCAGAAGCAGAAGGAAGAGCACATGAAGCCAAATTGGCTGAAGAGGTAAATAGGAGGATGCTGGTTGAGCGAGCCAATGCAGAGAGGGAGAAATGGGTATCAGCAATTAACACAACATTTGAACATATAGGAGGTGCTAACCTAGTAACACATTTATTCAATGCTAATTTTTTACTATAAAAAAATGTTCCAGGTCTTTGTGCCTGTCATAACGAGTTTATATTTGATTGGTTACACTAATTCATTTCTAAATTTAGACACAGTGGTAATTCATGATTAAGATTTGCATGCATGCCGCTAAGCTGTCAGTTTTTGTTAATTGAATTAGTGAAGAGCCATAGATTTTTTGTTGCGATGTATGAGACAAATATGGGTGTCGCTCGATGGCATGGTTATACTCTTATGATTGACAACAACTAAAACTTAAACAGTGACTTGCATATTGACATACATGCTTATTCTCCCATGTATTTTATGGAAATATGTCTATCGTGCTGGACTACAAAGTCCAAATCATCATGTCAGATGGAAACTTTGTGTAACTGATGGTTTTTAATTAATATATAGTATGCTAAAGGAGGAGCATGGCAAGATTAACATCGTCGACATGTTATTGTTTGAGCTTGATTAAAATGAGCATCAAAGCAAACTTCAATAGTTTTCTATGCTGTAAGTAGCTATTCAATGACTGCCATAACTCTTCCTGAGTACCATTTTTGGAGTCATGGATCATGGATTATTGAAGTGTTGTGTTGTCGTGCATATAAAAAGCATATTCAATGGCTGTAAGTAGCTAATAACTGACCCCAGCCTGCCTGAGATCTGTTGGATCGTGCTGGGACGAGGTAAGAGGGGCTTTGGGCCTGGATCAGGCCCCAGAACCCAGGCTGAATTGAATTCCTGCTGGACTCAAGCTGCCTTTGGTGTATCTCCTACAACGACTCAAGCATATGATTGACACTGCAAATACTGGCACAAAATTGATTTAGTTTTTCATTTCATGCAAATAATTGCCAAAGGATTTCCTGGGTTATGAAAGACAATTTCTTCTGTTTTTTCATTAAATATTTGACTGTAACATGTTGCACACTCGTTTCTCTCTGTTTAATAATGTAGCATGTTGTTGCTTGAGCACTAAATGAGGATAGCTAAGATGATTCTTGAATTCAATGAGTTGCTGATTGACCGGCTTTCATATATTGTTTATACAAGATAAGTGAAGCTGCCCAAGAATGACTAGTAATATTAAGCTATACTGAACTGTACATGGTGGTTTCCCAAAATGATCCTATTTCATTTCTTGCCACATCTATGTATGCAACAGCCTTTATTTAGTCAATAGTAGTAGCAGATTAACATTCAGCATCGATTCTTGGGAAGCTAGTGTTTTTTTTTCTCTTCCCTGCTTAATATTTCCTCTCCCGAGTTGATTAGAATCATGCATCGTCAACTTTTACATGTTCAAGTCATATATAAGTGGGCTATTCTGTTGCCCGTTGGGTTAGTATTTATACATTTTTGAATAACTATTTCAATCTCAAGCTTCTGTTTATGTGCATAAAAATCATGCTTTCTAGATTATTGGGATTCTGACCAACTCTGAGCTTTCAAATTCAGTAATGGTTTATTCATGGTTTCTTCTTCTTCTTCTTCTTTTCTTTTCTTATTTTTTCATAGGTGGTTTGCGAGCAATACTCACTGATCAAAACAAGTTGGTCGTAGCTGTTGGTGGTGTAACAGCACTTGCTGCAGGGATTTACACTACAAGGTATGGCACTGACATAAATTTGGAAGGTTCTCCATTTGTTGCCCTTATTCTTGCATCTGAATGCATTAAATGCATTTTGGTGTTTATAAAGTCAGTATTCAATATCTGTATCGGACTTGGTGCTTGTATGCTCCAGTTTAGTAGAAGTTACCTCAGCTCAGCTAAGCCTTGATTCTAAACCAGTTAAGATCAGCTGCATGAATTTTTTTCTCCATCCCACTGTGTTTAGGGCCAGGCTTTCTAAAAGATGTAGTGATATTAAGTCTTTCCATACTGCTTCATCCCATGTGATTAATTTAATAAAAGTTAAGAGATTAAAAATCTAACAATACCGACTTAACATCATATTAAATGTCTTACGTGTAGAGAAGATAAAATAGTTGTACTCCATACTAAAAGGCCAAGAATAGCTTAAGATATACAATAAGCATAGCCATCATGAATGTGAATGATTAACTTAGATAGCAGAATAAAGAAGGCTTTAATAAAGATTTAATCAAGAAAGTATTGTAGCTATGGAGTCATTGACCTTTATCTTAGTTAACTAGTCTTATCCCAATTATGTGGGATTAATGCCATGTAATTTTGTGCTAGAGATACTTTGAAATCTTAGGGCTGGTAATTGGGTATAGAAAGAGCCTCATTGGCTCTTTGGTTTATGCTCATGCAACTAGGGAGCAACCCTTCATGGCAAGGTTCACAACCGTGGTACTGGAACCTATATCAATACCATGTTGGTACAATGTCGATACACCTGATATAGGGGTTGGTTCACAATACAAACACTTGGTATGCTCTTGGTACTAAGTATTGGTTCAATATCGGTATGGTATGGTAATGTCTAGTATGGGGTGGTATGCACTGGTATTGCAGACCTTGCTTTAACCTTTTGCTATCAAAGGCACAACTTTCAAGCATTGAAGCTAAATTAGAATATGATCTTTAATCTATAACAATTTGGAATGCGAATGGGAAGTTCAAAGTTTGAAATGATAGATGAAGGTTTTTGTATACATGGGGATACACATGTCATGTACTTAACTAATATGTACTTGAACCAATGTATATCAAAGGTTGACCAAAGGAACAAATAGATTTGACATTGAGTTCAAGTCAGTTATAGAAGGCTATTATATATTAGGAAATAATACTAGAGATCTTATTTAATCAACTAATGTTAAGGTGAGTCAGAGATCTTATCCAATCAACTGACATCAAGATGAGTTATGGATCTTGTCTTTTGCTTATTTGTGAGAAACAAATGTGAATATACTTGTGAGAAGGTTCAAGGAGCTCCACAACCATAAATAGGGGTGCCTAGCTATTATAAAGAGCATCTTGAATTGAATAAATTTTCTAATTCTATTCTCCATTGTTCTATAAGAGTTCTTGATGGTTGGTTCTTATATCTTGCTACTCCATTGGTGGGTAGACCCTTTTTCTCAAGGAGAAAGATCATCACGTGCACTATTTTTTGTATCCAAGCGGGGATGATTTGTCTATGATGTTTTACATTGATATTTGAATAAATGGTTCACTAAACAAAGCACTTGTAAATTGTAATGGCCTAGCTGGAGATCGATCCAAGAAAACTGGAGATCCATCAGTTGCGAGAATAGATAGCATAATTATGTGGTGCGTGATCATGCGGTTGGCCATGATCACAGTCTTAGAGGATCGTATCAGGAGGATTATGTGACATTGGATGCATCTTCTGGGGCATCAACCCTTTCTACAATCGCACTCTAAATCAAGGTCGGTTCATCTTCCCCCGCTTGATGAGAGAGTCTCGCAGGATTGTAAAAGGCTCTTTAGCATTAAAGCCAAGCTTCCTGAGTTTTATGGGGAGGCTCAATCCAAATGACTTCCTTGATTGAACCACCACCATCGAGATGTTCTTTGAAGCTATGGGTGTCCCAAACAACTAGAAGGTGAAGATCGTGGCCTTGAAGTTATAAGGTTATGCATCTATATGGTGAGAAAATATCCAACATCTTGATTAAGCATTGGAAGATCATTGATTGACCAAAGTTGGCAAAGCATCAACAAGTCACTTTGGTTAGATCACTCTCATTCACTTTTTCAATCTTTTATGAAGCTTAAGGTGAAAGAAGCATCATCAACTACATGGAGAAGTTTTTCAAACTCTACGCTTTGGCATGCCAGCATGAAGATGAAGAAACTCATGTAGTCCATTATCTCAATGTTTTAGGGGTTTCCAATCTATGATGAGATCTCTAATCACATTATGGAGCACGTGAATGATGCCTATCGCAAGGCACTGCATGTAGAAAAGAAGATACGATGAGATCAAATGGCAATAAAGGGATCCACTAATGCATATGCTACAACGCATGCTCTGATACTAAAATAGGGCACACAGTGATGTTTTTCCTTGATTAACCCAATAATGGAGGAGCAAGATAGGATGAAGAAGAAATAACAATAGAGAACTTTTACAGAACAATGGAGAATGCAACCAGAAATTTTATTCAATTCAAGATGCTCCTTACAATGGCTAGGCATCCTTATTTATAATTGTAGGATCCCTTGAATTACCCACATTTTTTTCTTGTGAACAAGGAAAAAGTGAGAATATTCCCTATAATATACTTGGTAAGATTTTTGACTTATCTTGATGTTGGTTGATTAGATAAGATATTTGATTCGTGTTGATATCATTTGAATGGATACGATCGATGACTCATCTTGATGTTGCTTGATTAAATAAGATCTTAAGAATTATTTCCTAATATGTAGCATCTTTTCAAAACTGACTTAGGTTTCAAATTTGATGTTGAACCTTTTTGTTACTTTGGTCACGTTTTGATATAGATTGGTTTAAGACTTTAAGTACATGTCAGCCAAGTCCATGACATGTGTATGCTTCCTCATGGATTGGACTGAACTCACCCTAGAGTTGAAGGTCCGTCATTTCTCCAACAAAGCTAGGAAGAGCTTCATCAAATCAGCTTATGACATCCAAGAATCTTCAATGGTTGGTTTGTCTTCCACCTAACCAAGTTTTGAACATAGGATGTGGTCCAGTGTATCTTTAAGTATCTATTCAAGTAGATCTTTTGGTGTAATTGCTGGCAGTTGAGCTGGAGCCATCTTATTGTTCTCATCTCCATGGAAGTCAAAAAGATCTGCAGCACTAAAAGTAGCAGAGATATCATATTCCTTAGGAAGCCCCATGTGATTAGGTGTTGTCATTGACCTTCCATAAAATTTTGCAAGGGCCAATTGTTCGTTATTTTAGCTTGTTGTAGGTTTCAATAGGAAATTTTTCCCTCTGAAGGCAGGCCATCATAAGGCTACACTCTTTGAAAACTTTGTGCCAGTGTTATGCACCAACAACTTTTTTATGCTTGCTGTTAGATTCCTTTAGCTGCTTCCAAACTTTGTCATGGATGTTTTTGATATTGATCCACCAAGTCTTTTGCATCATAGTTGACTGACTTGGTATTTGGTGCTGGCACCAAATTGAACATGCTGTTTGGTGTCTCGTGCATACATGATCTTAGATTCTAGCTATTAAAGTAGTTATGCGAGCTATCGTAAGCAAACTTGGTTTGAGGAAGAGTCAAGTCCCAAATTGTCAGCCTGTCTCGTTCAAGGCATCTGAGTAAATTCCCAGGGCTTCTATTGACCATCTTGGTTTGGCCATCCATTTGAGGATGGTAAGCACTGCTAAATTGCAATGTTGCCCCCAATTTCACCACAACATCCTGTAATAGTGACTCATAAATCTAATGTCACATTTTGAAGCCGTAGTCTTGGGAACTTCTACAATTGAACTACCTTTATGAAGTGTAAATCTGCCACGCATCGAGCATCCATCATCTTCTGCCAGGGGATGAAGTGAGCCATCTTGCTAAATCTATCCACTACTACAAATATAGAGTTAAACCCGCTTCATGTTCTAGGCAAGCTAAGAATGAAGTCTATGCGCACTTCGACCTATGAAATTGCATGAATATATAAACGGTTATGGCGACACGTGTTTTGCACACAATCTTGAGTTGTTTGGCAGATTTGACATCTGATCACAGATTGGATCGCATCACACTGCAATTAGGGCCAATGATACCTTTTTCCTTTTTTCCCATGGCCATGGTTATGTCATGTCCAAAATGATCTCCAAGTCCTCCAGAGTTGTAGTTCTTGGATGATCTTCTTTCTCATGGAATAATTTAGGATGCAAACTTAAGTTTCAAAGTAGAGAAAACCATTGGTAAAAGGGAAGTTAGGAGTACCTCCATGCTTGAAGGAAACCGAGATAGCTCCAAAATCTGCATCTTCCTTCTACAAGTTTTTTAGTAGGTCAAAACCCACAACCTTGGTAGAGAGCGCATAGAGTAGAATATGTTGGCAGCTGAGTGTGTCTACATCTTGGTTCATCATGCTGGACTTATATGGAGATGAGGATGAGGAGCCGGCTTCAGCTCAAGTTCCAGCAATTGCACCAAAAGATCCAATTGAACTGATGCTTAAAGAACTATCCATCAACATGGATCATATCCTATATTCAATACTTGTTTGGAAGAACAAGCAAGCCACCAAATATTCTTGGATGTTAGTAAGTCGAGTTGATGGTGCTCTTTCTGCTTCTTTGGAGAAATACAAGGCTTTCAACTTGAAGGTGAGTTTTCTCTAACCTAGGGGAATCATTCACATTTCAATAACTTGGTCAATATGTACTTAAACTAATACATGTCAAAGACTGGTCAGAGGAACAAAAGGGTTGGACTGTGGGTTTGAGCCTAAGTCAGTTCTAGAAGATTGCTACTAATTACTTGGAGATCTTATCCAATCAAGCGATGTTAAGATCAATCAAGGATCTTATTTAATCAAATGGCATTAAGATGAGTTAGAAATATTATTCAATCAATCCATATCAAGATGAGTCAGAGATATTATCCAATCAATCGATGGTCAAGACGGGTCATAGATCTTATCAAGAAGCATAATATAGGTAATATTCTTATTTTTTTCTTATTTGCGAGTAACTATGTGGACATATTTATAGGAAGGTTCAAGGGATCCTACAAGTATAAACAAGGATGCCTAACTATTATAAAAAGTATCTCGAATTGAATAAAACTTCTAGTTTTATGCTCCTTTGTTCTTTGAGAGTTATTTATTGTTGCTTTTCTACTCTATTGTTGGTAGATCTTTTTCCTCAAGAAATCATCTTGTGCACTACATGGACTTCATAATGAGCAAGAAACACTAAATAAATGCTATATGATGGTGGACGGTAAATGCCACAACCTGGTATATAAATATGATGATATTTATTTTTCATGACATTTTTTATTCATGTAACCCTCTTGTATTTTAAATGTAGTTCTTATCCTGCTTGAGTTTGATTTCCATGCATTGAGTATCTCTTGGTGGTTCTGTGATGTCTTCTTATAGCCATTGTTACCTAATTTCAAGAAGAACAAGAAGTTTAAAGGTGTTGAGCCTCTAGACTTGGTCATAAATATAACAATTTAAAAAATCATTTTAATGGTACTGGGAGTGTTTATGCAATTACCAGAATGTGTTTGTTTGTCAATGGATATTACTCATCTATGGGCATTATCATGTTTAATTATGATGCTAGAGGGTATTGGCAAATACTATGGCAACAAAGATTAAAAGAACTGATTTCCTTCTTCAGCGGGAAGCATACCCTCAAAAGGTACTTACCAAGAATAATAATGATTTTAAGGGATATGAACTGCACTTTCTCATGGATTTTTAATGGCAGCCATGTTTTTGGTTCAAGTTCATCTTCTCTGTAGGACTGATCCATCAAGTACAATCCTAGGATTGAGCCAACCTTTAATTTTGTGGGCAAAAAATATTCTATACAATATTTAAGTTACATGGTCATGGACATAGAAATCAAATTTTTGACAGAGACTCAGCCAAAGCTGAGTAATTAGTATTTAGCCCCTCTTAAGTGTAAAGATACTTTTCAATAGGAAAAATGTTAAAACATATATTTTCTAATGTTTTTAAAAGATCCTCTTTCATTACATTCTTGTACATGGCTATTTTTTCAATGTGTGTAGGTATGAATTAGAATTTTAGCATCTTTATCCTTTACATTTCTATCAATTTGAACATTAAAAGTTTATATTTTGTAAAATTTAGATAAGATACTTATTCTGATACACCTTTTTTGCTGTATGGACCTGAGGATCAAGTTAACACTGGCAATGGACCTGTGTCACGGTCCACGTTCAAATCCAATATATTTCAATAAGCCTAACTATTTTAGGTCAAACATTGGTTTTGGACTGCATTTTGTGAAGACAGATTGGCTGATTACTGTAGAAGTTAAACTTAAAGGGCTTTGTCAATTCAGTGTTGTTTCAACTCCAACTGGGTTGCTGACCTATCCCATGCAGCCTATAATTTTTGTGAACCTTTGGAAGCTATATGATAAGCAGCCTAACTTTTCATGTTGCTTAGAAGAAGGCTTCCATAAGAGATATTATGCTGTCATTAGATCATATTTGAATAAGCAGCAAGACATGTGAGCTACTCATGGCGTGACATGAGCATAAGGTTGCAATAGGGCAACAGCATTAGTCAACCATAGGTCATCTTATGGATGGTAGGTTGGTTTATGAAATTAAGACGACCATGGTATATGCTTGGATGACATTAGTTGTATCAAAAAAGGTTGATAAGATGGATATGCACTTCTTAGATTTGTCGATGCTGATGTCTTGGTGAAAGTTCTAGAAAATGCAATTAGGCAGGTTATGTTGGATACATGTGCATGAACCGGCTACACATGATGTACTGGAAAAAAGAAAAAAAGAAAAGAGAGATCATACACGAGGCTGTTTTTGTGTGTTTTATCATAACTAGTGAAAACTGAAGATGACACTAAACAGAGAAATGCTTAGGGTGTTGAAGATTGTTTTTGGTGAAAGAGGAGCCATAATTAAATTTGGATGGAAGAGGTGAGAAAAGATCTAGTGAATTTTGGAAGGAAGAACCAGTTAACAGAGCCAAACCAATCAAATCCAATCAGGCTAGTTAGTTCTGCTTAAGCTGAAGTTATTAGATGTCGATCCATACACTATTATCCTTTTATATTTTGTAGTTTTTTCTTTTTTTGCATTATGTTTAAAAATATCATACCGCCATGAACAAATCTATTGTCTGCGGAAGATTAAATGGAAGATTAGTTGGTGAATTGCTCATCCATTATGTGCAGATCTGTTCCAGCTTATTGGTCTTGTTTATCGTGTACTTATATTGTCATTACTGGAGTGTCAGCAGACATTTATATTTACTTTGCAGTTATATTTTTGAGTTCATTTTATGGCCAGTAAATTCAAGATAGTAATAGCATCTTGAGACATGATATTGCCTTTATACTGACCTTCCTCTATTTTTTGACACCTTTTTATATGCTTCACTTTGCCAATTATCCAGAAGGTTTAGCTTAGCTTAGTGCTGCCGAATATGCTAGTGCTGGCAAAAATGAATGTATGGTATGGATTGCATTGTTGGGTGAAAGAAGATTCTGTACACATCCAAAAGGATTAAAAGGGGAAAAAATAATTAGGTCTTTCTGTTGGTATATGTGCATCTTTCAGTCCAATCATGCATTATGACACTAATTTTAATTACAATATCGAAGTTTCCCTGCGTGACTTGAAGATCCCATGGTTGTATCTATGTCCCTGATCGGAATTAGGTGAGAAGGGTTTTAAAGCTGACGCTGATACTGGGCATAAGGCTTATAAAATGGTATATCATCTGCCTGCTGACAATTCAACTCGGAAAAACATTTGACATTTGTGTTATGTATTGTTGTCTTGATGTATTATCTAGATACCATGTGTATCAGTAAGAAAGAATGAGTTCTAGATTTGCCTTGGTTGTTTACTGCATATAGTTAGATTCAGTGAGAATTTGAAGAATCACAAGGGCTGATGCTGAAGGTGAGTCAGCCATCCTCATTTTTCTCTTCATTATGCATAGTACTCATAAAGTATTCATATGAAGTAATAGTAAATCTAGTGTAATGGGTGTACTATGTAGGTTTTAAGGAGTTGTTTGTCTGTGTGGAGGTAGAAACCAAACTAGTCTTAAAAATTGACAGCCTTCTGTTCGTCTGTCTACATTGAGTGTAATAATTGACTTTTTGTTTAGTTGGTGGTGATAGATGAAGGGGGAAGTTTGAAACCTTAAAGCATCTGTAATCAGGGCTAGTCTTTAAATTCTGAAGCTGAGCCAGCACCCATTTATCTAATGTTTAATGTTATTATATACCCTTGGTTATGATTACGTACCTCTGATTATTAAAACAAAAAAAAACAGATGTATCCAGATGGTAGAATGACCTACCTTTTCATTCAGAATGAAACATACAATCACAAGGTTAGATCTCAAAAACATTTTGGTTAGACTGTAACCTCAACCCTGTTACACAAACTGGCAGCATGTCTCAATAGTCTTATAATGATTAGGCTTTTATTTTTATTTTTTTTAAAACTTCTTGTAGGTGCCTTTATATTTGCAGAAAATTATCTGATTGATGCCTTTCATGTCTTTTTCCTCACCAGAGAAGGTGCTAGAGTGGTTTGGGGATATGTTGATCGGATTTTGGGCCAACCATCTCTGATCAGAGAATCATCCAGGGGGAAGTATCCTTGGTCTGGTTTTTTCTCTCGTGCCATGAGCTCAGCATCACACAAAATGATTAAAGGAAACAATCCAGGAAAAAATGGAAATGCTTTTGGTGATGTTATTCTGAACCCTTCCCTTCAAAAAAGAATCGAGCAGCTTGCCAGTGCAACTGCTAATACGAAAGCCCATCAGGCCCCATTTCGTAACATGCTCTTCTATGGCCCTCCTGGTACGGGAAAAACTATGGCTGCTAGAGAATTATCTCGTAAATCTGTAAGTGACCATCCAATGCTGTAATTATTAATTATGAAAGCAAGCAAAACATTAGTTACTGTGCTCTGACTGATTGTTCTGACGATTGCTAGGGTCTAGATTATGCACTGATGACTGGTGGAGATGTTGCACCATTGGGCTCACAGGCTGTGACCAAGATACATCAATTATTTGATTGGGCCAAGAAATCTAACAGGGGTTTGCTTCTGTTCATCGATGAAGCAGATGCATTTTTGTGCGAGTAAGTGATCTACATATTTGAACATTGCATGATCAAAATATTGCTAGATCAAAAAACTTATTGATATCCTGTTGTGAGCTAAAATATGTTGTCATTTGTCATTAGTCATGGTGCATGCATGGTGACCTTGCCCACTAAAATTTCTAGGTGACAGTCTGCATATAATAATATCATTATTATATAGTAAATTTATATATGCTATTCTTTACATGAATGTGCTGGTAGATGCCAGAAAAGAATAAACTGAGCTGTGTAACATACCTTCATTTCTCTAGGCGCAACAAGACATACATGAGTGAAGCCCAACGGAGTGCTCTTAATGCTCTCCTTTTCCGCACAGGGGACCAATCCAAGGACATCGTGCTTGCCCTTGCCACCAACAGGCCTGGCGACCTTGACTCTGCTGTTGCAGACCGTATAGATGAGGTCCTCGAATTCCCTCTACCTGGGGAAGAGGAACGGTTTAAATTGCTCAAGCTTTATCTGGACAAATACATCGCAAAGGCTGGGGACAGCAAACCTAGTTGGTTCAACTTGTTTCGGCGCCAGCAGCAGAAAATAGAGATCAAAAACATTACTGATGATGTGATCAGGGAAGCAGCAGTTAAGACTGAGGGGTTCTCTGGTAGAGAAATTGCTAAACTGATGGCCAGCGTCCAAGCTGCTGTTTATGGAAGTAAAGACTGTGAACTTAACCCAGGCTTGTTCCGAGAGGTGGTCGATTACAAAGTTGCAGAGCATCAGCAGAGAAGAAAGCTTGCTGCTGCTGAGGAAGGTTCTTGATTTAATTTTGTTCTTTTCAATTGAGTTTTTTTGGCTACACCTTGATCACTATATCGGATAGTTGTTTTAGCGTAGCAGGTGAGAATCTGCCTCTCATTCATATATTTCTTTGTACCCCTTGGGCGATTTTGGTGAAATGTGATCGTTGTATAATTGGTAATTACTCGTTAGTTACCAATAGGGCAATTTAAACTGGTGTTACACCATAACCTCTGGGCTACAAATAAATTTTCATGTGCTAATTTTCTTTGATGCTTCTGCCAATTTGAATGCTGCGTCAGTTGCTTGGATGCCCTGCTGCTCGTTGATCCTCCGTGTCCTCTCCCTCTTTCTGTCCTCTCTATGAAAAGAAGGGGCAAAGCCAAGTGGGAGAAAGCGTTCCTTAGCACTCGTGTGGATGGCTGGATCCAAACTTGCGTGGAGATTGAGGTTTGGGCCAATACAACCACCAAAATCAGGTAAGAATAGGTTGATATTTAAATCCCCTCTAAGCTAATGAAAAAAAGAATTTAGGTTGCATTTGATGCATCAGGCAATTTTAGAAGGCATCGTGGGTTGCTTTTGAGATGGATTATTATTATTAAATTATTAATAATATTGATTACTATGTTTGATATATGTAAATAACATTGTAATAAAATTATTAAAAATTTAGATTATCAATAATGTGAAATCAAATTTTTAAAATATTTTTAAATCAAATTACTGTATATTTGGTACAAATAAAGATCACAGTAGCTTTCATCTGATCCAACGGCGATGTGTACTACATGAAAATAAATCTCACATCTTGAATACGGTTAAAATCCTAGCTTAACGCTTCTTTTTGGAGATTATCCCTGCTGTCGGCTATCACTCACCGATCAGATCCAATCGTAAGCTAGCCTCGCACTTGTCATGAGTAATGAAGAGCACTTCTGTGGCCTAGTCCTTGTGGCCTTTAGATGAGATCGCAGATGCAGATAGAGATGGGGGGAGAAGGATGTTGTAGGAGTCTCAGACTCAAAGAGAGGGGTCAAGGAGGTGTGGGGTGCTGGGGGTGGAGAGCAGAGAGGCAGCAGCATGATATGGGAGAACCTCGGGCTCTTGCTCGAAGATCTTCTCCTTAGAGGTCTTGG